>NW_020664409.1:100054228-100168848 GCF_002925995.2 Terrapene triunguis | reverse complement strand
CTTATTATCAAGTTTTTATAAAACCATATAGACTGCACAACGTCACAGCATCCATTATGAATCTCTTACTCCTTCTCCTTTTAC
Organism: Terrapene triunguis; assembly: GCF_002925995.2. NCBI lineage: Eukaryota > Metazoa > Chordata > Testudines > Emydidae > Terrapene > Terrapene triunguis. Next base: position 100,168,764 of record NW_020664409.1, on the reverse strand, counting down.
AGCATTCATAAACTCTCACTTGCAGGCTGTTGATTTGTCCTGTTTGCCCAATCCCAAAGATTATGGCACGTTATCTCCAAGAGCCGTAAAGAAGAAGATGCACACCAATTCATCTAATCTACTGATCTCACTGGAACATCTTTCAGACGGTTTAGGGTTTAACAACATCTCTGAGTTTCATCAGTGTTAATGACTGTTAATCCACTCACATGCTCATTTGGCTTAAAACCTAGTTTAAAGAGCATCCTACCTGAGAGAACACTCAAACTTAGTTGAAACAATCAATGTTTTGAGGAGTTCCTGCTAAACCACAGTCTGAAGACTTCAAAGGGCTTCTGTAGTGCACGGAAATGTTAATGTCCACATTTTTCCTTTGGGTAAGTGAAGTTGCGATCTCTCAGCAAGTCAGTGCTAAAGTTGGGTGGAAAGCCCACGAGTCCTGATTTTAGCCTGCCCCAAGCACTAGACCAGACTGCCTAGCCAATGAAGTGAATGCAAAATGAGCACCAGCAGATGTCTACTTGGCAAGTAAAAGAGTACGTGCAGTTGGTGACGATACCCTGAAGGAAAGAGAAACATGACAAGGTGCAGGGATTCATGTTACATAAGACATCCCCTAAATGTTTCACTCTCTCAGTACTGCTATTATTATTTATATTACAGCAGCACCAACTGAGATTGGGGCCCCATTGTGCGAGGTGCTGTACAACGCATAGTAACAGACAGTCCCCACCCCAGAGATTTTATAATCTAAATAGACAAGAAAGACAAAGGGATGGGAAACAGAAGTGAAGTGACTTATTCAAAAATCACATAGCAGATCAGTAGCAGAACTGGGACTAGAACCCAATCGCCTGGTGCCCAATCTAGGGCCCTGTGCACGAGCCCATATTCCCTCCTTAACTACAAAGGAGAATACTTTAAAAATCTAATTCAGTATTTCCCCTCCAAAATATGTTAATGAAAACCCCATTTAGGAAAAGACGCTGGCAAGTTTATCAGCTCAGGAGTTCTGCCTGGAAGATCATCTTTGGGGAGGATTTACACAGAAAGTTACAGAATAAACCTGATCCAGTTAGCCTTGGTGAAAATTCTTTTTAAAGAGGCAGACGCTGCCCCCCTTACTTACATTGAGTAGCATCTTATTCCATGAGCAGTTCCATCAAAATCAAGTCTACAGTGAATAATGATATCCTGAAATCACATAGGAGAACACTATGCGACTCAACTGAGCACAAGACATTTTGTTTGTGTTCAGTGATTTTTGCGCTCTTAGGGCTCACATCCTGACAAATGAGTCAGGCTTTAAATAGGCACGGGGTGTGAACACACATTACCTCAAAGGCTAATTAAAGAAGATTAAGAGTTACTCATTTTCATCATTGCTGTCACATTTAGCTGACAGCATCCAGAAGCACAGGGCAAGCAAATCTTAGGGCTGGCCTACACACAAGTTTTGTACTTTAACTATATACACCAGCATTTTAATACAGGTATAACTGGAGCTACACTAAGGAGTTGTATCAATTAAACTCTAGCAGTTACTAAACCTAAAGGAAGTCTGCTCTCAAGTTTTGTTGGGGGTTCAGTAAGACCCCTACCCACAGTGGGAGGACCCGAACCACTACATCCCTTTGCCAGCTTGTCGCTGCCCTCCCTTAGGGCTGCTTCATCCAGCTCTGGAAGGAGGATGGCTTACAGATAGCTGGTACTGCTGTGCCCTCATTCCTGGCAGACTTGCCTCTCCTGAGGGCCTGCCCCTTGGTTTGCACCAGCAGATCCCAGGAAATGAATTAGACATTGCTGACATATTACCAACTTCAGCTGGATCACAGAGGGCACAGCTTCCATTGATTTCAGTGGGATTTGCAGCTCCTTAGACCAAGGCCAGATTTGGGTCTCATCCTCATTGACAATGCAGCAGCCAGTCCTGATTTCTTCCTACCAATGCCAATATTTTTATTCAAGAGATTGTATAACTCAACATCAGTCCTCACTGTGCCTTTTCAAAGGCACAGCAGCGGGTAGGAAGAGAGATGATATCAGACGCCGCTGTGCTGAGCTGAACCAAATCGGCCTAAATCAATTTGCTTGCAACACAGTCTGACATTTTAACAAAACAACAACAGCGGCAAATGACTCTCATTTCCCCTGATTGTGCTAAGAACAGGGCTAGCCAGGCCTGCAAATGAGAGCCTCGCTAATTACGGAAGGGGAAAATCCAGACATCACTTTTGATTTTGCATTTCAATGCCACTTTTATTTTTGTCCATCGGTGATGCTACAGACATTTAATTGAGGCTGTCGGTTTAATTTCTAGCATGGCCCTTTGAGAAGAACTAGAAGGGAAAGAAACATGTTTTGAGTCCCAGGTCTCAGCAAGCTACGGGTCAATAGCTATCTCTAAAGAATGGGATAGCATTTTTATTTCCAGAAGACAGAGCTATGCCTTAGGAACACAACTTCCTTAGTAATTATACATAATGACAGCACTTTTACATAATGACTGCATGGAACACAGCAGCTTAAGTTCTACTGTAGCACTTTGTCAGCTTTACAGCGTACAATATTTAAGCAAAACAAGGGTGGGTGAAGTATACAGGCAAAAACATTAACATTCAAATAACTGTCTAAGGATTTTTTTTAAATGGTGTGGATTTAGTGAAAGCAGGGACGGCTCTATGTTTTTTGCCGCCCCAAGCACGGCAGTCAGGAGGCCTTTGGCAGCACGCCTGCGGGCGGCACGCTGGTCACGCGGATTCGGCGGCGTTTCTGCGGGTGATCTGCCGGTCCCGCGCCTTCGGTGTACCCGCTGCCGAATTGCTGCCGAAGCCGCGGGACTGGCGGACCTCCCGCAGGCATGTCGCTGAAGACTGCGTGTCTGCCGCCCTCACAGCGACCGGCAGGCCGCCCCCCGCGGCTTGCCGCCCCAGGCATGCGCTTGCTGCGCTGGTGCCTGGAGCTGCCCCTGGGTGAAAGGAGCTGGACTGACAGTCCTGGAGATGCACCTGAGATATATAATAATACCTATCTCTCATAGAGTGCTTTTCCTCCATAGATATCAAAGCACATAACAAACTAGGTCAGTATCATTATCCCCCTTTTTACAGGTGGGGAATGTACAAAGAGAAGTGACTTGCACAGAGTCACCCAGCCAATGGCAGAACTAGGAATAGCACCCAGGTCTTCTGAATCCGAGTCCAATGCTCTGTCCATTAGACAGGCCCCTCAGAAATGCACTAGTTTACCTGAAGTCCTTTAATCAGATAGGGTGACACTCCCCTATGTGCAGAGGTTTAAGCTCTGGGACCCTGACTCATCTCACACAGGCCACATAAGAAGGCAGCAGATGGTGCTGCCATCAGGTTCCAACTTGTGCTGGTTTGGAACAGGCTACCTAGGAGTGACATGCTCCCTTTCCTGCTACCAAACCACTGAAATCCCTTGTTATTGTAATTAACTGCCCCACCCTTGTAAACCGATTTCACCCCTGAGTTACCGACTGGTCCTGCCAACCTGAACACTGGCTTCAGGGAGCTTTTTGTCTCGGAATGATGCTAATTGCTCCCCGCCACATTGGCAAGGTTAGGGGAGCAACTGAAAGAACGTAGCTGGCTAGCTAGATGGAGGAGTGGGGGCCAGGCTGCGGCAGAAGGAGCTGAAACACTTGGGGAAGCAGGACAGGCCTGGAAGGGGAGGGGGCGTCATTTGGGGCAACATGGAGTCCGACCCTTTGGGGTTTGAAGATCCCTGCCTGTGGGAGGAGAGACGGTTGCCCTGCTGAGCAACTAAACTGCAGGGTATTGCCCTTCGTCACGGGGGCTTAGGAGCTGCCTTCATGCTCAGGATGAAAGTCAGAGGAAGTGGGATGGGATCGGGGGAGCTCTCCTGGCTTGGAGTAAGTAGAAGTGCTGCCTTCACAAGCCCCCCTCCTCTTGGCTGACGTGGCGAGAACTCTCCCTCCGCTTGCAATCTACTATAACCAACACTCCCTCTTTCTTCAGCCCCTTCTGCTGTGACCTGTGCCTCTTTCTATAAACAGACACTAGTACCCCTCTGCAACAGGGCCAGTTAATGACGGGTCTTATCCACCCCAGGGCCGAGTTACGTCCCGAAACCCAGGCACAACTTAAATCATTGCGGTACACAAACTTTTCCAGTCATGTCCCCCCCTTACCAGTATGAGAATCTGTCTGTGCCCTCCCTTGCCATTACTGCACAGCCACGGCTTCCTCAGCAGTGGAGCTTGGGCTGAAGGCGGAGCTAGGGGTGGGACTGGGGGTGGGAGAGGAGCTGAGCTGGGGGCAGAGCTGGTTGGGGGGCAGAGCTGGGGCTGGGGGCAGAGTGGGAATGGAGGCTGAATGGGGTTAGGGGCAGAGTGGGGCTGGGATGGAGCTGGGTTGGAGTGGGATTGGGGGCAGAGCAGGACTGGAGGTTGAATGGAGTTGGGGGCAGAGCTGGGCTGGGGGCGGAGCTGGGTTGGGGGTGGAGTGGGACTGGAGGCTGAATGGGGTTGGGGGCAGAGTGGGGCTGGGGGCAGAGCTGGGCTGGGGGCGGAGCAGGGCTGGAAGCATGACACTCCCTTCCCGCTCCCCATGGGGGCTGCCCCAGGCCATGCTGTGTCGCCCTCTCCCCCGAATATTCCTCTTGTATTTAGCTGTGTACATTTCCCAGACTTGCAGAAAAGCTCTGTGTAAGCTTGAAAAACTTGTTTCTCTCACCAACAGAGGTTGGTCCAGTGAAAGATATTCCCTCACCCCCTTTGTCTCAGCAATAAGAATGGACAATTAGCAAATGATTTCCTATTAGGCTAATGCCACAGTATAATCCTGCTTGCCAAAGAACCCATTGTAGCCCTGCCACATACATTGAAGGCCCATGTTGCAGAGGCCTGGCTTACTACGCCACTGAAAACAGAAGTGTTAAACTTCTGGGAGGATTTTTTTTTTATCATGTTGTTTGTCTTTTTCCCTGTTTTGCTGCCAAAACATTTCTATCAGCCCGAGAACTGGACACTGAGCACAGAAGATGTTGTGTATGTTCCTGGATAAGGGGACTTCATTAGCAATAGGAACTATACCTGAAACCTCATCAGAACAGATCCTTCCCCTTCTCACATTTCCTTCCCGTGGAGCAGTGTAAACACTGACACCAACAGTGCACATCTTAAAATGATTGATGGTTAAGCAGCTGGTGCGAAGAGACCCTTGCCAATTATGCTGAGCAATATTGTCTCTTTAGCTTGTATTCCCCTGTCTGTATCCTTCCATTGTCTCGTATCTTATACTTAGATCGTAAGCTGTTTGGGGGCAGGGACTGTCTTTTCAGTCTGTGTTTGTACAGCGCCTAGCACAATGGAGTTCTAGTCCATGCCTGGGGCTCCTGCGTGTTATGGTAAGACACATGATATATGATACATTTTTCAAAACCCTGCATTGTTTTTAATAGACAAATGCTCTGGGTCCTCAATGATTCAATGAACATCTCCCCTACAGATTTTCTCTTGTGATTTTTATTTCTTGCTTTGTTTCTGAGAAATCTCAATGCTTCAACTATAAAAAATAGCCCTGAGCACAGCACAGTCCTACGCTGAGCATGCCAAATCCTAGTCAGCAATACTAGAAGCTGCTTTCATTAACTAAAGGAAGGCGTGACTATTTATACGCATTAAGTGGCTTCACAAGTGGAGAACATGCTCTCTGACTAGTACCATACAAAGCTATTGCTTGGAGGACAGCAACTTATTCTCCATTGGATAAGAGCTCTATTCTATTCTGGTTCTTACAGAGCCCTCATCACTGTGGTATCAGAGCATTTACCAGAAGTGCATTACATGACTAGCTAAATTAAGTCAAACTATTATTAATAGTTATGTTTATTATGGTGTTGCCTAAGAGTCAACCAAGAATGGTTGGTGCCAGGTGCTGGGTGCCAGGTGCTGTACAAACTATGTAGTATGTGGTCCCTGTCCTGAAGAGTTTACAATCTAACTAGACAAGACAGACACCGGGTGGGGGAAAGGGTGAACAAATGTGAGGGCAGCAAACATCATGTTAGTGCCACACTTTTATTTTTGGGGTGGGCTTAATTGGGAGGGGATCCACTCAATGGAAAGGGAAGGGAAGGGGGTGAGGGAACAAGGAGAGAAGAGGGTAGTAGGGGCAGGCGTGGAGTGATGCTGAGGTGAAGAGACTGTGACGAGGGGAGGGTTGGAAAAACAGCCAATCAGCACAGGGGGGCAGAGAAAGTCCAGTCAAAACTGGAGAAAGTTCTGTGATCCTCCTGCTTTGGCTGCTTCTGCAGCTGCTCCTGCTGGAGTCTCTGGCTGGTTGCTCTCTGCAGTGGAAGGGGGGGAAAGGGAGGCACTGCCTGGGTCCTAAAGCCCCCAGAGTGGAGGATCTCTCTTGCACAACTCTGGATTGAAAGGTGTGCTGGGGAAAGGGGTGGATTTGTCACACACATACTGGTCCTGCCACATGGTGTTCATAGGAATAGGACTCACTGAGCCAGGCTATGTTTTCTGGGGTTAATTTCCAGCCAGGACTCTCACTGCGTGTCTACATTGCAGTGTAAGCCCAGGCTCAAATTCAGGCTTAAGGCCAAACTGCCTTTCATCTACACACACATCTCTCAATCTCAGGCTCATACCCAGTGTCCTAGAACCCTGCTGGGGTGGAGCATTTGAGCCTGAGTCAAGCCGGGACTCAGCATTCAAGCCCTATTGCTTTGTAGTGTAGATGCACCACAACCCTGGACTCAGGTCCTAGGAGTCCTCCGAAAGTATCTCCCAATCCCATGGGCAAACGTCCAAGGCATGCTCAATTGACTCCATGGAAACAGCAGCAACCTCTTTGTTGGAGCGCAGCAATTTGGCGAGTCAGGCTTTAACCCTTTCATTGTTTTCTGACTGCCGAGTTGCAAACATACCTATGGAGAACCTTCTGAGTTTGCAATGGTCACTGACCAGAAGATGTCCTTTGCAAAGCACACAGCTTCATCGTCACAGGGACACAGACAGATTTTGCTTAAGCTCTGGTGTGAGGCCAGCAAATCAGTGGATTTTAGTAAGAATATTAAGAATGACCACACGGACCAGCACATAGCGAAGAAGCTGCCAGTGTTGGAAATGTACCAGACTGGTGACCAGTGTAGGGAGCAGCTTAAGTGGCTCAAGACAAGTATGGGAAAACAAGGGACCAGAACAGCAAATTGGGCAACTTGTTGACATCGAGCCTGTTTTAGGAGGACTATGACTAGGTGCTGGGCCCTGCATTGAGCATGGAGCCAACGGTGGTGCATGATGACCTGGTCAGCTGGGATGGTGCCCTGCTGTCCCCAGAATCCAGCATGGGGACTGATGGGAGACATCAGCAGGAGCCGAATGAAGCCAGCAAAGTGACTCTGCTGCTGAAACCGAACCCAGAGGAGGTTTAGCCGCCAGAACAGCTGCAGTACATCCTGGGGCCATACTCGGAGGAGCTTTTTGATGACTCCCTGAGGAACGGCCCACTGCTGAACCAGCTGCAGAAACGGAAGAGAAAGAAGCTGCCCTAGAGCCTGGTAAATTTCTGTCTCCATTTTAATGTTTATTAATATATGAATGGGAAGGATTTCCAGTCTATGAACTAATGCAAAAGTTATTACAAGCTCTGTTTAGCAGCATGTATCTGCTAGTGGCGGATTGTATGCTAGCGCCTTGGCATCCTGCCCCCCTGTGGAGTTCAAAATGGCAACTGAGAAATGCAAACAGTAAAAAATGCCTCAAAAGTGAATTGTTACTGGAAAGATGCCGATTTTTGCTACGTCATTCCTGTTTGTTAAAAATAGTAACCTTGCATTGCCATGTCTGTAAGTACAGTGCTCCATAACCATTCAACGGTGTAACAAGCACTTGGAAACAGAGAACCACGGTGGGGGGAGTGTGGAAATGTATTTCATGTACTCATCTCATCCGTTTCAGTTAAATGTAGTCCGTGCAGTTCATAGGTGACAAAATCTTTTGTCCTAAATATGACAGGGGACAGGGTCAAATTTTGTCCAGAAATGTCCGGGGAGTGAGAGAGGAGGATGGCAGTGAAGTTCTGTTTTTTGCATGCAGTCATACTAGCCTAGACCATGTGGAAGCTAACTCAGCATCTTGTTGATTCCCTCATGAATTCTGACCCAATCCTGGGTATAAATAGCTGCAAACTTTTCCTGTAGCTGGAACATCGGACAGGAAATCACATTCTGGGGAAGGATGTATTTTCCAGGGCCACCTCTGTAGCTGACCAGCCCACTCCACTCATAGATGTGTATTCAGTCACTATACGTTTGAATTCTTTGGGGGCATACACTGCTGGTTTCCCAACAGCAACTTGGAATAACACCTCTCTTTGCCAATCAGGTACTGCGAGAACTGTTATGTCCTCCAAACTATGGAATGCCCAAAATGATAAAGAAACCTTTTGTAGCACAGCCACTCTCCCCTCCTCCCTCCCCCAAACCCAGTTGTTCTGCAATTTTTAGGAAAACAAGCAGCTATGATTTTTAACTTACTGTTGTCTCTGCACTTCTTTTGCTGAGATTAACCAGGCTGTGTCCAGGGAGTTTCTGTGGACCGAAGCGTCCCTTTCACAGGTTGGAAAAGTAACATTTTCTGTCCTTGAAATGCCACAAGGATTTTTTCTCTGGTCCTGAAACAATAAACCTCTGTGCTTTGTCCTCTTCCACGCCCCTTGACCTCTACAGGCTGATGCACCTGCACTGCTCACCCGCACTGCAGCAGAAGCCTGGCTCACCGGACCGTCATACACTGTTCCAAATGGAAGTGTTTCTGTGATGAACTTATGGTTGAAGTTCTGGACAGGACCAGCAAGCAGGTCCAGTATCAAAGACAGAGGGACTTGCAGCTAGAGGAAAGCCAGGGCGAAAGGCAAGGGGAAAGGCTTAGGCTGGCTCCACAGCTTGAGGACAGGGTTTCAGCGTGGCAGCAGGGACCTGTTTGGAACAGGAACAGCAGCTAGGTAGGGAGGACAGAGCTCAGCAGAAAGAGCTGTTTGAGCAGCCTGATATCCTGTGCTGCAGTCTAGTAACAGCTTGGACCATTCCATGGCTGGGTGGCCCATGCAACCAGGTCCTATCAACAGCTGGGAAGGGCAACTGTGCCCCATGCAGTCTTCCATGCTGACCCCCTCCCCTGTGGATGTCTCCACCCCCTCCCTCGGCATCAAGTGCGTGGCCAATGTGGAAGGAAGGGAAGGGAGAATGGGGGCCAGGGGACATACACAAGGGCTTTCTGTCTTGTGCATGGTTTCCCTGTTTTCACTTGTTCATGCAGTTTGTTGTTGGTTTTTTTAAGGTTTTGTTGTTACAGGTGTTTTTGGTGTGGCTATGGCAGCTGGCCTGCCTGACAGTGGGTGAATGTGGTACTTCTCTAATCAATGTTTATAAATCAAGCTTTTTAGTTCATCAGGAAAGTGTATCGCTGTCCCTGCATCACATCATATAGTGTGTCTGTCAAATAATAAAGGAAAACACAGGCAGGGACAATTGGGAATTTGTACGTGAACGCTGTTCCTCAGTACAATTAACTACATCAATCGGTTCATCAATCGGTTCTTTACATCAGTCCATGCTGTGAATCAACCCCTCTCTCCCCCTCATTCAATAAGTGCTCAGGTCATTCATAAGCACATTACATAGTAATCAACCCCCCACTCTTCCCATCCCCAAGCACTGACACCCCCTACAAGCAATCAGCCCCTTCCCCACCCCAACAGGCATGTTCATAAAAGTCCTACTCCGCCTCTTCCACTGGGCCATGTAAGACCTTAAGGTGAGAGCACAAAGCATCCCTGACTGTTGTTGCCTGGCTGCATCCAGCTGTGGCTTCTGCCTGAATGTTCCGATTCAGCAACTCCTCGCCGTCATACCCCATTTGGGGGAAATGGCTCACCTCTGGCTTCACAGGGATTGTGAAGAGCACAGCAAGCCCCAGTAATGCACACAGCATTCATGACACTGGAATCCAAATGGGTCTGTAGATATCTCCAATGGGGTTTCAGTCTGCCAAAAGCACATTCAACAGCCAATCTACACCTGCTGAGAGTGTAATTAAACTTTCTTTTGCCATGGCCTCTGAAATCAGGGTGTGGTTTCATAAGCCAAGGCGAAAGGGGGTATGGTGGATCCCCAGAATAATGGCGCAGACAGTAACTTTGTTTATGACAATGGCATTTGGTGGGAATAGTGTCCCAGCCTGACCATGAATGTAGACTCCTGATTGGTAGAAATCCCTGGCGTCATGCACTTTTCCAGTGCAGCCTGCATTGATAGTCATAAATCAGTCTCTGTCATCCATGAGGGCTCACATAATAATGCAGTTTATGTACTCATGTGGAGGAGGGCAAACTATTGGCATGAGTCCCAGTAATCGCCCCGGCCCAATTTGGAAACCCCATTCTCTCTAAGCCAGCAGTTACTTCAGGAATACTTCAGAGGGCCAGCACAATGGTAAAGAACAGGAGAGCATCATCCACACTCTCAGGTACCTGCAACGCAATAAGGCTCAGGGATGTCATAATCACTGCAACATCTATCATCAGATCATGTACTTGTCAGCATTCCTAACAGAACCTATACAGCAAAAGACCTGACGGTTTGCTATATTGCAATAGTGCTCATGTAAACTCTTTCCTTGACTATTGATACATCCTGTACACAGCAGGGGCTAAAAGTGCCCATGCAGTCAGCCTCAGACATGACATTGCTCTCAGGAAGCAGAGTAGAGCTGGCGGAAATTTCTCACACTCCACAACTTTTGCCTCATAAAAGCAAATTTGGTGGCACCCAAACAGTTCACACATTCATGTCGATTTTGCCGATTTTTTGGGGCGGGGGGAGAAAGCTTTAAATATTTTAACATTTTCAAAACAAATGGTTGGGATTTTTCTGTTTGAAGTGACTTTGTTTCCAAATTTCCTTTATTTTATTTTATTTTTAAAAATGAAAAATGTTAAAAAAAATTCTCTAATTTGACTTGAAATCAATTTTTTTTAATTGCCAAAAAAAATGTTTTCAGTCTGATCGAAAATGAATTTCCTTTGGCCTTGCCAAAGAACAGAAGAAATCATTCTTCACTCAGCTCCACCGGTGAGCTTTAGTTAAAGAATAGCTTTTTGGAAGAGCATAGACAAATCAGATGGTAACCTTGGACATGCAAAGAGTTGAACTGGTGTCGAGGAGGTGAAAGGCTAAAGCAGACATTAGCAAAGTGCTGAGTCATCTAGTCCCTTCCTACTTTATATTATAAATGTTCACTTACTTAAATTTAGTCATGGAGCCTTTTCTAGGCTCACTTAGGCAGCAGAGTTTCCCTTGCAATTTTGTTGGGGGAAGTCTGTATATGAGTTTATTTTTCTTAATTTTAGACTTCATACAAATCAAAGGGTCCGGTGTTGTCTGAGTTGAATTTCTAGGAGATCTGGTTAAAACTGGCACAAGGTTTTGTAGTTTACGTTTCAATTACAGGGAATTACTACAGGGTGAAGCAACATGTTTGCAGTCATCCCTGGCTGTGTGAGAGACTTCGAAATCAAGTTACATCAGTGTCTGGCTGTTAATTTTTATGGTCGTTACAGCACAGATAAGTTCATTCATCTAGATATTTTTACAACACAGACTCTGTTTTTATTGCCAGATTATGAGTCAATTATTGTCAAACTACGTATAAGTTCCTTCCTAGAAGTGGCCGAGAAATGGATATAACAACAACAATAAGTCACTAAATAAACCAAGTAAGCCAGTGGGCAGTGCAAGCACCTTGGCAACAGAGATATAGATCAACTCTGACTCAGAAGTAGCCAGGAGCTTTGTATAATATATCTATTAAAGATGAAGATCATTGTGTAATTGTGGGTACATTTTATGTGAATGTACAATATTTTTTCCAGTGTTTTGGCAGTCCCCAGATATGTTTAATTTACATTTAGTTAGTGATTCCAACTTTAACTTTTACATCTCATAGACTCATAGACTTTGTCAGACAGCACCATCATGATCATCTAGTCTGACCTCCTGCACACTGCAGGCCACAGAACCTCACCCAACCACTCCTGTAACAGACCCCTAACCTCTGGCTGAGTTACTGAAATCATGGTTTAAAGACTTCAAGTTACAAAGAATTCACCATTTACACTTGTTTAAACCTGCAAGTAACCCAGGCCCCATGCTGCAGAGGAGCTGAAAAATCCACAAGATCTCTGACAATCTGACCCAGGGGAAAATCCCTTCTTGACCCCAAATATGCCAATTGGTTAGCCCCTGAGCATGTGGGCAAGACCCACCAGGCAGATACCTGGGAAAGAATTCTCCATGGTAACTCAGAGCTCTCCCCATCTCGTGTCCCATCTCCGGCCATTGGGAATTTTTGCTACTGGCAGTTGCCGATGGGCCACATGCCATTGTCGGCAGCCCCATCATACCATCCCCTCTATAAACTTATCAAGCTCAGTCTTGAAGCCAGTTAGGTTTTTTGCCCCCACTACTCCCCTTGGAAAGCTGTTCCAGAACTGCACTCCTCTGATGGTTAGAAACCTTCACCTAATTTAAAGCCTAAACTTGTTGATGGCCAGTTTATATCCATTTGTTCTTATGTCCACATTGGTGCTTAACTTAAATAACTCCTCTCCCTTCCTGGTATTTATCCCTCTGATGTATTTATAGAGAGCAATCACATCTCCCCTTAGCCTTCGTTTGGTTAGCCAAGCTCTTTGAGTCTCCTCTGATAGGACAGGTTTTCCATTCCTCTGATCATCCTAGTAGCCCTTCTCTGCATCTGTTCCGATTTGAATTAATCTTTCTTAAACATGGGAAACCAGAATTTCACACAGTATTCCAGATGAGGTCTCACCAGTGCCTTGTATAATGGTACTAACATTTCCCTATCTCTACTGGAAACACCTCACCTGATGCATCCTAGGATTGCATTAGCCTTTTTTCACGGCTGCACGACATTGGCGGTTCATAGTCATTGTGTGATCAACCAATACATGCGGGTCTTTCTCCTCCTCTGCCGCTTCCAACTGAAAAATCCCCAGCTTATAGCAAAAAATCTTGTTGTTAATACCTAAGTGCATGACCTTGAACTTTGCACTATTAAATTTCATTCCATTTCTATTACTCCAGTTTACAAGGTCATCCAGTTCTCCTTGTATGATATTCTGGTCCTCCTCCTTATTGGCAATACCTCCCAACTTTGTGTCATCCACAAATTTATTAGCATTCTCTCACTTTTTGTACCAAGGTCAGTAATAAAAAATGTTAAATTAGATTGGTCCCAAGACCGATCTCTGAGGAACTCCACTAGTAACCTCCCTCTAGCCTGACAGTTCATCTTTCAGTATGATCCATTGTAGTCTCCCTTTCATCAATCAGATCTGATTCAGCAAATTACTTTATGCTCATGCCTAACTTGAAGCATGTGAATAGTTCTATTGTCCTCAATGAGGCTAAAAAAATTCAATGTTTAAATACCTTGCTGAATCAAGACCTAGTTGCATTATAACTGCCAATAACAGATTTTATTATATCAGGTACATTTAACATGAAGTATTCTATCCATTTGATTAAGGGTGTGTGTTCAGACCCCTGTGACTGGACAGGACCCACTGGTGTAACTGGAGTTATTAACATTTGAGTTAGGAAAAGAAAAATGCATCTTGAGTTGTTGAAAGGAGTTAAAATAATATGATTCAAAAAGATCATCTATAAAATTCACACCAACTACCTTCTATTTCTGGCAACCTGAATTACTATAAAACCACAAAAATACCGGGAGGAAAATGAACCATTGGAAAAGAATAAAAGTTCTGTACTAAGGATGACTGTCCTGAAGAGGATTCATATTTCTGAATATTTTTTTCTTGAGCTTTTGTGGGTTAAATAGCAAGGGACATCATAAAAGGTCTCAGCAGTACTTGAACTGACTTCAGAAGTTTCATAGTGGTCTATGAGTAAACAACTTCTTTGTTAAATGAGAAAGAATAACAACATTTTAAAAATCTAGATAAAATTATACAAAATAATAGAGCTAGTTGGAATCCCCCCTTGGAAAAGTTCAACTTCTCCTCAAAGTCAAAAGTTTTCAAGCAAAAACTTGAGCATTTTCATGAAAAAAATTAATTCAATTGAAAACTCAATTTTCCATTGGAAAACTCTCTTGATGGAAAACTTTTAACTGGACTAATAAACTAGACTATTCAGTTCATTCTACTTTCTATGGATTCAAGTCTGCAAACACGTACACATTTGAGGAATTGCACTGGAGTTACCTGCCTGAATAAGGGCTTGCAGGATCACCTTCGATGTTTCAAAATCAAAGCTCTGCTAGATATATCAGGAATCTCTGATATTCCTTGTGTACTCTTGTCAATAAAGAAGTGTTTCAAACAGTAGAAAGATAATTCATCTGGCCTTACAGACATGATGCATGATGGTGGTGGATCAGAAGAGACCAATTAGTGGTATAACTTCAGTGGATATGCTCCAGGAATGTATTTGGCACAGGAATATTAATTATTAGTTTTAGACTGTCATGCTGATTAGAATTATACATATGATTCATTTTCATTGTGAGCTCCACATCAGGCCTGTTTTGTTGCAATCACCTGCTGTCTGAATGTTGATCTCCAAGTTATCTATTATTATGATATAGTATGTAGCAACTTGTGAGAGAATTTTCCACATAAATCAGAACAGCTGGAAGTTTGCAAGTGAGTCTAATTTATACTGGTGTCATGACCTAGCGGAAATAAAATTATAAAAGTCTCTCTTCACCCTTTTCTGTTATTAAAAATGTTGCCATAAGCAACTGGGGAAATTGCTTTTCCATTAGCAAAACAAAACATGTGAATTCCAACAAGTGTGTGGTCAGTGGAATATTAAAAGGGGTCAAAGGTCAGTTTCACCTTCTCTTTGACAGAATCTAACCATAGGACACTGGAAACTAGAAATGGGAAAGGTCTATTAGGCATCTAGTTCATCCTTCTGCCTCTGCAGGATTGCTCTCTAAAGTATCTTTTCTAGTATAGTAACTAATCCATGCCGAACAGACCATAGGCACAATTATTACATAAATCTCTCTCACACAGACTTGTGGAGGTGGGCTTAGAACCATGGCATCTTAGTTCAAATGAGATAGGTAATTTGCTACCTGAGCAAAAAGTACTGCCATTGTATGCCATCTGTGCACCAGTCCCAGCAACTTCCCTCATTCACACATTGCAAGCACATTACAGTATGAAGTTAAATGATTATAATGATCTATCTATAGTACAAAACTACTCAAGATAGTTAAGTCCTAGGCAGACTGTGAAGAGCTACAAAAAGATCTCTCAAAACTGGGTGACTGGGCAACAAAATGTCAGAAGAAATTCAATGTTGATAAATGCAAAGTAATGCACATTGGAAAACATAATCCCAACTATCCATATAAACGATGGGGTCTAAATCAGCTGTTACCACTCAAGAAAGAGATCTTGGAGTCATTGTGGATAGTTCTCTGAAAACATCCACTCAATGTGCAGTGGCAGTCAAAAAAGCAAACAGAGTGTTGGGAGTCATTAAGAAAGGGATAGATAATAAGACAGAAAATATCATATTGCCTCTATATAAATCCATGGTACGCCCACATCTTGAATACTGCATGCAGATGTGTTTGCCTCATCTCAAAAAAGATATATTGGACTTGGAAAAGATTCAGAAAAGGGCAACAAAAATGATTAAGAGTATGGAACAGCTGCCATATGAGGAGAGATTAAAAACACTAGGACTTTTCAGCTTGGAAAAGAGATGACTAAGGGGGATATGATAGAGGTCTATAAAATCATGACTGGTGTGGAGAAAGTAAATAAGGAAGTGTTATTTACTCCTTCTCATAACACAAGAACTAGGGGCCACCAAATGAAATTAATAGGCAGCAGGTTTAAAACAAACAAAAGGAAGTATTTTTTCACACAATGCACAGTCAACCTGTGGAACTCCTTGCCAGAGGACGTTGTGAAGGCCAAGACTATAACAGGTTAAAAAAAGAACTAGATAAATTCATGGAGGATAGGTCCATCAATGGCTATTAGCCAGGATGGGGAGGGATGGTGTCCCTGGACTCTGTTTGCCAGAAGCTGGGAATGGGTGACAGGGGATGGATCACTGTATGATTACCTGTTCTGTTCATTCCCTCTGGGGCACCTGGCATTGGCCAATGTCAGAAGACAGGATACTGAGCTAGATGGACCTTTGGTCTAACCAAGTATGGCCATTATTATGTTCTTATGTACTTATGTGGCCCATCATCATACTATCTGAGCATCTAAGGGCACATGCTCAAAGTGTTTAGGCATCCAATGCCCACTGAAGTCAATGGGAGTTAGGCACCTAAATACTTCTGTGGACCTGGGCCTTAGTATATTAATCATCGCAACAACCCTGTGAGGTAGGAAAGTACTAGTATCCCTGTGTTTGGGATTTGAGACCCAGAGGCCCAGATCCTCTGCAGTTAGGCTCCTAACGTCCATTGAAATCAGTGGAAGTGAGGAACTTAAATACCTTGGTGGATCTGGGTTTAAGTGATTTGCCCAAGGTCTCACAGAAAATCTGTGGGGGAAGCAAGGAATTGAAGGCAGGTCTCCCAAGTATCAGGTTAGCACCTGGATCATCCTTCCTCTCTAGTGATGATGCTTCCACCACTCTCATGTGCACATAAGCAATTGTTGTCAGAATCAAGAGGATCTGGAAGAATCGGAGAAAGTCAACACTCAAGATAAAACACTAGCCCTGAAAGGAGGGCTTAGAGAATTGATAATGGGATGTGACAATCTACCCCAAGTCACACGATCTGAGCGCTCCTATGTGAAGGAGGGCCTGAACTTGCAAGGTACTGCACACTTCCTGAGAGGTGTCAGGTGCCCTCAATCCCCAGGAGGCACTCACCACTGTACAGAATAAGGGCCCAAGTGTCCTCATCACAGCTGTAGATAGGAGGATGGTCTCAGCAGAGGGGCCAAGCACTGAATAACCCTGTCACCCCTACCACTGGTCCTGCTTCAAGTCAATCAGAACATGGGCTTCAGAAAGAGACTGCATCTACATCAGTCACTGTGTGCAGTGTTTTTAATTTAATTTAAAATGTTTAATCCCTTCTTACATTGACTGCAAATCCTAGAGGAGATGGAAGCTAAAACAAAATCCCCTAAGGAACTGCTGGGTGCTGCTTTTTGGAGGAAATAGCCAACTTTTCATTTGTTTTTCCTGTTCATTTCAATTCCATTCCAGTCAAACCTGTTGATTTTTAGCAGCTCCTTAACTGCAGGCATCTAGAAAAAACAGCATGAGTGGTGCATTTGTAGGGGTGCTGGAATAATTTTTATAGTGGGGGTACTGCGAGCCACTGAACCAAACTGTAAATCCTGGATATAGTGGAAACCACTTCAACTCAGGGGGTGCAGCAGCATCCCCCGCATCCCTAGTTCCAGCACATATGAAGCAGGTGAGATGAGAGGCCAGCATCTGCAAACACATCAGGTGCATGTTTGTCAGCTCATCGTGACATCTGAGCGAATGTGCTTCATTATTGTGGTATTTCGTTTCCAGATTCAAAAGTTGTCGGGTGTGAGGTCAGTGGTTGGTCATTGAGAGTGCAGCTGTGTTTGTATAACCCAGGTTTCTTCTGTAACTGCTACATAGGAAAAGCTGTGACTTCCGCTTTTTTATTTTTTAGCAAACTCTGTTTTCTTGTTACCTCAGCTACCCATCTCCTTCCCCAATTCTCTGTTTCATCCACCTGCTGTGTCTTCTCTGACACCTAGTAGGCAAAATCCCTGGCATAGTGAAAGTGTCTTCGTTGTTACTTTTCTGTACAACGCCTAGTATAATGGGGCTCTGATCTTTGACTGGGGTTCCTAGATGGTGCTGTAATATAAATAGTATTTTCCACCCTATCAGTGTCAGTCTCCTCAGTGGTCCCTGTGATCTGCTCTCACCTCTGATTTTAATCAGGCCACTGAACACAGTTTTAACAATTTGTCTTTCCTTTTTTTTAGCTCAATACAGGATCAGTATCCCAAGAAGAGTGAGAGCTAGTCCTTCTTTTTCCTCTTTTCATGATAGGATCTTTTTCAAACTCTTATTTTAAACCTTTTCTTAATTTTAAGTCTCTCTACTTCTTAGTTATCTGAAAACACAAAAGAGAAAGGAGTTGGATAATCAAAGCCACAAGCAGGTGCCTGCATTTAGGAAACAGGACATGCAGTTGCTGTGATGAAAACCAAAAATACACAATGGAAGAATGATACAAATTCAGTCTATAATCCACTGTAAGATTCTGCTCAGGTTAAGAGTACACAAGTTACTGCTGCCCCAGGGCTCTAAGCAATCCACATATCCCGGCTTTGAAAGGAGACATGAAACAGTCCAAAAAATACAGTTAGCTTTAAAAATGTAGTTTGAAAAAAATCTTAATTCACTGTGTATTAGGTCTGACATTTATAAGACCTAAAGCTTTTGACCAGGGCAGTTTAAAAAGTCAAAAGTCAGGGGAACTGGGAGGGGCAAGAGACCACCTCTGTGGGTGGCTTGTTATATCTGTGAATCTATTGCTCTTAAATTTAGGACATCTCTCCCGTTAACAGTTACAACAAAGTGTGATTTGTCATAGTGGAGCTGAGTGATTCAGATACATCAGCCTGAGAACTTCAGAGAGATTTCTGAAAAGTTTTTTTCAAAGAGGTGTTTTTAATGAAACTTTTAAGAGATTTGGCTTGTTAGTAATTTTGTTTAAATCGAATGAGCAGGAAGCAGAAGAATTTTGTACAAAAATCTGGAATTGTTTCCTGGGATAAGATTTGAGCCATCTTCCATCAAAGTCACTAGAAAAACTTTCACTAATCAGAAACAAAGAGTAATAGCAAGTGTATTTGAATTCAGTCTCTGAAATCTCAGGATCCAATATTTTTTAAACTTAAATTTAATTCACAGGATTTTCTATGCAGGCATCAATGTGGTATGTTCATGGTATAGAAACAGAGAAATTAGATATAAATATATAACACTCTTTTCAGACGGTTGCAACGTAAGACTCCTTTATTTCTTAAAATCCAGAACCTTAACACACAAGCATCAAAAACAGAGAGAGACAAAGCAGGTTGCTTCCTAAGGCAGGGAGCCACAATTCACCCCACCTTGCTCTGGGCTAGCTCTTTGCACGCTGCTGCTAGACCACCAGATCAGATCCCACACTTCCCTACAGAGCCCCCTAGCCTGCAAGTGTTACCCCAAAAAATGAGTTTTGGGGAACTGCTACACTAACCTGCCTATTGTCCCCTTAATCTGTTCTTCCCAAGGTAAAAGTTCCTGGGGTTGCTAAGGCAACACTAAAGGACACGGATATAACCTTCCGATACAGTAATTGACAGAGGCAGTTTTCTTTCCAAAACAAAGTATATTTTTATTAAAGTAACTAATAATCCCTAATACAGTGTATCCTAAAAATCTTAAATATGGCACAAACAACAAGGAGTCTGGTGGCACCTTAAAGACTAACAGATTTATTTGGGCATAAGCTTTCGTGGGTAAAAACCTCACTTCTTCAGATGCAAAATCCCTCAGACACAAATCCCTTATTGCAAGTTAAAGAGCACTTAAACTACAAAAGCATATAGTTCAAGACTCAGTGGTTCTAAACCTATTTATCATTATAGGCCACATATGCGCCCCGCAATGTGTTATGTGGGCCACATCCCGCATCCAATACAACTTGTATGGCCTGAGGATGTCATATGGGCCACAGCTCTGTGCTGATTGGGCCGCAAGCGGCCCGTGGCCGCAGATTGAGAACCAATGGTCAAGTGATACTAAGTGAAGCAATTTATTGCAAGTTGCCAGTTTGCGACAAATTGCTGACAGCAGATCTTAAATTTCTTTAAAGTTTACATAAGTAAAATATAAGTAAAACACACACACAGACACACTTCAAACACACACATATTATATACTATAAAATCTATCCTAAACTATATTTATACTAAACTATAATTAAAAGAATATGAAGCTTACTCTATAAATCCATTGCTGCTTTCGTTTAAAAATCAAATCACTGCTGCTGCTGTTCAGCTCCTGGTCGATCACTTTGCTCCACTCTAGCTTTCTTTTCTCTCTCTGCAGCAGTTTTTCTTTGGCTTCTCTTGCTGGCTTCCCGGCTTTTCCTGCACGTCTTGCCTTTTCAGATGCAGCCTTCAGACTCTGAAAATGTTGAGCGCCATAGAAAAGCCCATGAGGAAAATAATAATTTTGTCTTCGGCGCAGGGTTTGAATCGTGGGCAGTAAATAGGCCAAGGGCCATACATTGAACAATACAAGTATTGAATAGCGAGCGGCTCATTCAGTTGGTACTGTAGGGAGCAGTGTGGAGCTGTGCACTCAATGAAGCCAGGGTCCTTTGGAAAAATAGTACTGTATGTGATCATGTAATTAAAAACTGCATCATAATGCAGGTGCACGAGAGGGAGGGGGCAAATTTAGGTTGCACGGGCAACCTTCATTCTGGCATTTCCTAACATTTGAGTGCTTGACTTAGCAACCTTAACATTCTTTTAATATAGTGTTTTGTGTGTACAATCCTATTGCTACTAGGGACCAATGGTGCACAGTGTAACTTCATATCTGGACTGAATGTGATTTATCAATCTTTGGTTCCCAAAAATCTTGAAAAGATGACATGAGGCATACGAAATTATTTGATAACCAAGAGCTGTCACCTTGAGCTATATGGAAAGTTAGCATGAGCTAAAGCACTCTAGATAGGAATATAACAGACTCATTCTCCCCTGAAAATCAGAAACAAAGGGAGACCTGTAAAACACGCAATCACTAATGGGTTATATGTATAACATCTAGCACAATGAGGCCTCAGTCATGCTTAGGTCTCTATGCACTACCGTAAGATAAATAATAAAAGTTATGTGGCCATTTTGAAACATTTGGTACTGACGAGATCTGCACTACCTTTGAAGTTGCCTTGTGCTAAAGCACAGGGGGATCAAAGCATGCCACATGGGGCCCATTCCTGTCAGGTGGTGAGAAGCCTCAACTCCCATTGTCTTCGAACAGAGTTGAAGATGCTCAGTTTCTCACCTAATCTGATCTGTAGGTTGGCAACTCCTCTGAGAAAAAGCATGTTGTTCTGTGACTTCTGATGATTGCTATTTGGTGGCAGTCATAAAGCTAGGGCAGGACTGAATTACTGTAATCTTTGTTTCAGGCTTTTTTATTTTTTGGATGCGAGCACCAGAATGTTTGCTCTGGGTTTTTCTCATCTTCCGACGATATTCAAAATCTGTTACTTGCAGTTATCGACACTCCGCCTTAGAGAAATGCTCAGTTCAGTGGTTGGGATCTTGTCAGCCCTTTGTATAGATTTATGTCACGGATTCTTTTCTGGTAAAACCTCAGGAATATGGTGGTGACGATGATATGGGGGAAAAGCTGCCGTAGAGCTGTTATTAGATTTCAAAGAGCCAAAGAATGGTAGAAGACACAATGCATTAATTCTTCAGGGCCTTCACCTTTTCACCTTCCCTGAAGCAGTTGTACTAATAGGCAACTGCCTGCAGAAATGAGCTCAGCAGCTGAAGTCCCCATTGCAATAAATGGACTTTTTGACATACCTGAAAGTCAAAGCCTGTAGCTACTAACAAAGCTGTCCAATTCCACAGCTACATTTTCAAATTAAAACAAAGATGGGATTTGAGCAAATCCCATCTCCTATTTCTGTAGCACACAGCGAGCATTGGGATTTTCACATGGCCTCCAGCTTCCTTGGCATATGTCTGAAATTCAATTTTTCTTTGCGGGAATAGGGACTTTGGATGGAGAGAGACATGACACTTCAGCCAAGCCAGGGGCATGGGACAGGGTGTTATGCTGGCCCCAATCCTTGGCTGAAATCTGAACCTGAAAAGTGCCAAGAAGATCAACAGGTCATGCAAAATAGCATTGTTGATGGAAACCATGGCATGGAGTCAAAGAAAAGGCATGAACTAAGTTTGTTTGGACTAAAAGACTTGTTGATTAGTTGTTTATTTGTAAGGTTTGGTGAGGTAACAAAATTGCTATCGTACCAGACCTGCCGCATCGTAACATAAGAAGATTCCATCTCTGGCTCTTTACTTTCCTTCCTTGGAGGAGTTGCTTGGAGGGGAGGGATAGCTCAGTGGTTTGAGCATTGGCCTGCTAAATCCAGGGCTGTGAGTTCAATCCTTGAGGGGGCCATTTATGGAACTGGGGTAAAAATCTGTCTGGGGATTTGTCCTGCTTTAGCAGGGGGTTAGAATAGATGACCTCCTGAGGTCCCTTCCCACCTTAATATTCTATGATAAGTTTCATGGGTGCATTAGGCAGGAAGTCAGACTACATAGTCATAATTATCCCTTCCATGTATGGATCTATGGAATATCAGAAGTTAGGCTTAAGTGGACACTTTTTGATTTGCCCCTCCCCCACTTTTGGAGATTTCTGACGGTCATTGAGCAGCAACATCCTCACTATGCCAGCCATCAGCACCACCACATGCTGGAATCAGGGGGTTTATATGCTGGACCTATTTGGGGTATTATGGGGGTAATGCTGGACCTATTTCCTGAACCTAAAAGACAAGGTGATATCGTGAATTGTGCCCTGAGCAGCTCCTGAGATGTGAACCTTTTGTTCCCAGCAGCATGTCAATTTCCACTCACACCTTACTCAAGTTCTCTCTCTCTTTCCCCTTCTGTCTAATAAAAGCTGGCTTAGCCGGCCAGGACAAATCTAAACTAGCAATTCTTTGCTGTGGCCAATTTTCTAAGCTGAAAATGATTCCTAAACAGCCTGAATTGGATTAAACTGCATCCCATCCAATAGCAAGAGGAAAATCAGAGCAAGTTAGACAAGCTTCCCCAAATCAGAAAAGTACAGCCAGGACTCAGGAAAGGTTACATGAGTCATGTGCTGTGTACTGTACTTGTGATCTTCCACAACCAAACTACAACCTCTCTGGAACATAGGAACACAGACGCTGCCAGACTGGATCTGACCCGAGATCCATCTAGTCCAGTATCCTGTCTCCAACACTGGCTGGCACCAGATGCTTCAGAGGAAGGTGTAAGGACCCCACTGTAGGCAGATGTGGGGTAATATTCCTCCCATATGAAGTCTCATCCTGCTCCCTAAGAGTGAGCAATTGGCTCGAGCCCTGAAGCATAACATTTAATAACCCTTCAAAATAATTTAACTATTATAACTCGGAATATTCTCATTATCTATATAAATCTCCAATCCCTTTTTGAATCTTGCTAAATTCTTGATCTCAATGACTTTCGGTGTCAATGAGGTCCACAGTCTAATTCTGCTACGTGTGAAAAAGTATTTCCTTTTACTGGTTTTGAATCTGCCACCCTTTAACTTTATTGAATATCCCTTTGTTCTTGTGTTGTGAGAAAGGAAGAACAGAAGCTACTGATCTTTAAGCAGCCTTCTTTGGGTCTCGTTTCTCTCATTCCATGGCTGCTTGCTAGGGGTGCAGGTGTTACTGCACAGGGCCAGGATGCAGCAGTGCTGGCCACGTACCCTTCCTCACTGTGCTGTGCATATGAAATTGTCTCTCCCAACTACCTGAGCTGCGAGAGGTAGCGGGATCAATGCCCACATTCTTCACCAAATGTTAGGCTCTGATAGAGGCCTCCCTATAAGATGGGGGAGCAGGCAGATACCGGACACAGTGTTGGTTTAGGTCCTTAAAACCTTGCATAATTAAACAAAAATATTTACACGCGCAAATTCTTTTTTGCCTAATAGCCCTTGCACGGCTCTAATTATTTTTTTATAATACTGTACCCAGATTACATTTCCATCTTGTATAATCGGAGGCAGTCAAGTTAAGTTCCAGTAGAAACCCCATATATACACACACACACAGACACACTCATA
Organism: Terrapene triunguis; assembly: GCF_002925995.2. Classification (NCBI taxonomy): domain Eukaryota; kingdom Metazoa; phylum Chordata; order Testudines; family Emydidae; genus Terrapene; species Terrapene triunguis. Next base: position 100,144,770 of record NW_020664409.1, on the reverse strand, counting down.
TATACAGACACATATCTAGTGATTTTGATTACAAACTATTCCTGTGGGGAAAGGGCCCATTTCCCCTCAGAATAGTTGAAAAGGCTTCTGGGAATAACACATAGTGGTAGCAGTAGCCACTCTACCTGACCCCCTTGTATAATTTGTTTAACTACCGTGGTTCCACTCAATGTGACTGTACCGCATTGCACATATATTTATATTTACATCACTGGGTTTTATTATTAAACAAAGAATTCCCTTTTTATAACACCACAACTGTTACTTTTTAATATTTTCACAACTCCTAAGTGTTTCCTTCCCTACAAAGTCTGGAGTATTAATTTTTGCAAAAGCTATTTGTAACTCTTTACGTATTTTAAATCACTTACTTCTGCATTCGGTTCTTTAAGGTGCAATACAGCTGCCTTACCCTGTGCCCTTTTTTTTTTTTTTTTTTTTTTTTTTTTTTTTTTTGCACCTCAATTGAATTGCAGAAGCGCTATTCTCTGTTGCAGCTGATTGTTTCTGAGCAGCTTCATGGGTTAACCCACTCCCTCCCTTTTTCACTTTAAAACTGTTTTGTTTTTTTCTTCACTCCCACCAAGTCGCAGCTCCTGTCTCTTACAGTGGTCTGTTAACTTTGCTTCTGACTCCAAACTCTGTTGTGCCAAATTATCTTTAACCACCAACTTTAATTTACAATCCTCCAGTTGCCTTTACTGGAGTAGCACCAAACTTAAAAAAAATCACTGGCAGTCTCCCATAATGCTGCCTTTAGTCTAAACCTCTTACAAGTGGACTTAAGTGCCTCCTTTCCTTCACCTTCTCCCCTGGTTCTTGTCACACAGACTGAGAGCAGAAGACCAGAGAGCCGAAGCGCTGGCAATGTGATGTTTATTGGGGTTAATTCCAAGCAAACATATCTATAGCTCTACATGCTGGCAGCGTCTGTTCCCCAATATTCCGTTCCCAGCTCTGATGCCGCGGAGCCTGGCCTGTGTCCCCATTCCATCATTCTCTTTTCCAGTTCTCTATTTTGTTTTCCCAGCTGTTCCAACTGAGTCTGCATGACTTGTGCTTGCCTTCCTTCCTTCTCTAAACTTTCCTGGCAGATTTTAAAACTTTCTTGCAGGGTCTGTTGCCTCCCCCTTGTAGTCAATTACCTTTTTCGTAGCCTGCACAACAACCATACCACAGCTGCCTGCTTCTTGCTGGCATTAGGCTTGTACAGCTGTACATACTTCTCAAACATGTTTTCTAATGTATCAATTATCACATCAGGTTCCACTGTACCTTCCATCCAAGGGCAGGTCCCAAATGCAATAATCTTCTTCTCTAACATAGAAGGGGCTTTAACTTTAATCCATTGGGGTGCCTCCTCTACCCCTTTACTATTTTTAAACATTATCTCAATAATCCCGTGCGGTATCTCCCCGCATGCTCTCACTAACTTATACTTAATGTAGCACGTTCCCAAAACTCCATGCAGTATCTCCCCAGTCCCCACGTATACTTTTAATCTCACAAATCCCACAAATAAGGAGTCACCCTTTAGACTCCCCCAACACTGTGAGACCCCGTCTCACAATCCAGCACTCCTTATATCTCTCCCCCCTCGCATTCTCCACCAAATGTTAGGCTCTGATGGAGGCCTCCATACGGGATGGGGGAGCAGGCAGATAACGGACATAGTATATAATACTCTAAATATTTTTATTGATTACAATATAAACCCCACTGATTCTACATTCACACTCCTTTCATACTACACCAGCGTCTGAAGACCCAAAGGAAATCCCTATGGCCAGTTGAATTTCAGTCCGATCACAAGGCGTAGGGAGCCCCACATTACATGCCTAGTCCGAGGCACACAGGTTATACAACTTCCTGTACCTAACTCACAGTGCCTCTCGGCACCTTTAAGACAACAACAGCACTATCATAATGAATGATTCGACTAACTCCAGGTGGGTCAGCAATAGAAGACATGTTAATCTACCCTGGAGCATCTCAGAAGCTTGAATGGCATTAATGGCTGCACAGAAATGCCTGTCTAATGAGGACAGCCCAGCCTCCTACTTCGTGGACGAGATAGGGCTCCTGTGAGAATATAGGAATTAAACACTTATTGGTGGTTCTCAAATTGTGATCGTGGGGCCACCGGAGGTCTGCACAGCATTTCCAGGTTGTCTGCAAATCTTCTTCCATTCTGCCGATGAAGCTCATGCTGGGGATAAAGTGGTAGTTCAATCATACTAGAAACTTTCAATTGTACATATATCAGTCTTCAAGCAGAGCCACTTCATATTCCTGCCAGAGCTACCTTTGATTCCTGTGCCTGTTTGGGTTGCTGCACAGGACATGAAGTCAGTTAATGTGCCATTTAGTTTGCTGGGTGTTTCTTTGAGGTAATTTCAACCATGATTGAATTTTCTGATGATCACACCAGAACTGGAGAGGTAGCAAACGCACAGAAGGAAAATATGCTGCCAAGCAACCTATGTGACATAGCAAAGCAAACTGCATCCATCACATTGCAGCCTCTTTCTCCTCAACATTATTTAAGGAAACAAAACACTATAACTGCTGAAAAAACAATTTGGGATCAAGACTGGAAAGTGGGAAGGTGACCAAGAGACAATCTCTATGCAGTCTACTGTGCAGAACAGCCTGAAAAGCTTTACCTTGTATTCACCTATCAATCTGACCATCCACTGAACACACATGGGCAAGACTGGTGGGTCACCAGCCGCACAGAACTTTATTCTTGATCTGATCTCTGCAAACCAGTCAGCAGTTCATGCAATTGAATTTAATGGGCCAAATGCACCTATGACCTGGATCAATGGAATTACACCAGTGATTAATTTATCCCAGTGTGGTTTTAAGGATTCAAATTTCAGTGCACGTGCACTCAGAACCAGGCAAGATAGAAAAGGGTCTGGCCCAGTAGCTGCTTTCTACACTGCCATGTGAGATCCCTACATTGGGTAAGGTGTCTTACTGGCAATACTATGTGTCCTGTATGCTTCTCCCCTGTGGAGGGCTGAGTAGTGGAGTGTCTTACATCACCCAAGAGTGAGTTTTCTTGTTGGGTTTTAGTCATGTCTAGTCCTTCTTGGCCAGAAGGAAAATGGCTACAATCCAGGGTCTCAGAGCAAAGGAAGAAATGAGAAAAGCATTAAAAATACTTTTATTTTGTAGGTTTGCAGACCCAACTGCAGGAAATGGTACTTTACAGACAGACAGAATGTTACAACTTTGTCAACAGACATCTGAGTTCACAGTTGTAGACAGTAAAACCAATAACTACAGCCTAGAGAGGTGGGCACAGACATTTAAGGAGATGGGAGATATTTTAAAGAAGCCTTTTAGGTAATAAACTATAAGTAGAAGAAACATAAGATGTAGAAATATGAGCAATATAAATCCCATGAAAGATGCTTGAGGAACTTTACATAATCTGAGACTAACATAAAATAATGAAACAATAATTGGTTTGGTTTTAAATATGGCACTAGTAGACAATTACTCAGAATTCACCAAAAGCATCTTAGTACCCCTCTACCACAAACTGAACAGTTGGGGTTCAGAAGAACCACAAGGAATGAAACATTTCCATCTACAGAGCTCCTGAAGTAGGAACAAATGGGGCATATATCTATGGGCATTTCTATGGAGGTTATCAACTGTAGTATCTGGGTACCTCAAAACACCCTAGTTAAACGGAGAGGTATAATCCACGGTTTAGGGCTGAGGAAAGTGGAGCATGGCGAGTTTAAGTGACTTATCCAAAGTCACACAGAATAGCTGTGGTTGAGCCAGGGATTGTACCCAAGTCTCCTGAATCCCTGTTTTGAACATTAAATATAAAACCGTTCTTCCACCTCGCTTGCTCACGCATTCAAACACATCCACTATTTATGATCAATGAGTTTATAAAATATGTAATGTTGTTATATTTTTAAAACATTCGAAGGATTCGTCTTTGGCCTGATTAACATTAGAATTGCATGGAGACTTAAAGCCCAAATGATAGAGGACTGAGAACCTGATACAGTGGGACCAGATTCTGCTCTCAGTTATTCTGGTGTAAATGAGTCACTCCATTGAAACTGATGGATTTCCATCAGTGTGACAGCAGAATCAGACACACTGAGGCCAACTTTTCTTTTATAAAGTGTCAGCTAAACACGGGTGACTTTGTTCTTGGATGTCTCCCTTGAGACAGAGGCCCAGATCCTCCAATGTAATCAGACACCTAAATACCTTGTAGGATCTATTTTCGGCTGAAGTCAATGGGAGGTGTGGATGTGAGGCAGCTCTGAAAGCACCTTAACTGTCTCAAATCGACACACGCAAAAATGGAGTCACCAGTATTAGTGGACACTTCTGAAAAAGTTGGCTGTAGCGTGTGGGCCATTCGCTTGTTCCAGGCTAGTTTTTTTCAGGGGGAAGGAAGGGAGATAAATCAAGAAGGAAAGACCCTTTTCTCCCTAGTGTCATGTTACCAGGCTAGCTGCACTGCTGTCCCTTTTGGGGTCTCACCAAGTGCACCCCTATAGGTGTCAGGCCTTGACCTCTCCTGGAGTTGGAATTCTGCAATTCACCCACTCTTAGACCTGGACCCTCTGGGTACCAACCAGACTACCTCAGCAGGTCTAACTGGGGTTTGGGCCTTGCTGGAGTGTCCCTTTGGAAGCCTGTGACAACAGCTGATTAAAGTGCCTCAAAACCAGCTTCTTCAAAACAAAGCACTATTTATCTTTCACCCAAAGGTACAAAGCACTCCAGGCCAAGACATAAAACAAAAAAGAGTCCTATACGCATATTTCCCTACTCAAGCCTAACCTATCTGTCCATAGCTCAGGTGGGTCCAGCATATTCCCTGTCCCCGAGGGCACACCTGCCCTTCAAGCTCGAGGTGTAATTCCAGCTCAAGGAGACACACCCAGTTTAGCTCTGCTCCAGCTGAGCAGCTAGAGGCACTGACCACTCTGAACAGCATCCCATCCAAGACATAGGGACATACTCCAAGCAGCTAGTGCAGCCCACCTCTCACATCACCATGGCTACACTCTACTGTTAGCATGATCAGAGCTTGCATGGGCATGTCTCCTCCAGCTGGAATTCACACTTCCAGACCAATGTGCAGACATACCCTGAGCTGAGAGAAATAGCCATCCACTGCTTGCAGAACACTCCCTCTGTCTCTTCGTGGCTTTCCCTAGTCTGTTAACTTTTTCACTCACTCACTCTGGGCAGCGTCTCCTAACTCACCCAGCACTTTCCCCCTTTTCTAGGTTCTTTGAGGTGTGGATCCCTTTGATCCCAGGCTTTAGCCTTGGGAAGATTCAGCTATTCTCACCTTGGTGGAGCCAGCCAGCTGGTTTCTTCCTATTCTCCCCAGCCATTGTCTCCACAATGAGCCTTATCCTTGTTACTGTTCTTGTGCGTTTCTCCCATAACAGCCTCATTTGATTTAACTCCTGTCAGTCAGGCAGGTTAATATTAACCAGATTACCTGAGAGTATATGGTATTTATAAAAAATAATGCACATATTTCCCAGTTTGTCACACCTAGTAATTAAAACAGGCTTCCCTTTAGGTTGAAAAAGAAAGGGTTATTTTGTTTGTTTTTAAATTGAATCACTCTTGGGAAAGTGTGTGGGTTTATATTACAGGAAAAAAGGTTAATGAATTCCAAATCACTCTGCAAAGCCAAAAAACATTTGCTCACAAAATGTAGAGCTCGCTGAGGTTCACCCATCTGCTGTGCTTCCCTTTGTGATTCAGTTCTTTCCTTCTGTGGCTTTAAAAAAAAAATCCCAGTACTTTGAGTTCCTGGCATTGTTGGTACTTCTTATCATGTGATCTGTGCCAAAACCATGTCTTCAGCATATCCTGTTTCTTGCTTCTGTCTTGCTGTTGCTACTGTACTGTGGGAAAATCACACATGAAAATATTGGCATCCACAATTACACACTCTCTATACTCATGTGTAGAGATATTGCCTTATTTTACTTTCCCACTAGCTGACAGCACATTTCATGGGGCAGTGCTTATAAATACACATTAGGTACAAGTAGAGATGAGACAATTCCCATCTAGTATCTGAATGCCCCAAATGTCAGTGTTGTTGAGAGCCACGGTTCATTTTGAGCCACATAAAGAACAGGTCATTTTAAAGATCCACATTCTGATCCAGATCAGGGATCAGAAGGTAGAAAATCAGAAGACTGATTTATCTACATAAAAGCCCCAACTAATTACCATTCCAATAATCCCGGATGAGATCTGCTCATATAGTGAACTAGATTCTGCTTTTATTACTGCTCATCAAATAACAAGAAATCGATGCATGAAATCACATTACAACCTTGTTGCATTTCAAGATCATCCAAAGTGCCTCTGATAAAATCCATTCAATAGCAACTTTGTCAGACACAGAGTTAACAAGCTAGGCAGAGGTTTTCTATGTATCTCAGGTATTTCTATCAGGCCTCCATCATCATAGGACCGGAAAATCACACAATCTTTACTGTATTCATAACACCCTTGTGAGGTAGGGAAGTCCTATTATCTGTATTTTACAGATGGGGAATTGGAGATTAAGGCCCACGTCCTCAAGGTATTTAGGCTTATACCATTGAATCACTATGAATGGAAATTCCATGCTTGACTAATAAGAATATAGCAGTACGAATGCACTACTGATCACCTGCCCAGGATGGTGACACTGATTATGAAATGCTCAGGGACATTAGAGTGACTACAAAGGCAGAAAACCCAATAATAACGAGGGGTTTACTATCCCCATATTCACTGTGTATATGTCACTTCAGGATGAGATTCAGAGATAACATTTCTAGACACAATGAATGACTGCTTTTGGAGTTGCTAGTTCTGGAACTCACAAGGGAAGAGGCAATTCTTGATTTAATCCTCAAGAGCTGAAGATAGTTGAACTTCTTGGAAATGGAAACCATAATGTAATTAAATTTAACATCCTGGTAGGGAGGAAAATGCCAAAGAAACCCACTACAGTAGCATTTAACTTCAAAAAGGGGAACTACATAAAAATAAGGCTGTTAGTTAAGCGGAAATTAAAAGAAACAGTTACAAGAGTGAAAATCCTGAAAGCTTCATGGGAACTTTTTAGAAACACCATAATAAAGATTCAAACTAAATGTATTCCCCAAATAAAAACCAAACAGTAAGAGGACCAAAAAATGCCATCATGGCTAAACAGCAGAGTAAAACAGACAGAGGCAAAAAGGCATCCCTTTAAAATTGGAAGTCAAATCCTACTGAGGAAAATAGAAAGGAGCATGAACTCTGACAAGTCAAATGTAAAAGTATAATTAGGCAGGCCAAAAAAGAATTTGAAGAGCAACTAGCAAAATACACAAAAACCAACCGCAATTATTTTTAAGTGCATGAGAAGCAGGAAGCCTGCCAAACGATCAGTGGAACTATTGGATGATCAAGTTGCTAAAGGAGCACTCAAGGAAGACAAGGCCATTTTGGAGAAACTAAATGAATACTTTGCATCGGTCTTTACTATGAAGGATGTGGAGGAGATTCCCACACCCAAGTTGTTCTTTTTAGATGACAAATCTGAGGAACTGTCCCAGATTGAGGTGTCAGTCTCCATACTAGATGACTGGAGAAGAGCTAATAAAATGCTGATTTTTTTAAAAGACTCCAGAGGTGATCCTGGCAATTACAGGCTGGTAAGCCTAACTTTAGTACCAGGCAAATTGGCTGAAACTATAGTAAAGAACAGAATTTTCAGACACATGGATTAACACATCATACTGGGGATGAGTCAACTCGGCTTTTGTAAAGGAAAATCATGCCTCACCAATCTATTAGAATTTTTGAAGGGGTCAACAAGCATGTGGACAAGTGTGATTCAGTTGACATAAAAACAACAACAACGAGGAGTCCTTGTGGCACCTTAGAGACTAACAAATTTATTTGGGTATAAGCTTTCGTGGGCTAGAATCCACTTCATCAGATGCATGGAGTGGAAAATACAGTAGCAGGTATATATACATAGTACATGAAAAGATGGGAGTTGCCAGTGTGTTTGACAGAAAGAAAGCCAACAGCCTATTGCCTCATCAGAGCTATTACTGTTCTGATGACTACCAGCCAGGAGCAAAGGTTCTCTTCGGGTGCATTTACTTCCTTTCTGAACCTGAACTACAGGCACTCCAGAGCTAGCTCAAGGAAAACCTGCAGAATGGGTTCATCCACATCCCCAGATGTGGGGATGTGTCCCCCCACCCCCACTGGGGGGTCCCAGTCTCCTTTGTGGTGAAGAAAGACAGCTCCCTCTGGCCTTTTGTGGACTACCAATCTCTGAGCAAGATTGCAACCTGAAACCAGTACCCCTTACTGCTTATTAATGAGCTCTTCGAAAGACTCCACTCTGCCAAGGTCTTCACAAAGTTGGACCTGGTGAGGATCTGGAAAGGAAATGAATGAAAGATAGCCTTTTATACCAGGTATGACAATTTTGAGTATTTGGTCATGCTGTTTGGGTTGTGCAACGCACCAGCAACCTTCCAACATTTCATAAATGACATTTTTAGGCACATGCTGGACCGATTTGTCATCATTTAACTGAATGATATCCTCATTTTCAAAGTCAAGCCTTCTATAATCATCACATGCACACTGTCTTGGAGACACTCCACCAAAACCACCTCTACTCAAGCTCAAGTAATCCACATTTGATAAGGACACAGCAGAATTCTTGGAATAGATCGTCTTCCCTCAGGGACTCACTATGGACCATTGTAAGATGGCAGCAATGTCAAATTAGACTACACCCAAGGATATATGTGGCATGCAACGATTTCTGGGGTTTTCCAATTTCTATAAGAGATTTATTAAAGGATTCTCTGACCTAGTGGAACCATAACAGTGTTGCTGCAAAAGGGGCCTGGTTCAGTGGTTCCCGAAGGTTCAGTTGGCCTTTGGTCAGCTGAAGAAAGCAGTCACCTCAGCATCCATCCTGATTCACCCAGATCCCACTAAAGCATTTATGATCAAAGCCAACACCTTGAACTTTTCCATAGGTACAGTATTATCTCAACATGCAGGCCTCCTGTGCCTTTATTTCTCAGATGTTAACACCTGTCAACAAATTTTTTACAAGGAGCTGATGGCTATCAAGTGTTTTTTGAGGAGTGGTACCACCTGCTAGAAAGAGCCTGATTCCTGGGACTTGGACTAATTCATTTTGGCTAATTCAAGACCTGGAATCTTGTCTTGAGGAGCTTCTCGTGGCCAGGCCTATGAGCTTACATCAAGGATTATATAAGGTCCTGCAGCCTCTCCACCCATGCCAAGTGTGACGTTTCACTCTATATGATTTTAGGAAAATATGCTAATGAGTGTGAATATAATGTAACTAAAATATGCTTCATGCAAAAGGTCTCTTGTAAGGTATCATTACAAAGCTTATAATCTACTGAGTGTGGTCATCCTATTTGTATAAATGTTTCACTCTTGTATCTGAAACTAGAAATACGAAATATAACTCTAGGGCCTATTGTAGTTATGCAAATTGTGGGCCATTAATGGTGGTTTGGAGTCTTAATGGCTCCCATTAACCAGGACAATTGACTGTAGATGGCTCTGTTTTACTTGTAAGTCTTCCTCTATACATGTGTGCTGGCAAGTGGATAATGAAGTCTTACATTGACATGTGATCATGTCACCTGAACTGGAATCCATCTTTAACCTGGTGCTTTTCCATTCAGAAGGAGGGGTGGGAACCCAGAGGGACAAAGGATTCCCACCTTATGCAAAATATATATAAGTGGGTGAAACAGTACAAAGGGGGCAGCCATCATGAGAAATCCCCTAGTTACCACCTGAGCTGGAACAAGGGTTGTACCAGGGGAAAGGATTGTGCCCAGACTAGGAAGGCATCCAGTCTGTGAAAGAAACTTATTGAAACATCTCTGAGGGTGAGATTTTATTGTATTCAGTTTTATTACTGTGCTAGGCTTAGACTTGCATATTTTATTTTATTTTGCTTTGTCATTCACTTTGTTCTGTCTGCTATTACTTGGAACCAGTTAAGTCCTACTTTCTGTATTTAATAAAATCACTTTTTACTTATTAATTAACACAGAGTATGTATTAATACCTGGGGGAGGGGGGGGAAACAGCTGTGCATATCTCTCTATCAGTGTTATAGAGGGCAAACAATTAATGAGTTTATCCTGTATAACCTTTATACAGGGTAAAACGGATTTATTTGGGGTTTGGACCTCATTGGGAGTTGGGCATCTGAGTGTTAAAGATAGGAACACTTCTTAAGTTGCTTTCAGTTAAGTCTGAAGCTTTGGGGCACGTGGTTCAGACCCTGGGTCTGTGCTGGAGCAGACTGGAGTGTCTGGCTCAGCAAGACAGGGTGCTGGAGTCCCATGCTGGCAGGGAAAGCAGGGGCAGAAGTAGTCTTGGCACATCAGTTGGCAGCCCCAAGGGGGTTTCTGTGATCCAACCCGTCACACCAAGAACCCATGAGCAAGACTTCTAGGTTTCCTCCAACCTCTTTGCACACCTCCACAGCCTTCGTCTACTATATCAATGGACTTCATTGTAGAACTGCCATGCTCCCAGGGACACTCAGTAATCCGGCTTGTCGTTGACATCCTAAAGAAGATAGAGCACTTTGTTCCAAGCTGAACTGTTCCCAGGGCACAGGAAATGACTCAGGTCTTTCTGGAAAATGTCTTCTCATACCATGGGGTAGGAGAGGGCATTGTATTGGACTGAAGTCCCCGGTTCATCTCCTGATTCTGGTGGGATCTCTTTGGCATTGAGCTGCTCACCTCATTCACCTATCACTTGCAGACTAATAGGCAAACAGAGAGCGTCAATCAAATCTTGGAGAAGTATCTTTGCTATTTCTTGAGTTACCAACAGGATGACTGCCTTCCCCTGCTGTGCTATGCCGAATTTTCATATAATAATGAAATCTACGCTTCAACCCAACAGAGGCCATTCTTTGCAAACTAAGGCTTTCACCCCTGCTTCCAACCCAGACTTGCTCATGAGTTCCCCAGTACCGGCCGCTGCAGATTTAGCCATCCAGCTACACTAGGTGCACTGGGAGTTCACGGAACACTTGTAATCTGCCAAGGAAACTTATAAACACCATATGGACCAAGACAGTCGGGCTGCTCCCAATCTGTCTGTAGGAGACAAGGTGTGGCTTTCTGCCCAGAACCTTAAATCGAGCCACCCATCAACCAAAATAGACCACCAACACCTAGGCCCCTTCAAAATTGCATTGTGAATGAACCCAGTGGCCTTCAGGTTTACAGCTGTCTAAATCCTTGAAGATCCACCCAAATTTTCACATCACACTTATAAAGCCCTGCAATGAGAACTCATACCCAGACTGTTCCTACCTGCCACGACCACCCATAACAGTTTGCAGACAGGAGGAGTACTAGGTCCACTGAATCCTCGACTCTGAGTGAGTTAGAGGAAGGATCCAATACTCGGGTGACAGGGGAGGCTCCAATCTGGATCAGTGGTCTTGGGAACTGGTAGAGAACATAAACAAACACCCTGGACCTATTGCAAGAGTTCCATCAGAGGTACCCATAAAAACTGGGCCTCGAAGCCCCTAGGAAGTACCCTTGTGGGGAGGCAGTACTGTCAGGGCCTTCAGCACAGCCAGTCTCAGGGTAACCTAACAAGCTCAGCTGGCCTGTCATAGGCTGCTTGATTGGTTACACTGCCTGATTGGTTGGAAATGTCAATGGACCACTTCTTAAGCCCAGCAGCCACTGTTCAGCAGTTGCTCAAAGCATTCACCCATGCCTGTGATAGCTCCTGCGCCTGCCGTGCTCCCACCTTGTTCCAGCCCTGCTGCTGCCTTGGACCCAGCCTTACCCTTGTGTTGCTTCACTCCAGGTAGTCTGGTTCTGACCCTTTGCTCCGATTCCTAACCTCTGACTTCAGCTCTAACCCTTGGCTCAGGCATCTGGTCCCTGGGCTCTGATTCTGGTTACTGTCTCCTGCTCTGATCACTACGCCTGACTCCTGCTCTGACCTTTAGGCACAAACACTCACGTCCTGGTCAGTGACACTCACAGCCCTCTCTGGTCCTGACTAATCTCAGTAAATAACTGTGTCCTCTGCAAATGTTGCTATTTCATTGCTTATCCCCTTTTCCAGCTCGTTAGTAAAAAATTGCCTGGCCAGTTCAAGTGAATTTCCCATCCAAACCAATTTGCTTAGCCCTACATGCCCCATTTTTGAATACAGAAGTGGGAGAGAGATCCATCAGCAGGAGACCAAAAGAGGAGACCAAAACTGGATGGAAGCAGAAGATCTTACTTTTCATTAATATGCAGACTACCCAGAACAGATATTAAAAAGCAGCAGGAGGTAAAGAGCAGCAACAATTTTTCACTGATATGGAGATATAGCACGTTGGGAGGTTGGAGCCAGATGGCTGGTAACTTCATATATCATTGCCTAAATAAATACAGAAGGGAAAGCAAGGGGCCAAGAGAAAACCAAGTAGTGATGTGTAGAGGCCAAGTACCAGCTAAGATGTGTCTGAAGACTCCTCAATTTCTAAATAGTCCTCTAATTACACAGATGAGCTTTTGTTTAATCAGGCAGGATTGGTTCATCTTGAACATCCAGAGGGGCTTCAGTCATTCCAAACCTGGCTTGTTTCCTGTTTCACTAGACTGGGGCTTTTCTGTTGGCTGGGAAGGCTGCCAGATAGCATGTGTGGTGGAGATCTTGCTTCAAGGTCTCCTTTTAATTCATCACATAAAAGATACTTCTGTGCTTTCTGCCCTAGGTCTGCATTTTTGTATAGCACATTTAAAAAGATGAGCAAGATATTGTGTGTGTGGGGGGGGGGGGGGGCAGGCTTCATACACTACAATTGCTAATGTAACTGATTGGTCTATGTACTAATGTTTTGTTATTTTTTTTATTATTTTATCATGTTGTATTATTGAATGCAGTTATTTAGCACATAACTTATCTGCGGGAAGTGTGACTGTTCCCCCCTCCACACACACATGGGTCTAGCAACAAGCCAGATAAAACAAAACCAAACAAAAAGTTTGTTTTTTATAGTTTGGGGATTAGTGTTGTCAGCCGGTTCCAGTAAGTGGAGCTAGAGATCAGGAACAAGCTTTCAGTACAGTATTGTTTCTAGATGTTAGGAGAGTATGGGCTGGGAGCAGAGATATAGACTTTCTCCTAAAATCAATGCAGGGTCTTTGTAGATGCTGGGCTTCATTTGAGATTCCAGGACAAAAGAAATACTTGTTTGTTCTTTCATTTACATCCATTTAGCACTAATTGTTCATTGATTCAGAAATATTATCAGGGGAGCATGTTCCCAGTCTCCCATCATGAACAAAATCTCTCTGATGTTGCCATAAATTGATTCTGCAGAGGCATGACAGACATGTGATGTAAGTCACATCTCCTCTTTGGTTTTTAAACTCCCGGTGTGCTCTGAAATACATCAAATAGCGAATGCTCAAGCAATGAGATCATGTCATTTGTGGTAGAGCAATTTCCTGTGGGATTTGCACGGTCAGCACCTTACAACACATAAAGCGCTATCCTGCGAATTACAACTGCTGAGTGCAGCTTTGCTCAGTGCACCCGGGGTTACTGAATGGTTGAAGCCTGCCTTGAGCAGATATGAAGCTGCACATGTAAACACAAAGTACAAGGAGATGAACAGGACAGAGTGTATGGGGAACCCCCATCAAGCATGAATAAATGTGGCTGCCAAATTACTCCTATGTAGTAGTATTAATTGTTTGTATTCTTGTAATGTTGAGAACCTCTCCTCATGGCCCAGGATCCCATTGTGCTAGGTGCTAAACAAACACAAACAAAAAGATAGTCCCTGCCCCAAAGAGCTTACAATCTAGTTATAAGACAAGGGATGGATATGGTTAGATGGGAGAGTACAAGGAAGCAATGAGACAATATTGGTCAGCATAATAGGCTGTGGTCTCAGCACACCAGCAGTAGCGGGAGTGGAGCCTGGTGCATCCACATTACGAAAAAAAAGTGTTTTCTTATTACATTGACATGGTAAAATTCTAGTGAAGACAAGACAGTTTGTAGTTTTCAAACATGTTAGTAGGTTGACGTGAACATTTGTGGGGCGCTTAGGGTACAAGTAGTGACTGTTAGCTAGCTAACACAAGGAAAGAACACACTTTTTCCCCCTAGTAAAGACAAGGCCTAAGTAAGGGACCTGTAGCTAAACACCTCATTGGAATGCTGAGGACTGCACTTAATCCCACATCTCCTCAGAAATGCCCATTCTCTTTCCCCAACTCACATTTTTTACCTCACACTCAGCGTTGAGGACGACTGCTAGGGCTTAACCTTATGTAGCCCCCATCCTATTCACTGGCCCAGTATGAGGTTGTTCAAGATAGGGGAAGTCTGCCTTGTGACTTTTTACACAACTTTGGGAAACTGGGCCTGAGGGTCCTCTGTGTGTTGTGTTGTGTGTCAGTTTTGTATTCACCTCAGACCAGACCCACTCAGACAAACCACTAGGAACAAGGCTTTATTCTGTAAAGAACATAGAACAGGATTACAGTCCAGCAGCCTCCTCTCTGCTTGCCTGGCTCATGCTCCCAGCTTCAGTCAGTGCTGAGACTTCCTGCTGGGTGGGCAGAGGGTACATCCTGGCAGGAACCAGGAAGTTCTCCTCACATGCTGCAGTTTGTAGTTCACAACTTGTAATTTTCGTGGCTGTTGCTGAAGCACACTGGACCTTGGTCTACATTTACATTAACCCACATGTAGCCACCACTCACACTCATGCTGGATGGCAACAAATGTTTTGGAGGATAGGATTAAAATTCAATATGATCTGGACAAACTGGAGAAATGGTCTGAAGTAAATAGGATGAAATTCAATAAGGACAAATGCAAAGTACTCCACTTAGAAAGGAATGATCAGCTGCACACATACAAAATGGTACTCCTAGGAAGGAGAACTGCAGAAAGGGATCTGGGGGTCATAGCGGATCACAAACTAAATATGAGTCAGTCAACAGTGTAACATGGTTGCAAAAAAAGCAAACATCATTCTGGGATGTATTAGCAGGAGTGTTGCAAGTGAGACACAAGAAGTAATTCTTCTGGTCTACTCTGCACTGATTAGGTCTCAACTGGAGTATTATATCCAGGTCTGGGTGCTACATTTCAGGAAAGATCTGGACATATTGGAGAAAGTCTATAGAAGAGCAACAAAAATGATTAAAGGTCTAGAAAACATAAACTATGAAAGAAGATTGAAAAAATTGGGTTTGTTTAGTCTTGAGAAGAGAAGACTGAGAGGGGACATGATACCAGTTTTCAAGGACATAAAAGGTTGTTACAAGGAGGAGGGAGAAAAATTGTTCTTAACTTGTGATAATAGGACAAGAAGCAATGGGCTTAAATTGCAGCAAGTGCGGTTTTGGTTGTACATTAGGAAAAACTTCTTAACTGTCAGGGTGGTTAAGCATGGGAATCAACTGCCTAGGTAGGTTGTGGAATCTCCATCATTGGAGATTTTTAACAGCAGGTTAGACAAACACCTGTCAAGGATGGTCTAGATAATACTTAGTCCACCCTTGAGTGCAGTGGACTAGACTAGATGACCTCTCTAGGTCCCTTCCAGTCCTACGATTCTATGAACATTTCCCATTCTGGTGTGCACGGTGCAGGGATCTGCAGGACCAAGACCACAGTGCCAGCTGCCTGTTATCCCTCTGACGTGGGAGGGATCCTGTGACATTCTATACCTTGGGGGAGCATCCTGTAACTCCCATATTCCTCATTTTCATATAATCGTGATCTTACATATAAAGCATGCCTTGTAAGGTATCAGGGGAAAGGTTATGACCTGCTGAAAGTCATTTTTCTATCCATATATGTGCATCATTAATGCATATGAAGTTATGAGAATTGTGTTGTATGGTGGTCACTAAAACATGCTGTAAATTGGGGAATCAGCCAGATATTAGCTCCCCAGAGGCAACAACAAGGAAAGTAACCAACGCTCAGGCGGGGGTGAAACAATCCATCAACAGCCATTGTCCAGCAAGGGAGCTACAATGCAATGACTCACCTCCATGAGGCCACACCAGGGGAATTGCTCAGCCTTGCTTGGGGAGACTCAGCAATGCCCCCCAGACATGCCTGGACTTGTGCTCCCCAAGCACATGGACTGAGGGTATAAAACAGACAGAGTAGACACATACTGGGCCCTTCTTCTGCCCCCACTTCACTGCAAGCAACTAAGACACTGAGAAGAAGACAAGACTCCAACACAGGAGAATGGCCCAGGTTTAAGGAACAAACCTGGATAGTAAGGACTGCAACATCCAGTGGGGTGAGAAAAATTGTTTAATCTAGATGTTGCCCAGTCTAATAGGGTTGAGAGTTTAGACTGCATGCTTATGTTTTATTTTATTTTGGTAACCACTCTGACTTTTTGCCTATCACTTATAATCACTTAAAATCTATCTTTGTAGTTAATAAATCTCTTGGTTTATTCTACCTGAAGCAGTGCGTTCGGTTTGAAGCGTGTCAGAGACTCCCCTTGGGATAACAAGCCTGGTACATATCAATTTCTTTGTTAAATTGACAAACTCATATAAGATTGCAGCGTCCAGTGGGCATAACTGAACACTGCAAGACGGAGGTTCCTAAGGTTGTGTCTGGGACCAGAGATATTGGCTAGTGTCATTCGGTTGCACAGTCCAAGGAGCAGCTTACATGCCAGGAGTGGGGTTTCGCACAGCAGAGCAGGGTAAGGCTGGCTTCCAGAGTCAAGGATTGGAGTGACCGAGCAGATCACCGGTCCAGACAACACCAAAGGGGAATGTCACAGATACCAACATGTTTATTCTATTTAAATTTATCATTTTGTTGCTACAGGCCAAGATTTTCATGGCCAACATCTTGACCGGCACACCGGGGATCTCCACAACTAAAGGCATAAGCTACTACAGCTTGAGCCAAAGAGCCAAACCTTACTCCTGGGGCTGTAACACACTCATAACCTCTACAGATTTGGCACAGAGGAGGACCTGTAACATACACTCACCAGGGGATCACACAGTTGCCTAAAGTTAGGCTCCTAAATCAATAGTCAGGTGCTTTTGAAAAGTTTACCTCTAATAAATGGCCTCTTTTCAAAAGTGCTGAGTGCCCAATATCCCTTCGTGAAGCCAATAGGAGCTGCTGGGTGCTCAACACTTTTGAAAATCAGGCAACTTATTTAGGTTCCTATCTATGGATTTTAGGAACATAATGCTTAGCTCTATTCCTTGGATTCAAATGCTGCACTGATGTGTGCAATGTCACTGTGGGGCAGCCAGGTTGTCAGCCTCCATTTCTGTAATGGCAGTTTATAATTAAGTGTGTTTCTCATGCAGGCCATTTTTCCTTGGGGCACAATCAGTTTCAGGCATGATTGCTTTTCAGAAATTAATTGCTACATGAGCTTGGGAGCATTTGCAATGACTGATCACCTGGAACTTTAGAGTTTATGGAGATGCAGTCCAACCACATCTGAATTCTCCACTTATGTGAACGTGACATGAAGGGTTCTTAACTGCGATACCCGTTAAACTAGAATAACACACAAAATGGACTAAGCGTGGTCCGTGATTGCCGGAAGCTTGAAAACCACTGGTCTATGAGCCAGATGTATTCAAATAAGACATGCTGAGAGGTCGAGATGAAGGCGTTATGTTGGGCTGGGGGGAGGGGGTTGTTTGTAAAAGTAGGGGTGGGAGATCATTTGACTGACCTCGGCTATTGTTTGTGGGGAGGGTTGAAGCAGTGTGTCTTTAGGAGTGATCTGAATGAGGGAGGGTGAGGGTTGGAGCACTGGGTGTGAGAGGTGAATCCATGCAGAATGGGCAGCATGAAAGAGGGCGTAGAGCAGAAACCTCAAGTCTCGCCTCAGAGCTGTGACACTCTCGCATTTGAAACCTGTCTCATATACTCAGGCTTACCTCTTGAAATCTCATGGAGCAGAGACTAGGTCTGCAAACAGGACCCGGGTTGCAACACCACTCAAATTTGGCCCGGCCCCCCCTGCATCATGCCAGCAGGTAAGGGGCTCTGCTGTTACTGCCTCCCCATTGGTGGGGGGCCTGGCCAGAACCTGATTGGCTCTCAGCTCCTAAATCATCAGCCAATGGGGAGGCAGGAAGGGAAGCGGTGTGGCATGACAGAAGAGCAGTATGGGATAGCAACAGCTTGACTATAAGACTGGGCCCTTCAGCGACCTGGCTCAATCTTTAGAAAATGTATTTCCAGGCTGCGACTCTGTGTTTTGTGACATCATAGCAGCATTCAGAAAACCCCCCACGCCACGACCTTGCCAACCTGAGACTTCTGCATAGAGATAGAAATGGGAGACGCAAACAAACATGGTGGAAGGCGGCCATTTTGGGCAGCGTGACATGGAGGATGATGGGATACATCTTGGATCCCGTTTCCTAAGATAAGACTGGGTGGACCTATGCAGGGGTGTCAGGGCAGGGATGAGAAATTTAAGCTTTACACAGCAGGCAAGGGAGAGCCAGTGAAGATGGGAGCAACATGGGGGCAGATCCTCACCCCCCACACACTCTGGCCCCTTTATGGTATGTAAAAGGTTGGGAGTTGCAAATAGCCCTTTGTCTGGGGGAAGATTCCCTCAGCACAGGAACTGTGAGGACAGCAGTAAGGGTGCTGCCTGAGGACCCCTTGCAAAGCCCCGGGGTAGGGGCCATGCGGGGGCATGAGGGATCGGATGGTAGTGTCGGGGCAGGGCCTCAGCACTCAGTACTGTGGAGATTCTGGGCAGTGCTGTCCAATGTCTATCACAACCTGGTGACACTGCTATAAGTTACACAGCCTGTCCAGGGGTTATGCTGGGGGGACCCCGCCACAGCTAGTGCTTAAAGGGCACCAGGTGGCAGTGGGTCCTGGACCCAGGAAATAAAATAACGAAAGAGTGAACTGAGGGGTGATCATTTTGAGTAACCCCCGGGGGGGAAATCCCCTCTGACTGGCTGCTTTCCCCTCTGGCATGCCTCCTGGGGAAGAACAGTGAATCTGAGCTGATGCAGGAAGCAGGCAGAGCTCTGTTCCCCTCCCCTTGGGAGCTGACACCATTCTGACAGAAAAGGAGAAGGAAACAGAACGAGCTCCCAGCTTAGCATGGCTCTGCTCCTTCATCCCCCCTACATTTCTGTGATCAATAGGGCAGCTCCTCTTCTCCCTATTAGCAACATGCGGGCTGGGAAAGGGAGAAGGGAACTCCGGGCTAAGGGGGTGAAGAACCCCAGAAGGATCAGAGATGAAGCAGGGTAGGGGGGCAGAATTAATTGCTGGGAAGGGGGACAGGCAGACATTAGCCCCTTCCACACTTCTTTCCAACCCTTGGAGCAGCCCAGTTTTGGGTAGGCACAAAGGTGGCTTGAAGCCAACTTAGCTCCTTCTCTCCTTGGTCTGTGGCTTCTGTGCTGAATGTCTTAGAGCAATGGTTCTCGAACTGTGGGTCTTGATTCTGTTATAATGGGGTTGCCAGGGCCAGCATTAAACCCAGGGCTGAAGCCAAAGGGTGGTGTGGCCTGAGCTTCGGTTTAAGCCTCGCTGCCCTGCTGTCCCACTCAAGCGTCAGCTTTAGCCCCACTGCCCAGGGCCACAGGGCTCGGGCTATGGCTTCAGCCCCATGCCAAAGGAGGGAGGGGTCATGTAGTATTTTTTGTTGTCAGAAGGGGTCACAGTGCAGTGAAGTTTGAGAGCGTAGAGGCTATTTATCTATCTTAGGCTACGTCTTCACTACAGGGGGGGGTCGATTTAAGATACGCAAATTCAGCTACGCGAATAGCGTAGCTGAATTCGACGTATTGCAGCCGACTTACCCCGCTGTGAGGACAGCGGCAAAATCGACCTCCGCGGCTTCCTGTCGACGGCTCTTACTCCCACCTTCGCTGGTGGAGTAAGAGCGTCGATTCGGGGATCGATTGTCGCGTCCTGACGGGACGCGATAAATCGATCCCCGAGAGGTCGATTTCTACCCGCCGATTCAGGCGGGTAGTGTAGACCTGCCCTTAGGGATGTATATGGCTCCCATCACCATAGTATCTGAGTGTCTCACAATATTCTGATGTATTTATCCTCACAACACCCCTGTGAGGTAGCAAAGTGCTATTCTCCTCATTTTACAAAAAGGGAACTGTGGCATAAGAGGCTAAACTACTTGCCTGTGATCACACAGGAAGTCCATAGTAGAGCAGAGAACTGAACCAGGCTTGCCCTAAGTCCTGTTCCAGCGCCCTAACCACTGAAGTGACTATCTTCTCCTAGAATCTCACTGTGGTCCGAATCTCACATGCTCAGCACAAAATCTCACTGAACAATGGCGCGGTGGTCTGAATAATGGATGAGGAAGATAACTGTGGCAGCTGCATGCAGGGAGGTCTAGAAGAGAGTATTGTGGGAATCAGGGAGGACACAGGAACTGAGACAGGAGTTAACTAGTGCATGGATGTGTTAAGCCATTTCATTCTGTGAATTTTATGTGCCTGTTCAGTTACATTGAAAGTGTCTCAATTAGCATCACTGTTTATAGTTGCAGCAATTGCCATTACACGAGGAAGGGACGGCTCTCGGAAGGTGAGAGTTGGTTATTCAAAGAGCTGCATGGGGCCTAGCAAGAGTGGGAGTAGAGTAGCTAAAATCCATGATGTTTGGCAGTTGTGTCCAGATTCAGAAGGACACAGCTGCCAGAAAATGTTTCGGGAGGGAAGCACGTACTGAATTGCGCAGGTAACTGAAAGGTCAGTTTGGCTCTGCAATTAAATTTTGTCCTCTTTAGGAAGAATGAGCATTGCCCCTGGCATGTCACATATGGTACCTCACCGTCATATCTATGTAATCAATGTTCCCAGCAGTACCTGGCCTTCTCATTACCTCCATCTGAAGGCTTAGTTCTTGTCTTGCTTCTGTAGTAAGATGCATCATGATCTGTGATTAATAAGATAAACAGGAAAGATACCTACCCATTACTTCAAGCATGAGACGCCAACTGGTGGGTTTTCATCTGGGTTTTCTGCCCATCTAAGTAGAATCTTTCTGGGAAATGGGCAGCTTGACAGACATGAAACTGGACACTTCCCTTTCCCTTCTGCCCAATGATGAGTATCCTGAACAATAAAGTGAGGAGTTGGCAGGTATGGCTGTATAAGAACATAAGATTCACCATACAGATACACCATGGTCCATCAAGCCCAGTATTCTTCCTCCTGAATTGGCTAATCCAAAACATTTCAGAGGAAGGCAAGACAAACCAACAAACAAAATAAAACCCCCAAATTAAACCAAAAGACACCGGATAAACTGTGCAATGCTGTACATGGGCTGAAGAATTCCTTCCTGCCCCCTATGGTGATCAGGTGACTTGAAGCATGAGGGTTGATAGGCTGATTGCCCCATCTAACTGTAGATATTATTATAGGTCTTGAAAGTATCCAGCTTCTCAAGATCTCTGGTAATAGTGACCTATACAGGCTGGTTACACACTGTATGAAGGAATGGGAAGATGTAAGGAGTCTGGCGCAAAATGCTGTAGGCAGGTTGAACAATAAAGTACTAAAACTTGTGAAGTCTGCTATTTAATCAGCAAATCTGCAAAGCATCCAGCTCAGTAGTGAGGCAGCATTGTTATACTATTTGTATAACAGCAGGAGAGTTCAAGGCTATTTACTGACAGATAAGAGACAAGAGGATAGGTCCTCAGCCCTGCTCTGACTGCACAAAGTGGCTACAAAGCCAGTGGATCGAAGCCCCAGAGATATCCCTGCCAAGGAGCTGTTGGAGTAACTCTTACACCCCTCCCACTTTGCACTCCCCATCCCCCAGAGCAGGAGGTGTTCCTAGGGGAAGGGAACATAACTGAAACAAAAACCAGCTACCAAACAGAGGAATGGCCATCTCTGTGTAAGTCAGAACAGCCCTTCTGTAACTTATGCCAGGGAGCAGCCTGGTCCTCTCATTTTTATTTATACTTCTAATTCTTATTTTAGAATAATAGTGGTTAAAGTCGATTTGGCTAGGCCATCTATGCACAGATCTAGTGCCAGTTAAGTCAGTGATGCAAAACCCTGTGTAGATACTCTTCGGCCTTTTCAACATACAAACTAGCACCAGTTTAGTTAAACCAGTGCAGAGTTCTGTATGGATGCTTTCATTTCACATTAAGACCAGCTTATTGTGGTTTAGCTTCAAACCTGTTCCAGAGGGCTTGTCTACTTGGGAAAGTTTTACAAACTATACTGATATGATTATAATACCGGTATAGATAAACCATTATAGTTAAACAAGTACAACTCCCCAAGGAATACTCTTATTCTGGAATAAGAGTGGGCTTTTTGGTTTACCTTAATCCCCTTCCTATATGACATACACTAAACTGAAAAAAAGACACTCATACCAGAATAAGACTGTACACACAAGGAGTTATACCAGTATATAGCCGTGTACACCAGTATAATTATGACAATTTAAATATACACCTTAGTTTATACTAGTATCGTTTTCCTGTGCAGACAAGCCCTAATTGATTTAAGATAAACTGAAACAAAAAAGTCCATGCAGGGAGTTGCCCTGATTTAAATTCACACCTTTAATTAAACTAGCGCAACCTTATTCTGGTTTAAGAAGGGTCTAGTTCAGTTAAGTTAGACCTGTTGTTAATCGAGTGAAGCTAAATTAATATAAACCAGATTCATATTCATATCACTGTCTGCACAGAGGTTTGCATCAGTTTAAAGCCCTTAAAGACTGTAACTCACTTCAAACAAATGGGGTTTAGCCAATTTACTCTGCAATGAGAGTGTCCACACAAAGACTTGCACCAAAATAACCAATCAGTTTTAAATCACATCTTTTGTTATTTTGGTGCCAGTCTGTATGTAGACCACCCCTAAAAAAAGTGCAGTAAGGGCTTGCCTACATAAAGACATTCAAGCAAATTAATCCAAATTAACTAAAGATGTGAATTTAAAGCGGATTACTTAAACTGCATTAAACCCCTCTGTCAATGCTCTTATTCAGAATTAAAATTCCAGATTTCTTCAGTGCATTTTAACAGATTCCCACAATTTTCATAGAGCAATTTTACTCCATGTGGTGCTAATCTGCTTGGAAAGTAGCATTATCAATCAACCTCTATTTTGTAAATGCTGCATTCAAACGGGATTATCACCAATCCCTCCTCCTTTCCTCTGAAGAGGAGGGGAATGGAAAGAAAAGCTGTCATTCATTTAGGGGAGAGAAATTCCTGGTTATATATTTCGCAGCAGGCACATTCAATAACTAGGATGGTCTTTCTACAACTGCTCCCTTTTAATGGATTGTCTAGTATCTTGTCTAGACTAGGGTAGACAAGACTATAGTCCCCATTCTGTTATAGCTAAGCTCTCCTTATACGGAGGTTTTCTGGTGGTAGAATTTATCATTCACTACAGACCAAATCTTAGAGTCACCAATGATTCAAGGACTGGGATGTGCCAAGGATGGAAAAGTTTGTGGCTTTGTGGAAACTACAACTGCACACTGGGGCTGAGGAGGACAATAGAGTTGTAGCCATCCAACCTCAAGCAGAAGTGCATAGTGGACAGTCATAGAATCAGAATAGACTGCAAGGGTCATCTAGTCTGACCCTCTGCCCAGATGCAGGATTTGTTGTGTCTAAACCAGGGATTGGCAACCTTTGGCACGTGGCCCATCAGAGAAATCTGCTGATGGGCCGGGACGGTTTGTTTACCTGAAGCGTCTGCAGGTTCAGCCGATTGCAGCTCCTACTGGCCGCGGTTCGCCGTTACAGGCCAATGGAAGCTTCAGGAAGTGGCGCGGGCCGAGGGATGTGCTGGCCGCTGCTTCCCGCAGCCCCCATTGGCCTGGAACGGCGAACCGCAGCCAGTGGGAGCTACGATCGGCCGAACCTACAGACGCTGCAGGTAAACAAACCGTCCTTGCCTGCCAGTGGATTTCCCTGACAGGCCGTATGCCAAAGGTTGCCGATCCCTGGTCTAAACCATCCAACAGAGATGGCTATCCAGCTCTTTTTGAAAACTTCCTGTGAAGCAGCTTCCACAATTTTCTGAGGCAGTCTGTTCCATTGTCCTACTGTTCTTACAATTAGGAAATTTTCCTGAGATTTAATCTAAATCTGCTATGCTGGAGTTTGAATCCATTGCCTCTTGTCCTGCCCTCTGTGGCAAGAGAGAACAACTTTTCTCCATCTTTTTTATGACAGCCTTTCAAGTATCTGAAGACCACTATCATGTCCCCCCTTAATCTCCTCTTTTCCAAACTAAACATACCCAGTTCCTTCAACCTTTGCTCAGATGGCTTGCATTCCATTCCCTTGATCATCTTTGTCGCTCACCCCTGGATCCTTTCCAGTTTCCCTGTATCCTTTATATACATTGGTGACCAAAACTGGACACAGTACTCCAGCTCAGGCCTAACCAGCGCCAAGTAGATTAGTACTACCGTACTACCCACCCTGACTTGCATGCTATACCTCTGTTAATGCAACCTAAAATTACATTTGCTTTTTTTGCAACAGCATCGCATAGCTGACTCATATTGAGGTTATGATCTATCAAAACTCCCAGATCTTTCTCAGCAGTGCTGCTGCCAAGGCAGTTTTCCTCCATTCTGTATTTGTGTATTTCGTTTCCTTCACAAAGTGTAGCACTTTACATTTGTCTTTGTTGAATTTCATTTTGTTGTCTATAGCCCAGTTCTCCAGTTTATCAAAAGCCCTCTGAATTTTAGTTTTATCCTCCAAAGTGGTGGCACCCCTCACCTGCAACTTGGTGTCATCTTCAAACTTGATCAGTCCTGATGTCCTTGCTTTGACAAAAACTCCCCTTGAAGCCAGAGGAAGTCCTAACCAAGTAAAGATTCCAGAAATGGGTCCAAGGCATGGGACACATATTTACTTATTACAGGATATACATTTACTTTCGAATACTTCCCTCAGTATGGTGTTAGGGCACTGTGGCAGAACCTGCCTGCACTGTTGCACCCCCTGCTGACCTAGTGTGCCAGTTAGGCAATCCCTGCCTCAGTTTCCCTTCTTTCACGGTTCCTTAGGAACACCAGGCGGTGCAAAAGGGTGTAAGACAAAAACTCCCCTGCTGGGGTTCTATTTTTTAAAATATAATAAATTTGAAAATAAAGTATCTCTCTTTGGGTTTAGAAGTTGCACATCCCTCTTCCTTGGGACCTGTGTTCTCTGGGACCACCTCTCCCATAGGAGAGCATCTTTCTCTGTGATCACCTCCCTGTAACTGAGCCCACATGCTCACTATTCAGTTAACTAGCTAGATGGGCTCATTTCCCTTAAATTAGCTTGTCACAGGTAGCCTGGGCCTGGACTCCCCTTAAAGGGGCCAGCAGTCCCGTCACAGGTGCCCGGCTCTATCACCTTCCACTGGCAGTAATTCACTAAACCATCTCTCATCAGCAATAATAAACCCATCTACCTGCTAACAGGAAGGTGAACAAGGAAGTGTCTTGTAAACACAAATTTGTATGTTATAATTGTTTAATCACCTTGATGCCAAGTTACATTCAAATTACATTGATAGCCACAAGTTCCCTACAGTTCTGCTAGCCTGCTCGTTCCAACAGGGCATTCAGAGGGGAGAGCATTTTAAATGAGAAGCACTTTGATTCAGTGGTGAAGGAGTAAACGAATACCAGGCTGCTAAGCCTTTCAGTCAGGCAGCTTCATAGACACATAGATGATGTGATCATCCGGTCTGACCTCCAGTGTAACATAGGCCGTAGTAGTTCCCTGAATTAATTCTCATTTGAACTCGAGCAGATCTTTTAGAAAAACATCCAATGTTGATTTTAAAAATGCCAGTGAAGGAGAATACACCACAACCCTTGGTAAACTGTTCCAATGGCTAATTAGCCATCTACATGGTAAGAACCAGAGCTCTATAGTGGAGCTATGGGATTCCTTTGCACTGAGTTATCACCTCACATCTTCCAGTTGGCATGATGACAAATGGAAGCTACAGTATAAGCAGCAGCCACTGCCTCATCTTCTGAGGAAAGCAAATCTTTACTTATAAAAACAATTAGGCCTGTCAAGCAATTAAAAAAACGAATCGTGTTTAATCGCGCTGTTAAACAATAATAGAATACCATTTATTTAAATATACACCTCTACCTCGATATAACGCTGTCCTCGGGAGCCAAAAAATCTTATCGCGTTATAGATGAAACCACGTTATATCGAACTTGCTTTGATCCGCCGGAGTGTGCAGCCCCCCACCCCCGGAGCACTGCTTTACTGCGTTATATCCGAATTCATGTTATATCGGGTCGTGTTATATCGGGGTAGAGGTGTATTTGGATGTCTTCTACATTTTCAAATGTGTTGATTTCAATTACAACACAGAATACAAAGTGTACAGTGATTACTTTATATTTATTTTTTATTACAAATATTTGCAATGTAAAAAACCAAAAGAAATAGTATTTTTCAATTCACCTAATACAAGTGCTGTAGTGCAATCTCTTTATCATGAAAGTTGAACGTAGGAATGTAGAATTATGTACAAAAAATAACTGCATTCAAAAATAAAACAATGTAAAACTTTACAGCCTACAAGTCCACTCAGTCCTACTTCTTGTTCAGCCAATCGCTTAGATAAACAAGTTTGTTTACATTTGCAGGAGATAATTCTGACCACTTCTTGTTTACAGTGTCACCTGAAAGTGAGAACAGGCGTTCACATGGCACTGTTATAGCCAGCATCGCAAGATATTTACATGCCAGATGCACTAAATATTCATATGTTCTTTCATGCTTCAACCACCCTTCCAGAGGACATGCGTCCATGTTGATGATGGATTCTGCTTGATAACGATCCAAAGCAGTGCAGACTGATGCATGTTCATTTTCATCATCTGAGTCAGATGCCACCAGCAGAAGGTTAATTTTCTTTTTTGGTGGTTCGGGTTCTATAATTTCCGCATCAGAATGTTGCTCTTTTAGGGCATCTGAAAGCATGCTCCACACCTCGTCCCTCTCAGATTTTGGAAGGCACTTCAGATTCTTAAACCTTGGGTTGAGTGCTGTAGCTATCTTTAGAGATTTCACACTGGTACTTTCTTTGTGTTTTGTCAAATCTGCAGTGAAAGTGTTCTTAAAACGAACCACATATGCTGGATCATCATCCGAGACTGCTATAACATGATATATATGGCAGAATGTGGGTGAAACAGAGCAGGAAACATACAATTCTCCCCCAAGAAGTTCAGTCACAAATTTAATTAATGCATTATTTTTTTAACAAGCATTGTAAAAGAGAAGTGGGCAGCATTATCACCCATAAATGTAAACAAACTTGTTTGTCTTAGCGATTGGCTGAACTAGTAGGACTGACTGCACTGAACGTTTTACATTGTTTTGTTTTTGAGCGCAGTAATGTAACAAAAAAAATCTACATTTGTAAGTTGCACTTTCACGATAAAGAGATTGCACTACAGTACTTGTATGAGGTGAATTGAAAAATATTATTTCTTTTGGTTATCATTTTTACAGTGCAAATATTTGTAATAAAAATAATAATAGACAGTGAGCACTGTACACTTTGTATTCTGTGTTGTAATTGAAATCAATGTATTTGAAAATGTAGAAAAACATCCAAAAATATTTTAAAAATTCAATTGGTATTCTATTGTTTAACAGTGCGATTAAAACTGCAATTAATCACGATTCATTTTTTATCACAATTACTTTTTTTGAGTTAATCACGTGAGTTAACTGTGATTAATCGACAGCTCTAAAAACAATATACATTTTTATGAAGAGAATTATAGGAAACATTTCCATGACTGTTCACGGGGGCATCGCAACACAAACGGTCCATACATCTATTGCCTGGACAACTCACAATCCATGATGAATTGAGTGCCAGGATGCTGGTGCTGGAAGATTGCACAGAAAAACAATGGGTCAGAATGAGCGGTGTGTGCCTGAGGGAAGATGTGTGAGAGGAGCCATTTACACCTCGGAGAAGGGCAAGTGACAGCATCACGGCCACCTTCTTCCCTAAGAGGAAAGCAGCATTAAGTTAAGGCCGGGGCAGCCCCACAGTAGCAGAAGATCATCAAGAGATGCAGAGTCATTTAGTATTGGCACTGTAGTGTGTAACAGGGTGGCTTGCCCTTAAGGGCTGGAGAGCCTGGGCTAGCCAACCCTGATTATGAAGGAGCCACACCTGGGTTGGATCAGATGGTTCCATTACAGGAGCAGCAGGGAGCTGCAGTGAAGGGGGATGTGAGAGTTTCTGAGACGGCCAGAGGCAGGAGACTGGCAGTGAACCCTGAAGGACAGAGCCTAAGACCAGCAGGGAAATGGCTATGCTGTTGTTTTCAATTTTGGTTTCCTGTGTTGGGAAAATGAATAATGAATAAAAGCCTGGCTGGAAGGGCCTGGAGACTGTTTGTTTGGCGGGAATGCAATGGCAGAGCTCTGAAGAGGGGAGAAATTGTTAGCAGGGCACTGCAGAAGCACCCCTGGCCACAAGAGGGTGAATGGGAGGCAGCAGACCCCAGAAATCAAAGGAAGGATACCCAAGGGAAAATAGAGCACTGTGTTTTTAAGTCACTGGCTTCCTGCAGCCACCTCCTCCGACCAGTTTCTGCAAAAGTGAAGCAAGATTTCCCTCAGGTTGGCTTCAGAGAGAGAGTCCCCTGCCAAATCCAGCAGGCTCACTTCAGTCAGAAAATTCAGCTACAATTCCCTGGAGAGAGGTGTCATCCTCTGGCAAGGGCCATTTGGTTTCCTCACACCACCTGGTCAGGGCTCAGTCTTGTGCCTCCTGACTCTATTGTCTCCCCAGTTTAAAAAAACCAAGTTCCCAGGTGTGGACAAAGCTATCATTTCCATGTCCCCGGGGCCCCATGGTTGGGCCTGGTCTGGGGGTCTCCCTTCTTATCTCCCTTGGTTGTGAGGACAGGGAGAAGCACATTCTTCAGGAGTGACTGCAGCCATTCTCCCAGTCACTTCACAGCCTCTGCCCAGGATTGGATCTGGGAGCCACCAGCTTTGTGGCCAGCTTAAATTGCGAAGCACAAGAGACAGGACACTTCCTCCTTTCTTCTAGGAGACCCCCAAATTACTTCCTCTTCTCCTGAAACTCCAGATTAGCCCAATGAGGGTTAGCAGGCTCTCCAGGACAAAGCAGTTCCTCTCTCTGGTTCCCTTTGCAGAGAATGAACCCTTTCCTGCCTGAAAGGTTAGGGAGGTCATAAAGGCACCGGTCAAAGATCAGGGCCCCATTACACAAGAAAATATAGCAATCAAAGAGTAAAATAACAGTGAATTTCCTGGTCTCCTTTTTCTGAATCAGCCCTGCGCACTTTGGGGCTACACCGATAGGCTTCAGGCCAGTCACTGCCTCTCCTCTCCAGCCTGAGCCAGCAATCAAAAATAAAAAAGGTGGGGGGACATGTCTGTTGTGGGAAATGTGTCCCTTTTGTTCCATCAAAACAGTTCAAAATTCCAGTTCTGTGCAGCAGACATTATGGAGAGTGAACTAAGGTGGGAGCTGGACCCCAAAGTTACCTGTAAATATTGTATGGCTGAAGGTTTTTAATGATGACATTGAAACCTGTGCCTTGGGGTAAACAACAAAACAAAGCATCAGGAAAGAAAATAACGAGAGATGTAGGTTTGCTCTTTGTGTATGGAAAATGTAACAGTCTCTTTGGTGAGTCTCTGCCTAAAGTTTCTTAGTGACAGTCTTAAGAAAATTATGAACAGGAAACAACTTCAGACTATTGTGGGTTACCACACATCCGGGTTTCCCCAGACATGTCCGGCTTTTGGGTCTTTAAATAGCCGTCTGGGAGGAATTTGTAAAAAGCTAAAAATGTCCGGGATTTCCCCCGGACGGCTATTTAAAGACCCAAAAGTGGCTGACAGGGCAGCCGCGCTGGCGGAAAGCGGTACCGGGAGCAGCATGGAGCGGCCGTGAGAGGTGGGTGCGGGCGGCCCGGCTCCCCCTGCCTGGGGCTCCCCTCGCCCGCCGGGGGGCGTGGGCTCCTCCTCTGCAGCACTGCCCGCCGCGGGGCTGGGGCTCTCCCGGGGCTCTGCCCTGCACCCGCCCAGCACCCCCAGGGCTGCTCCTGCCTCCCTGGGCTGGCCCCAGATCCCCACCCCCGGGGGGCTGGGGTCCTGCTGCGGCTTGCGCCCCTCTTCCTCCTCCGTGGGGCAGGCAGCCCCAGGGGGTTGAGGCCGTGCCACCCCTTCCCCAGCTTCCCCCTCCAGCAGCCCCCTGCCGGGCCTGTTCAGCCCTCGGCCCCACCGGGTCCTGCCCTGCCTCATGCAACCCGCCCCTACCGTGCGGCGGCCCAGCCCGGGGGGACTGGGGGAGCCGCAGCAAAGCCTCGCCCGGAGCTGGTGCAGGAGACGAGCCTGGCTCTCAGCCCAGGCTCCGGCATCAGCCTGCAGCCGGGAGCGGAGGCACCCCCCGCCGGCTCTGCTCAGCCCAGCCCTGCTCTTAAAGGGACAGGGACCCCACCGCGGCTTGACCCGGCCTGGGGCACGTGGGGGTGTCACCTCACCCCCCGCCTGGGGGACCCAGCGAGGGGGGTGCTCGGCACCATAGCAGCACAGAGGGGAGGCCAGTGATGCACCTTACTCTCTCCTGCACTGCCAGCCACGGTCTTGCCTCCTTTCCCCAGCTCTGTGAGGCACTGTACACCTCAGAGCAGCAAATGGTAGCAGATTCTGCTGTCTCCAAGCAGAGTCTAGCCCTGAGTGTTTATTTCCGCAGCAGTGAGTTTTCGGTTTGGTGCATTCATTCCTGATCTCCCTGGTAAAGTGTAACAAAAGCCCTTGGCATTCATTTTCTCAGTGTTTCTGGGAATACCTTTTTCAGTTTCATAGATTGATCTGGGATCTTTCTTTTGCTGTTTCCGGAGAGAACTGTTGACAGCAGGGAGATATGTCCCTGACTAGAGGGCAGGAAGCAAATTTGACTAGACCAGTTGTGTCTTCCCTTTTATTTGTTACTATAAAATGTATTACACACAAATAGATTGCTAATGAACGTCCACCTTTGGGTTTCTGGAAAACAACTCACTCTAATACTTGGAAGATGCAGGGACCTTTGGTCTTAAAAAATGAAACATCAGACTCATTAATTTGGGGGAAGTGCAGTGGTCCATTTATGAAATTTCTTAAAAACATGATTCAAAAAATTCTTCTGAGACTGTATTTTAATGCTGAGATCCCAATAGCCTTACAATAGAAATAGAAAGTAAAACAAAGACATTCTTGATCCAGGTCAATTAGAGCAGTGGTTGTCAATGTTTCCAGAATACTGTACCTCCTTCAGGAGGCTGATTTGTCTTGAATACCCCTCACTTAAAAACTACTTGCTTACAAAATCAGACATAAAAATACAAGTATCACAGCACAGTATTACTGAAAAATTGCTTATTTTCTCATTTTTACCATATAAATTATCAAATAAATCATGACTCCCAGATTGAGAAACACTGGTATAGTATATAGAGCAGTATAAACAAGTCACTGTCTACGATGATGGTTGCATATGCTTCGATAATTAGTTTGGCAAGGCCTTCTATATCAAAGTTACACACATTTTTACACAATATCAGGCAAACCAGCTTGGATCTCTCACTATTCATGTCTCTGTACTAATTGTGCTCTGCATCATTTCACAAAAAAGTTATTTAACTGAGCTTGAAATTTGTCATTATACTGAGATTTCTAAAAATACCCTTCTAGAAAAACTTCCATTTGGTTTCCCGGTAAAGAAAAGGACTTTATATAGCTTGTTTGTTTGAACTTTGAGGCCCATACAGTCCCTGAAATGACACTGCCTTGGTTAGTGTTGTGCCCCATTTCTCACAGGACTCATGATGGGTTGGATTGTCAGAGCCCAGCTCAGCCATACAAGGGAGTAAATATTATCTTTTCCAAGTAGACCCCGCTGATATAGGGATGCCCTTTAAAAGAAGGCCCCGGGACAGGTATGGACAGGGGAGGGAGAGGTGAGTGTCAGAGGTAGGGTTACCATACGTCCGGGTTTTCCCAGACATGTCCGGCTTTTTGGTCCTCAAATCCCCGTCCAGGAGGAATTTCCAAAAAGCCGAACATGTCCGGGAAAATAGGGAGGCATGGTAAGGGGACCGCCTCCTCCCTGGGCTCCAACTTTCCTGGCTCCCGCCGCTCTCCACCGCGGCAGGAGCCGAAGCAACTTCCCCAGAGCAGCAGCAGCCGGGGGGCGGGAGGGAGGAGGGGGAATGTGGGGTGCTCAGGGGAGGAGGTGGAGTTGGGGTGGGGAAGGGGCGGAGTTGGGGCGGGGCTGGGGGCGGGGAAGGGGCAGAGTTGGGGCGGGGGCGGGGTCCCGTGGAGTGTCCTCTTTTTGCACTATTGAAATATGGTAACCCTAACAAAGCATCACACACGGGAATTGCTCTGCTTGCTTGCTTACAACTCTGGCGTTGCGGCGTATGGTAATTAAATCAAGAAGAGAAAGATCTTAGGTGATAAAGCACACAATGTTCTGACCTGTTAGCTCAGATAACATATTGGTGGTTGCGTGGTCTTTACAAAACCACAGGGAAGCAAAGAATAGGCTGCTTTCAGATACTGCTGCTGACGCTTTTAGCAAGATGCTTTTTAGCAAACAAGCCACAGAGCTGTGCAACCCTCTCAAGTGTTTTGCATATGTTTTGCACACATTCTCGTATATTACTTCTGGGAGCAAGTTACCCTCATTTTCTCACAGATTGGCTTATAGTTAAGTTAGATACCCACAGGCCTGAGTCCCTGTTATGCAAAAGACCTTTATGCCACTCTGGCAGTACAAAGGGATCTTAAAGTGAGTATACCCAGCCCCTCCCGCTCCGCACGTGACTACCCACAGTGCAGAGTGCTTCCTCAGCTGGTGCAGAGCTGACACAAGGACTCTATGCTGGCCCTGCTCTTAGTTCCTACAGTAGAGGATGTGGATTAAGTGCACTCACTATTCTTACTGCAAAAGGATCTCACAAAACTGGGTGACAGCAGATGAAATTTAATGTTGATAAATGCAAAGTAGTGCACATTGGAAAACATAATCCTAATTATACATCTACAATGATGCAATCTAAATCAGCTGTTACCACTCAAGAAAGAGATCTTGGAGTCATTGTGGATAGTTCTCTGAAATCATCCACTCAATGTGCAGCGGCAGTCAAGAAAGCAAACAAAATGTTGGGAATCATCAAGAAAGGGATAGATAATAAGACATAAAATATCATATTGCCTCTATATAAATCCATGGTACGCCCACATCTTGAATACTGTGTACAGATGTGGTCACCCCATCTCAAAAAAGATATATTGGAATTGGAACAGGTTCAGAAAAGGGCAACAAAAATGATTAGGGGTATAGAACGGCTTCCATATGAGGAGAGATTAATATGCTGGAACTTTTCAGCTTGGAAAAGAGGAGACTAAGGGGGGATATGATAGAGGTCTATAAAATCATGAGTGGTATAGAGAAAGTAAATAAGGAAGTGTTATTTACTCATTCTCATAATAGAAGAACAAGGGGCCACCAAATGAAATTAATAGGTTGCAGGTTTAAAACAAACACAAGGAAGTATTTTTTCACGCAACGCACTGTCAACCTCTGGAACTCCTTGCCAGAGGGTGTTGTGAAGGCCAATACTATAACGGGGTTCAAAAGGGAGCTAGATAGATTCTTGGAAGATAAGTCCATCAATGGCTATTAGCCAGGATGGGCAGGAATGGTGTCCCTAGCCTCTGTTTGCCAGAAGCTGGGAATGGGAGACAGAGGATGTATCACTTGATGATAACCTGTCTGTTCATTCCCTTTGGGGTACCTGCTATTGGCCACTGTCAGAGGACAGGATACTGGGCTTGATGGACCTTTGGTCTGACCCAGTATGGCCGTTCTTATGTTCTTATGTACTCTTTGGTTCCCAGGGCCCCTCAAGGGCCATAAAAATCAGAGCGGCCTTGATGCTGTTCTGACTTACACTGGGGATAGGGTGACCAGATATCCCGATTTTATAGAGACAGTCCCGATATTTGGGGCTTTTCCTTATATAGGCTCCTATTACCCCCCACCCCCTGTCCTGATTTTTCACACTTGCTGTCTGGTCACTCTAACTGGGGAATAGGCAGCTCCTTGCATTGCCCCAGAATATGGGGAACACAAAGGTGGCTTGAAGCAGGAAGGAAGTAACTGAGAATCAGTATTTCAGTCTCAGGTTCAGCATGCTTGGCATTCAGGGTCTGAATCACCATCAGAATTGCTGCTGCTACTGCTGTAGACAAATGCAGGGAATAAAAGACTGCATAGCTGCATGGGATGTTTTGTCTCCCTAAAATGTACCAGTTTGCACCATTAGACATATAACTCAAGTACATGTTGGAACTATGCATTATCTGCACATAATTTGCAAGTATAGATGCACTTAAGCTACTCTCCTCACATGGGCAGGCTACCTCACCTCCACAGTGATATGCACAAAATTTTGGCAGACTTTTTCCCCATGCAGATGCAGTGTCCATAAGCTAGAGCTGGAACCTGGAAGAGGGTCAACTGTGAAACCAACATGATGGAAGAAATTGAAATGGAGAGACACTTTCCACTCCCAAATCCAAACCACAAGGGAGCCCAAGAAAGACAGTTCCTTACATTATCAGCCAGGATAAAAATTCTCCATGAAAAAGCAGTGAAGAAAAATAGCATATAAACCAGGAAGTAAGAAAATGGGAGGGGGAAAGGGGGCAGAAATGGCATCATGCTATGGAGCGACCTGCCAGCAACTCAGGGACAGACAATAATGACAAGTGGCCACAAGAGATAAAACTGCAAAAACTCTGTCAAGCCTTATTCCGGGCACATGCTTGATGTTCTGTATCTATTTCTCACAGAGACCTGCGGCTTCTGTCTCTTTCACGCATTGGCAACACTTGTATAGCTTGTCATGCCAATAAAGTACTATGGATGGAAATAAAAGGAGTTTCTCTCTCTCTCTCTCTCTCACACACACACACTCACACATAAATACTTTTCCTTCACTGATCTAGCGGCAGCATCAGCACTAAGAAAGAAGACATGGGGGTTCTATTCTATTACTGCCGGACATGAATAAATGTCATTGATTTCAATAGGAGTTATTTATATCCTGCAGTGGGAGAATAGGGCCCTGGTATCTCTCTCAGCTCACTGTTTGTTCCTCTGTAGTTTGGTCTCTACAGTAATAGCAGGACTGTTGCTGCTGCCAATTCCCTTTGTTGTTGTTGTCGTTGCTTTCATTGAATCAATCACTGGCCATTAGGAAGAAACCTTCCCTTTGGCCTATTATTCCATTAGTGTCCACTATGGCATTTCTTGCCCCCTTCCTCTGAAGCATCTGGTGCTGGCCACTGTCAGGATACTGGACCTCAGCGCTGATGCAATGTGGCAGTTGCTATGCTACTATGTATTTGTAAAGTTTCATTGTAAATGCCCATAGAGCTCACTGGTGGGAGCATGCTATAAACTGAAAAAACAAGATTGATAAATAGATACATATACTGTGAAATATGTTCCAAAAGCTTGTGCTATAGCTCTGTTCACGTGTGCATGCTTCCATCTTCGCTGCTGACGTATTGTACTTACATGCCATGATCTCATATGCCTCCCAGGTTTTCAGCTGTTTTGAATTTTGAAGTGCCTCATATTCCATTTGCTTTTCCTTTTGGCCTCAGTTTGCAAACCTTTGTAAATGACTTTGGTGAGCTTGTTTGGGCAATTTCAAAGCTTGCAACCAAGTCACGGCATC
Source organism: Terrapene triunguis (assembly GCF_002925995.2). Taxonomy (NCBI): domain Eukaryota; kingdom Metazoa; phylum Chordata; order Testudines; family Emydidae; genus Terrapene; species Terrapene triunguis. The sequence continues at coordinate 100,108,830 of NW_020664409.1, read as the reverse complement.
TCTCGCGTTTTGAGGCTATTTAAAAGAGATAAGAAAGGCTAGCTGGACAAGAAGCTATTCTGTGTGCTTTCAGACTGTGAAATGTGTTTGTCAATACTCAATCTGTTACATAATTTTCATTTGATTTCTTTCAGTCACTGTTGGATTATCTTCACACACATTCAGCCAGAAGATGTGGTTTAATCATCCTGTAATCTTCCAATACTTTCCCTCCCTGATACCACATATCCAGTTCCGGGGGGGGGAGGGGAAGGGGAGTGTGTGTTTGACTCTGCCCTTCATCCTTCCAAGGTAAATAAATAAACTGAGTACCAAGCAGTTTACTGTCTGTGTGAATTCTGCAGATGGGATCTTAAAAATGGAGGATCTGGGTACATTAAAGATCTCTTCACGGTACATAAAAGCAGAGGATTGTCTTAGCATCATTGGTCAAAAAGTCTGTGAAGTGGGCCATCTGCATGGCTCCGTCTCACAGGTGGTTGCATTTCAGCGATAGTCTAGGCACACACTTTTGTTATTGTGTGCTGCAAAAGAGGAATTCTTATGCTTGAGAAGATCCTATGTGAGGATATGAGCTATATGCTAAATGATTCAGAAATGGAAAAATCTCAATAGCTGTCTGTCCTTTTCTCTACTATGGACTGGGATGGAGGGGTGTTTTCTAGAGTGGAGTGAATTATTTATGGAGAATAATTTATTCAAGAAATTATGCCTTTTTTCTGTTCAGAAACAGGTTGCTGCATTCTCCTATTCCCTCATTATTCAAAATGATGGGTACATTTCTTTATCTATTCATTCTTGAGCTGCATAATATTTTGAATAGGTTGTTGCATATACACCTCTACCCCGATATAACGCGACCCGATATAAAACGAATTCTGATATAACGCGGTAAAGCAGTGCTCCGGGGGGGCAGGGCTGCGCATTCTGGCGGATCAAAGCAAGTTCGATATAACGCGGTTTCACCTATAACGCGGTAAGATTTTTTGGCTCCTGAGGACAGCGTTATATCAAGGTAGAGGTGTATTCAAAATTTTTAATTTGACATTAGTGCTTTATTGGTTTGTTACAAAAGTCATGTGATATTTTTTTCTGCCCCTTGATTGGATTCCTTACGTAATTGACCAAGCTAGTGTGAATAGCACTAGGAACATAGAATTGTGGCTTCCCCTGCTAGACCACTAGAATCATAGAATCATAGAATATCAGAGTTGGAAGGGACCTCAGGAGGTCATCTAGTCCAACCCCCTGCTCAAAGCAGGACTAATCCCCAATCATCCCAGCCAGGGCTTTGTCAAGCCTGACATTAAAAACCTCTAAGGAAGGAGATTCCACCACCTCCCTAGGTAACCCATTCCAGTGCTTTACCACCCTCCTACTGAAAAAGTTTTTCCTAATATCCAACCTAAACCTCCCCGACTGCAACTTGAGACCATTACTCCTTGTTCTGTCTAGGCTGGCATCCTGCATTCAAATATGGCCATACAACTCCAGTGCATCGGAAGAAAGCACTGTTCCCCAGATGTTCATTGCTCTACATTTCTTCCTCCCTGCTGTAGTGATCAGCTAACATCCTGAAGGAGGAGATTTAATTATCCACACCAAATTCTTAAACTGCACAGCTTCGAATGTTGCTAATCATAGCCACTAATGATGGATTGAAAAGAGGCCTGAATAATTTAAGGCCCACTTCTGCCACTCTTACATTGAGTAGTACCTTGGCCTGTGATTACTCCCATTGAATTAGATGATTCACACGGTCGGGTACTCCTCCCTGGGTGTAAAGACAGCAGATTTGGGCCTTAAATTATCCAGCCCCCTTTTCAATTCATTGTTATCATTCAATTTCTTTTCTACCAATGAGAGGACATCAAAGTTATTATTAATGTTTCCATTTTAATCCAAGTTAAAAAATGGACGTTTAACTTGCTGAGGTCGCTTTTCAAACCATGGACTATGCTGGCCCACAGCCAAGCCAGCAGCTTAGCTTGTAATAAGAATTAAAGAAAGAAAAATTGAATTAAAGAAGAGGAATAATCAAGGAGCTAGTTCTCTGAAGTCAGAAAGCTTTACTTCCTCATTCCCACACTGTGCAAGGCTCTAGCTTTGTATAGCATGTGAGCAGGTAACTGCGGTGCATTTAGGCCTGTGTAACAGATCACAGCACTAATGGTCTCCCAAAGACTGGTTTTACTGGTCACATTGCCAGGTGAAATACATCCCTTTGCAGACGGCCGGTAACAGGCTCATGCACCAGTCAGGTCCCAAGCAAGTCCTCAAAATGGGGTTTAAATGGGACTTCAGTGACACCTGCCCCTCTGCATTTCACCCTGCCCTGGCTTGTCACTGTGTGGCACCAGGAGGAGCTCTGGAAAGGAACAGTCACTCAGACCTCTCTGAGTCACAATTTCCTCAGCCTCCTGTTTTATACAAGCTGAAGATCGGGATAATGCTGCATTAACAATTTACCAGGAAGAGCATACTGCCCCCCATGCCTTTGTGTCCATGGCTGGTGGCGGGTAGGCCTGGATCTACATATCCCCTGCTCCCACTCTGCCCGCTTGCTTGCAGGAGGCAGTATCGGGCACACAGCCCCTGCTCTCCTCCCCGCTCCAGGTAGATCCTGAGCAGCCATGCAGGGAGCCAGGGTTACTTTCAACTCTCCTGGTCCCAGGCATGGCCACATACGTCACTGTCCCAATCTGGCCCTAAATGGGTTTGCAGCTGGCACCAGTTCCATTGACAGCTGCAGTCCAAGAGCGAGTTCAGAGCACTGTCTAGTGCTCAGCACAACGAGGCCCTGATCCCAACCGAGGGCTTTGGGTGCTACCATATTGTTAATATTTACTGCTCTGTCATGCTCTTCCTACGGTCCTCTAGTCAGAAGCCTGACTTGATGAGAGCTGATCAGTCCCTGTGGAGATAGATGTGGGGCAGAGAAGATGTGTGATTTCTAAGCCTGAAAGCCTGCACAATCAATAACTTTAGCGGATAACCCTGTGGCAGGTCACTAGTGACTGCTTGTCCGAGGAGGAAGTGAGTAAAAGAAAGCAAGGGATAAAGAATGGCAACACGTGATACTTTAGGGGATTCACAAGGAGCCCCCTTCACTGCAGCAATGGTTAGAATTGTACTTCTATGCAAAATTAAATCTGGCAGCCCTGTGGTATGTAGGAGTCTTGGATCTAGTGAGCACGGCTTATTTGTTCCGTGTCTGGTATTTTGGAGGAGGTAAACTCAGTAAGGAATGCTTCTTCCCCCTGCCCTCCACATCTTTATTGTGAAAACAGCTACAGCATTGCTAGAAAACAGGCACAAAATGTCCCACTATAGCTGCATCCCTGGAGAGCCTTATCAGCCCATGTGCCTGCCCCAATCAGTTATTAATGACTGTTCCCTTCCTATCTCTTACAAGTACCAGCTGGTGTCACCTAAAGCTCTAGACCTTTTGGAATCTGCATTCCTGGAGAGTTCATTTATCGTGTGAATAGCATACATCTCCCTCCATCCTTTGCGCAAACAACCACCACTTTCTACCCCTACAAGTTTTATTGGGTTCCGGCAGAGGTGACTAAGTAAAGGTGAGACCCATATTCTGTTTATAACATTGCATCACACCATCTTTGACTGGCCAAGAGGCTGTATCCTTTCTTCTCAGATACAAACCTTACTGTAGTTGTGCAAGGCTCAGTATCTCAAGGTGCTGCCTTTCAAAGAGTTACTGCGGAAGACCAGCCAGAGGGTTCAGCCAATGCCGAGGACAACTGCCTGCCTTTTGACCAGGGCAGCCTGGCAGGAGTGTCCTATCCAGAGATGGTCAAAGTATTTTCATCTAAAAGTGCTTTTCAATGAGAAGTGCCTTTTAAATGATAGGAAGATTTTTCACAAAAAAGTTTGTATTTATTAATTGTTTACAATTTTCATTTAAATTAAACAAAAAAAAATACTCCATTCAAAACAGATTTTTTTGCCCTCTTCCACTTTGTTCAGTTAAAAAATTGAAAATCCTCCCCCAGCCCCAAAATCCTAAGTTTTCATTTCCTAAAAAAAAAATGTGGAAAATTATTACCATTATTTTGACCAGCCCTGATATTACCCCCATGCTCTGCACACTTCATGGGCTGCCCTTTTGCTTCCGGACAGGACTTGAATTGGACTTATGCACAGTGCTATGACATACTGGCATGTCTGACAAGCTGCTGTCCTGTTCTCCAGAATCTCAGCTTTCATTAAAAACAAAGTAAGTCTCTAGCTGTCATGGTTGAAAAGAAAGCTTCAAAAGTAAACTGAGTATAACCAATGCAGAGAGAGGTCTATGGGACTCTGCAGAGAGCCTGGAACAATGCTCTGGACCGCTAAAGTCATCTTGGCGAGGCATAAATTCCGGTGCTCAGTGATGATAGTTTAAATGTCAATATAGTTACCTAGTTTATGCCTCCTGTAAGAAATGAGAGTGAGGCTCACAGCTCTGCACAATTTATTGGGAGTGATTTTGATGACCCAAATGCGTGACGTTCAGGAGATGCCACCACGTATGATTTTACCCAGGTCAAGAAGGAGTCAAGCTGGAGAAGCCAATCAGAGCCAATGGGCATACCTACCCCCCAGAAAGAGAGAGAGAGAGAGAGAGTCAAGCTCAAGGCGCCCAGTGGAGCTCAAAGAGTTGTACAATCCTATTTGGAACATCTGCACAATCTACTGTGAGTGGTGTCTCATTTGGTGATTTGGAGCTTATTTTGTGGTTGGCGCTTGGAAGAATAACACCACGATTTCCCCTTAATGAGACTCTGCTTCCAGTCTTTAGTAATTATGGAAAACACAGTCTTTTCTCCACAGGCAGGGAGCTATCTATATATTTTGCTCAGGGCCATAGCAACAAAGAACGTGGCCCCCTCCGAACGGTGGCCCCCTCCGAACATATGTCCGGGCGGGGCCCCTTACAATGCAGAAACTGGAATGCGGTATTTATTTTGCCACTTTTAGGGGCCCCCTTCCTTGTGGGGCCCCCTCCGGTCGGAGGGTACGGAGGGCGTTCGCTACACCTCTGATTTTGCTTCTTGCTTGTTTCCTTCTTCTCTCTCCTCTCTCCTTGTTTCTCCTTTTGCATTTGCCTCCCTTCCCAGCTCCTCCCTTCATCTTTTTTGGGTTGTGTCAAGCTGATTCACTTAAGAGATTCCTTAACCCGCCATTGAACTGAGTAACTGAATTCAAGTGACATCATCATAGGACCTAATCACATCAGCCATACCATCAGGGGCTCGTTCACCTGCACATCTACCAATGTGATATATGCCATCATGTGCCAGCAATGCCCCTCTGCCATGTACATTGGCCAAACCGGACAGTCTCTACGCAAAAGAATTAATGGAGACAAATCTGACATCAGGAATCATAATACTCAAAAACCAGTGGGAGAACACTTTAACCTGTCTGGTCATTCAATGACAGACCTGTGGGTGGCTATTTTACAACAGAAATGCTTCAAAAACAGACTCCAACGAGAGACTGCTGAGCTGGAATTGATATGCAAACTAGATACAATCAATTTAGGATTGAATAAGGACTGGGAATGGCTGAGCCATTACAAACATTGAATCTATCTCCCCTTGTAAGTATTCTCACACTTCTTATCAAACTGTCTGTACTGGGCTATCTTGATTATCACTTCAAAAGTTTTTTTTCTCTTACTTAATTGGCCTCTCAGAGTTGGTAAGACAAGTCCCACCTGTTCATGCTCTCTGTATGTGTGTATATATATCTCCTCAATATATGTTCCACTCTATATGCATCCGAAGAAGTGGGCTGTAGCCCACGAAAGCTTATGCTCTAATAAATTTGTTAGTCTCTAAGGTGCCACAAGTACTCCTGTTCTTTTTTTGAATTCTAAGTTTTGATCCATATGGTTTAGCTGTTTACAGCTCTCTCTTTTTTCTTCTCCCCCTTGTCATGTTTAAATGTTCCCTGATGTCAAGCCACTGTATATTTCAAACCCGGAGCACAGCATAGGCATTGTGTGAATAATGCATGTCAAGCACTGGAGTTCAAGAAGGCTTCACCATATGTTGAACTGTTGGAGTTCGGGGCTTAGTTTGACAGGAAGTGCCTTGATGAAGGACTTTTCCTGTCTCTAGTCTGCTGTTTTGTAGCACCACTCTGGGATGCACAGCAGTTGTGTTCTAGACAGGGCCCCTCTGTCTGACCACTGAATCAGGCTCCTCACTTGTTTCCAGTGAAGTGGAGCTGCTTTGGCTAGACAAGAAACAGCAGAGCTAATGGGCAGAAGGGGATGTTAATTTGCATTTGAATGAAGCCCAACAGTTACTCAATGTTACTGCTGGGTAATGGGAAAATTAAGCTAAAAAGGAGTTAGCATATGGAAAAGAAATGTAACTGAGGCTGAGAAGACAGACTGCAGTTGCAGTCAATTAGAGTCCACAGCTGTTGTACGGGGCTTTCTTACAGACCTCAGTGCAGGTAGCATTTCAAAGTAAACATTCTCTTTTATTCGCCTCGTTAAGGAGCGGAGTAGCCGGTACAGAAAGAAAACCCACGCAAAAAATTATGTCATTATACTATTAAGGGCCTAAAAATGAAGCCCACAAAAACAAAGGAGTGCAGAGGTAAGGCTCCTGCCTGCATAAAAACAAATGATATACAAACATTTCCTTGCATTAGAAATGGGCCTGAGCTGCTACGTTGGAGTGGGTTTGGATATGGAGCCAAATTCCAACTGAGCTGGAAGGAGTTTGGATGCAGACCTTTGTGCGTATACAAGGATAAAAAACCCATGGCTGGCCTGGGTCAGCTGACTCAGGCTCTGGGGTTCAGGCTCTGGGGCTGAAAAATTGTAGTGTAGACATTCGGGCTTGGGGCAGAGCCCTAGATCTGGGACCCAGCAAAGGTGGAGGGTCCCAGAGCTTAGGCTCCAGCCCAAGCTCAAACATCTACACAGCAATTTTTAGCCCTGCAGCCTGAGCCCTGCGAGCCCAAGTCAGCTGACCTGGGGCAGCCGGGGGGCTTTTATCTCTGTGTAGACGTACTCTACATGTGTTACTAACAACACCTTGTTACCTTATTGTAACTGAAAATGATACAGCTTCCATCGGGGTGCTATTCATTTCCCTTGTCTTCCTTTCTGTGAGCTTGATCCTGCAAAAGAACCTACACATACTGACCCCCATACCCACCGGCAATCCCAGTGAAATCAAAAGGCCTACAGACTCCACGGTGGTAGATCCCTTTGCAGCACGGGGTCCCTAGACCATTGCAATCTTGCTTTTTGTGGATGCTTATTCTATATTTGTTAGCACAATCCTGTTAGGCTTGGCTACCCCTCGGTGAAGGGGGATGTTTAAACCTGACAATCCCCCTTTTTTCACTGAATTATTACTGTTCAGATTCATAACCCTCCACCTTACTGTAACCAACTCAATATTCAGGCTAAAGCTTTCAAACTTGGCTCCCACTTTAGCAACAAGGCCTGGTTTTCAGAGCGGCTAGGATCCTGACGTTCACATTGAAGTCAATGGAAGCTGCAGATGCTCTTAGGATTTGGCTCTGTAAGTGCCAGTAAGACAAAGGTGCGGAGATGGGTTCAGATTTGTAAAGCAATGCCTGGGCTTTAGCCACACATCTGCTACTCACATTAATGTATGGCTAAATGATACTGAATGGGTTTCCTATTGGTAATGTTAAGTGAGTCCCTCTTCAGGCATTTGTTTGCTCTGCTGCTCTAGTTAGAAATAATTAACGTTTCTGTCTGGTTCATATTTAATAGCCTTGTTTATTTTTGAAAGCTAACTGTGCTCATTTACTTCAAAAAGTCTGCTCCAGTCTGCTGGCCAACCGGCCTTATTATTATGACATTCTTTCTGGGTGTTTGCTCCATTGATCATAAATCATTAAGCTCACATATAGTAAATTTAATAGAATCTGGTTTCCAAAACTACTTGCGCAGCAAAGCCACTTTGGCTTTTCATTTGAGGGAGGGACGGGATCAGATGTGTTTGATTATCTGAGCCGCTTTTCCAGCCACCAAAGCTGTTCTAAAACAGGTCACCTTTAAGGCCACATTGATTGTGGATAGAGGGCAACATATGGTTATTAAAGTGAATTGTGCCTGTTTAATCACTAGTGCTAGAAAAGCTTTTTCCAGTAGGATGAGACAAGGAGTGAGGCTGTTCAAATTCAGAGTTTGACTTGTGAATTTCCATGGGGCTCAACAGTGAATAGAGAGGTAGACAAACAGGCCCACATCTTTGTCTGAAGTCAATAGGGCTATATTGATTTACACCAGCTGAGAATCTGGCCCTTAACAGTCATCTAAAGACAGAAACGAGATAAAAGCAATGTGCTGTGGGGCTATTGGTCAGTTAAGTGGAAGAGGAGCAATTCACTGGGAGGAGTTCACATTTGACTATCTATTTTAGGCAGGGTTTCTCAAACAGGGGTCGCTGCTTGTGTAGGGAAAGCCCTTGGCGGGCTGGGCCGGTTCGTTTACCTGCCCTGTCCACAGGTCCGGCCGATCGCAGCTTCCAGTGGCCGTAGATCAGTGCTCCGGGCCAATGGGGGCTGCTGGAAGTGGCGGCCAGTATGTCCCTTGGCCCGCGTCGCTTCCAGCAGCCCCCATTGGCCCGGAGCAGTGATCCGCGGCCACTGGGAGCTGCGATCGGCCGGACCTGCAGACGGGGCAAGTAAACGAGCCGGCCCGGCCCGCCAGGGGCTTTCCCTACACAAGCGGCGACCCCTGTTTGAGAAACCCTGATTTTAAGTAGTTATGGGATCCCCATTCCTGTGGTATCTGAGCACCTCATGATCTTTAATGTACATATCCTCACAACACCCCTGAGCAGTAGGAACGTGCTTTTAGCCCATTTTACAGATGGGAACTTGAGGCACAGAGAGACTGAGGGTGAAATCCTGGCCCTGTTGAAGTCAGTGTTTTTTGATTGATTGGTTAGTTGAGCAGTTTGGGGGGGAGGGGAGGCAAAAATGACAAAAAAAATCCCATTGACTTTAAAGGGGGCTATGATTTCACCCCAGATGTCTTGCCCAAGCTCACACAGGAAGCTTGTAGTAGAGCAGGGAATTGAACACAGGCAGCCCTAGTCCTTGGCCAGCACCTTAACTACTGGACCACCCTTTCTCCTGCTCACCTTTGGTCAGTCAGAATGGAAAGTTTGGAGGACTGTACGAAATGTGGCCACAGTCTCAGCTCACTGCCTAGGGGCAAGTGACCGCACTGCAAAACCCACTGCCACCGTTTGACATGAATCGTCGCCCCTGCAGGGAGCCTCAGCAAGGAGAGGGGCTGCTCCAGAGCCCAGAGAAGTCACTGGACAGACTCTCGGTGACTTCAGGGAGCTTTGGAGTCAGACTCCTCTCACATCTGAAAGGAGGTTGCTTGCAGGCCGGGGCTGAGACGCTCTAGTGGCAGGCTGTGGGGAGAGGGGTGTCATGCCCCTGTGACTGTCCTGGGGATGATAGAGCAAACCACACTCCTTGACTTTCAGACAGCCACACTTCATCAGCACTGAATTCCCTCACAGTTTGAAATAAAGGGTGGGGGCAGAAATCGGTCAAATAAAGTGTAGGAAATATGCCACATTAGGCCACAGTACTCCATATTACTGTCTTCTTAAAACTATCATCATAATTAGCATTTACTATTTACTTAATAATCCCTAATTGTTCCCCAGAAAGTAGTTTCTGCATATAATTTTCACTTTTATTTTAATCGGAGTCATCCCTCATTGGCATTACCAGATTCATTCTCCTCTGTCTCTGAGCTTTCCCCTTTCTCAGACTCCGCCTGGCATAGCAGAGGCAGAGCAGCAGGAGAATCGAGAGGGCCACAGTGGTGTCTATATTCAAGCTAAAAGCTGGTGGGCTCCCAGCTCTGGTCTTCGTGGGAAATACAGTGAGACTCACAAGCGTGATTGATTGAGAACGTGTCCTGCTCCACTCGGCCAACACAAAGGGAGCAGAGATTGGTCACTTCTCCCTAGCTGAGGATTGCCCGCTCTGGCAGAGTCCCCAGCAGACACAGAGCTAGCAGAGCTGGCTCCCACACCCCACACTATGCTTTATCTGTGCTCAATTGGGGACCATAGCTAGCTGATGCAGGTTACAGCAGCCCCTGGGCTGCATTGGGATGCAGGCAGTCAGGAAGCTGTAACTAGCTGCTCTATAGTCCCTCCTCTTTGCTGTGCTGAGCCTACCCTCAGAGAATATAATCTGGCTCACAACCTGTTTCATCCTTGGACTTCCTGCGTATGATGTGAACACCCAGAGCCTGCAAGAAGTCCTTTGTTTATCTATCCCTTTTCCCATCAGCGGTTAACAATATCAGTGCTGCGGTTGCTCAGCTGTACCCTCCATGCCAGCACGGCAACAAGAACGTATCTGGCCTGTGAGGTTGCACTGAAGCTTTTCATCTTTTTCCTGCACACAACAAATAAGATCAGGTTGTAGGAGGACATGGGGGAGCTATTGGGGAGCCTGTTACAGGGTGGATCTTACCACCCTGAGCAGAGGCAGGCTATGGTATCCTGGGGGCTATCAACTTATAACCTCAGTTGCTGGCTTCAGTCCCTAAACATGTGTATAGCCAGAGTGCTTCACCCAATGACTCCTTTGCTGGGGCTAAGTGAGTGGCAATGACACATCAGCCAAATATGCCAGCTCTGTGCCAGCTGGGAGGGAGCTCAACCACTCCAGCTCAACTCACACAAGCAACTAATCTTGTTACTTTCTGGGCCCTTTGCACTCCCCAGGTGGCTCAAAGGAGCTGTAATGCAGTTTGTTGTGTCTCTAACTCACTGCATAGCGCTGTAAAGCGGCCACAACCCCACTCCATTACTGTGCCCCAACCTTCTTTCAATGAGACAACTGTATGCAGCAGAATTTTGCAGCTATCCTGGTTTTCCCCATTGTGGTTCTGCTGTGATAGATTAACGTGTATGAAAAATGTACATATTTCAAAGTGTTTTTGCCACTGAAATATTGGCTCATTTGTCAGCTTTGTTCCATGAATGGGCAACAAATTCCAATCAGCGTGCAATTACCTCTGGTTTGTACTAAGAAACAGAGGGTGTTACAGTCAAAGCTGGGGATGTTATGGGTGGGTCTGGCTGGAGAATCTTGCCCGCATGCTCGGGGTTCTGCTGATCGCCATATTTGGGGTCGGGAAGGAATTTTCCTCCAGGGTAGATTGGCAGAGGCCCTGGAGGTTTTTCACCTTCCTCCGCAGCATGGGGCAGGGGTCGCTTGCGGGAGGATTCTCTGCGACTTGAAGTCTTTAAATCATGATTTGGGGACTTCAACAGCTGAGTCAAGGGACAGAATTATTCCAGGAGTGGGTCGGTCAACTTTTGCGGCCTGCATCATGCGAGAGGTCAGACTAGATGATCATAATGGTCCCTTCTGACCTTAAAGTCTATGAGTCTATGAGTCTATGAGAATACACGGCACGCTGCCACTCTTAAAGTGTTAGCCAAACATTGCTAAGAGATTGAATTCAAGTCAGTTTGGATCCTCGTGGCTGCATGGAAACTGGCTCTGATGCAAGACACATACTTACTGGCCATGTATTAGCCTTCTAAATTGCCCTCTTCAAATGCCCTGTAACCTTGGGTGCCTTAATGCTATGCTGCTGCAGCTCACATCCCTGATATCAGTAGCCAGCCCACAAGCACAAAGTCTCACCCTGGCTTCCCCAGTCTATTTACTCCTTGCATGGTGACTCAACCAGCCTTTCCGTCCAGTCTTGTGTTTCTCCAAATCCCAAGTTCTTAAATACCAGACACTTGGACTTTCCCCCCTCTGATTCATCAACCCTGCCCCCACAGCTATCAGCTGGCACACATACACACCACACAGTTTGCATACCAGAGACCTGCTTGGAGCAAAAATAAGAAAAAAGCAATGTTATTTAATAGAAAAACCACAGATCAAAGCATGAAATAGTGAGGGAAAGCAAACATACAAGTTGTGCAGGAAACAAACAAAGATGCAATTTCAGGCTATACACTTCTAGAAAAGATACTAGATAAAATCTAGACGTTACCTATTACCTTTGAACAGTTTGCCAGCATAACCCCCTAACTAGCATTCACAAATACCTCCCACCTTCAAGACTATCCCCCAAGTTCAGGATAATCTTCAGTTCAAACCCCTTCCATTTAAAACGGGTTTGCAGTTTAATAGGCAGCAAGTTTAAAACAAATAAAAGGAAGTATTTCTTCACACAATGAAATCAAGCCATGGAACTCCCTGCCAGAGGATGTTGTGAAGGCCAAGACCATAACAGGGTTCAAAAAAGAACTAGATAAATGTATGGAGGATAGGTCCATCAATGGCTATTAGCCAGGATGGGCAGGAATGGTGTCCCTAGCCTCTGTTTGCCAGACGCTGGGAATGAGCGACAGGGGATGGATCACTTGATGATTGCCTGTTCTGTTCATTCCCTCTGGGGCACCTGGCACTGGCCACTGTTGGAAGACAGGATACTGGGCTAGATGGACCCTTGGTCTGACCCAGTAGGGCCATTCTTATGTTCTTTTCTTATGTTCTTATGTTCTTCAGTCACTCTAGATATTTAAGAAAGGAGGGCGTTTTCCCCACTTTGGTTTACAAAGACTGGGGTTTTCTTTCAAGCTGTCCCATTTGCTTTGAGGGTTTCCCATTGTTTTTTCCTGGGCTGGAAAATGGCTAGGTTGCTTGGAGCCAGTCTTGTCTGGTTGGTCAGAGACTCCCTCTCCCTACTGATTGCCTAACTGCCCTGTTGCAAGCTGTTGAGGTCACACCATAGTTACAATTACAGTTTTCTAGAGATTCACATACTTAAGGTTACCATGTCTGAGGTTCACAAGAAAAGGACACAGCTGGAGGGGGAGGGTACAGGTGGGGGGATGCTAGAGGGGTGTGTGTGTACTGGGAGGAGGTACCTGGAGGTGCTGGAGGGGATGCCTGGGGCCTCATTCAGAGCCACACAAAAAACTGGATATGGCCTCTTATTTGAAAAATCTGCCCGGACAAAGGTCAGAGGATCAAGAAAGAGGCAATGTCCAGGAAAATCTGGATGTATGGTAACCATACACATGCATACACCACCAAAACCTGTATACACATCTTATGACTATTCAGTTCAGAACCATACATACGTTAATTAAAGACCTTACTCATTACACTTTTACAGTACTATCATACAATATGCAATCAGTTGGTTCAGCTGCTCATTTTGGAGGTTTAAACCTGTTCTCCTCTGGGGGTGTTTGGACTCTGATTGTCACAGAAATTAATGCAAGGGCTGAGATCTTATCTATCCTACGTATTTTCTCTAACTGAAGTTCTTGAGAAAATAAGTGTAGGCAAAATTCTTAGGTCAGTTTAACCTTGTCAGGGCATCCCTGCTTCAAATATTATAAATGAACAGCAGCAGAACAATATTAATTTGTGCTTCTTGTTGATCACCACTTGAGTGATATACTGTCCCTCTTCTCTCTATCAGTCACAGGATTGTGAACTACATGGGGCAGAGACCATGCCTTTGTCTCTGTTAGGAAAGCACTATGGGCAAAGAAAAAATTAGGGCCAGATTCTGAATTTGGTCACAGGGTTGTAAATCCAGAGTGACTCTGAAGGTGGACAACAAGCTTTATCAGCTGATTGGTAGTATAAGAAGCAGTATGATCTACTATTGATCTAACATGGCGATGTACACTATGAAGTTATGGGCAAAGTTGCTAATAAAGGAAATCCAAGTACTGCATCAATTGCCAGAAGAATAGTAAGAGGTTCCCAAAGTGTAGTCCATGGACCACCAGCGTTATTATTTATTATTTGTATTACTGTAGCACTTTGGAACCCCACTCATTGATCAAGATCCCATTGTGTCTTCTATGGATTACTTCCTGGTTGTCTTTGGAAGAGAGATGGTCACTTGGGTCTCAATTCAGCAAAGCATTTAAGACCCTGCTTACCCCCGGGGCCCATAGCAATCTATTCTATTCCAGTTCTTGTACTACAGTGATCACCGTAGTATTTGAGCACCAATGGGACTTAAACACATATTTGAAATTAAGCACATGATTAAGTGTCCTGGTGTCCTGGGGCCATGGTACCGGCTTTTTTCCCCTCTCCAGCTGCTAAACTTCATTAAAAAGAAAAGTGTCTAGTAAATATTTTCCTGCATTTCTTTTCCATGTAATTGGTCACCCCAAAGATGTGATCGTGAACGGGAGAAGAGGTACCCGCAGGATAGTTCTCTTTTCAGGTATGGCTCATTTTGTGAAAAAGTCCAACGATCCCGTATTAGCATTTTCCCCCGGCAGCAGCTTTTCCTGCTTTGTGTACGACAGTGCAATAGAGATGATCATTTAAACAACCCACATTCTTTGAGCAAATCCCAGCTCATCCCCAGTGGTATATAATGTATGTAATCAACTGCAGTGATTTCACATTATCCAAATACTTGAGTCTAATTTAAAAACAAAGACCCTTTCCAACCATGTGATGCCTCCCCTTTGGAGTGAAGCTATGTGGAATGTATGTACTCATTTGAGCCCTTTAGCCTTGCAGGGCTGTAAGGGTTTTGTTCATCATATTTATTTGACAGAGCTACAGAGACAGCCCTTCTCCGTACTTTTGTTCTGTACAGTTTGCAGGCTCTTTTGTGCCAGCACTTTTAGGGAACTGAATTCCACTTAGGACCTGACCCAAAGCCATTGAAGTCAATAGGAGTCTTTCCATTGATCAGGCCCTTGAACTGCAGCATAATAACTTGAGCAGTTGGAAAAAAGTTTCTGCCTAAAATGTTTCATTGCAATAGTTTGATCTCATTTCACTACATCTTTTTTTTTTCTTTTTTGCACTTTTAAACATTTTGTTCCCAGAATACCTGTTTTCCCTTTCCCAAAAATCAGCTTTCATTTTCTAATGTAATTGTCACACAAAGAGAACAGGAGCAAGAGGCAGAAATAAATGGAAATTGGCAGATGGAAATAAGCAAAAAACATGTCCGTTCCCCAACCAAGAGAGAGCTAGAGAGGACTGGAACATATTGCAATACTCATCATTACTTAATGTTTTTCATTTTTATAGGGCCATCCATCTGATGGTCTCACAGTGGTTTATAAACATTCATTAATTATCTTTCTCCACACCCATGTTGTGCAGGAGGTGGGAAATATTATTGGGGAAGAGTTTCAGATGTGCCTCGGGAAGTTAGGAGCACAAATCCCATTAACTTTCAATAGAACTTGTATTCAGCTGCCTAAGATGATTTTGCAAATCCCTTTACTATTATCCTCATTTTACAGCTAGGGAAATGGAGGCACAAATAAATTGATTTGCATAAGATTACGCAGGACAAGCTGGGAATAGAAGAGAACCTGAATTCATGTTAAATAACAATTGTCAAAGTGAGTGAACAAAACACAGTAGCAAAACTAGGAGTAGAATCCATATCAGCTGACTTCATTAACCACCAGACCATCCTACTTCTTGTCCTCCAGTTCTTCCTGCCTGATTCATTAAACTGATGGCAATTGTAAAGGGGCCCATTCCTTCAAATCTTATCTAAATGGTTATTGTGGTACCCTGGCCCTTTAACAGCCCAGTTTCCTGGCTCTCCACATCTCTGACAGCTACTCCTTTTCCCTATAGTACTCTCTCCAATGTCTGACAATGTGGGCTTTCAGAAGTCTGGTCTTCTCCTCCCCACCATGTAGAGAAGAAGGGAAATAAACATCCCTTCTGCTATTGTCCAGCAATTTTACCCCTACTCCATGGGGCTTCTGGATCCATTCATTGCGTAGCTCCTTGCACAGGCTACTCTGGAAGAACCTTCTTGTGATAGTCCCCAACCTCTCCAGCTAGTCAGCTACTTAGTCACAGCTGAGGAAGTAATTGTTCCAGCCATTCATCCCACAGTGGCTGCTACAGTGTGGGGTTTATACACCCCATCACTGCAACAAAACCAGTTTTTGTAATGGAAACAAACATTGATTTAAAGGAACTGTAGCGGGGTGGTTACCCCGTTCCTGCCCGGAAAGGCTTAAAACAGCCAGGGAGAGGGCTGTGGCAGGGAAAAGCTAGACTGATTGGGGAAGAAGCCACAGCTGGACCATGCCCCAATCAGGCCCAGCTGGTCTCTATAAAAGGCTGTGAGCCAGAGGCCCAGAAGCAGTCTCTCTCTGAATGCAGAGAAGGGCCTGGCTGCAGGGAGCTTAACCAAGTGCCTAGAGTGGAGCAGGGCTGGGGAAAGGCCAAGGGAGCCGGGGAGCTCTGGCCTAGGGTAAGGCCCAAGGGGCACTTGGGTTGCAGGAGGCAGCCCATGGGTAGGCTCACCAAAGGCAGCAGGTCCAAACCCCTTTGCCTATGATGAGTGGCTGATACTGCAGTCTGCCCCAGTGAACGGGGGCTAGATAGAGACTGGGCAGTAGCCAAGACTGAGGTGAAGTGGGGATAGTGGGTGGGGGTTCCCCTGGGAGGGGGAGACCCAGAACTGTGGGGGTATTGCCACGGGGCAGCACCCCAGATAAAAGGGCACCGGGGTCCGGGAGGGACATGGGGCCAGCGGTAAGGCAGATCACTGGCCTGCAGAGGGCGCTCCAACAGCTGGAGAGCTAATTCCCGAGACGACCAGCAGGAGGTGCCGCAGGGGTGAGTCCCGCACATCTACAGGAACCAAAGATTTGGGTGTCTCCCATGCACAACTTAAAGAAAAAACAACCTCAACAAAATGGGAAACAGCTCTGTAGGTGTATGCCAGCTGTCGGGCCTGTACTAACCACGCTTTTAATTAGTGGTAATGAGTTAGCAAACTCCCATAAGTTTGTAAACAATTTTTGTTTATAATCATGATCACTTAAAGACAATAGCTGATTACAAACTACTAACAAGGAGTGTGGAAATGTCAATTAAAAAAAACCATCGTTCTAATCAGCCCATGTCCCCTTAATGAGGTACAGCCGATACAACTAACTGCATGTTTATTTTCTGAAAGGCACAAATACTGGTTGCAATAATAGAGCAAGCCAGATTGTTGTTTATTGATTTCAAATGAGGAAATAAAGAGAAGAGAAGCTCTGGTCCCTGTTCATCTGCATTTTCAAAGGGCTGCACAAGATCTAGCAACACGGCATCCTTAAGGCTGGTCTGTGCCACAGAATGTCACCATGTCCAAACTCGCCTGCATTAGGTGGTAAAATGATGTAGAGTTTAGTGGTCAGGGTGTTGTATTTTAATTGTCCACAGATTTTGTATTTAGGGGCAGGAAGAGAGGGAAGCCCTGGCACTCAGAAAAAATGTCCTTTGCTTGTAGCATAAGCACAGTTAATCAGTGAGAGAGAGAGAGAGAGAATAAATATGAAACCCTGTGACACTGTTTTTGCACAGCAGAAATGCACCATAGGGAGTAGAATCGCCAGGTTCAGAAAGGAGTCCCTGTAATCCATTGCTGTGAGGATGGTGTCTCCAACTTTAGGCACAGAGACAACCAGATTTAAAGAGGGGTAGGAGTGCGGAGTCCAAAGGGGAAAATAGGCAATTCTGAGGTTTCAACATAAGATCCTTTTTAAGACCTCTTTTCTCTGTTAAATATTACTGTCTTTTGCATTTTGTGTGTGTGTGTGTGTGTTAAGTTAGAAAGATCACTGTCTCTTTAAACGAATTGCCTTTTTTGGAGGTGGAAAGGTTACTGGAAAGTTATGCCCATTGAGCATGCAGTAAATAATACCCTAAAACTTCCTTACATTAAATATATCACCCCGTTAAACCATTTAAGGAAGTGCATTTCTATTCATCATGAGTTAAAAACCACTTGACTATTATACACATTCTCTTTTGCTGAAGGCCATGAGAGGAATATTGTATTTAGTCATTTCCACCTGACAGCACCAGTTTAGCTTGTGATCATCTCCCACAAGTTCAGGCTGTTCTGAGACACAACTAACAATATTGATGTGACTGAGGCATACATACATGTATGCAAACAAAACAGAAATGGAGCTTTCTTTGTACAGTCTATTAGAAATATTTGGGACAACTTGTGTAGCTCTCTTGTTAGAAGTCTGGACCCCAATATTGCAAATTGAGTCCACATAGAAGAGTTTGCAAAATCAGGGCTATGCTTAGCAGTAGAAAGCTTGTGTGGTCCATCAGCTGTGTGCCGAGTTCTATCTGTTGCTTCAGAGGTGCATTTTCTAGGTGTATTTCTTCATTGTAGACTTCGGTCAGGTTCTCACCTGTATGTTGCCCCCCCCCAAGCCCTCCTGTCCACCCGCTAAACCCTCACGCCTGAGTTAAGAGGTGCTTTAAACCTGGACTTGCTAGCGCTGCAGGTTAGAGCACAGGTTCCACTTTCACTCAGGCTGGTAACCGGCCCATTTTTGCAGTCAAGGTGCAGGCTAAGCCACTCAAGTGCTGGTCAATCCTCCATTGCCTTCCCACTATTCCCCTTACGTGCCCAGAAGGATAGACGACTTCTCCCACAAGTCACTGGGAAAGACTCGTAGAGTGGCTCAGTTTACTGCAGCGCAAAGAACTAGGGGATATGTCCCCGGAAGTCCTAGCAATACACAACTGGGGGAGTGCAGCAGTAGTGGGGATGCTGAAACTCAGGTAGAGCTTTGCAGTGATGCTGCTCACATCCAGGCTAGGCTAGCCCAAGTGCTCAGACCTGGGTTCTGATCACCTGGGCTAACTCTGCAGTGAGGGACATACCACTAGGGCTCCCTTTGTGAGTGTGTTTAATATGGCAACTGGCAAGTAGGTGTCACCATTTTCTGTGGTCGTTTGGACTTCCCACTGGAATATTTTCATTGCCAGGGACGGACTCAAGCAGTGAGGGCTGTGGTAGCACAGATGTGCCTTCATTTAACAGAGTGCAGGATAGTTAGGACTGTATTTCAGACAGCGCTGCAAGAGAAGGGGCCGTATAAATAGACAGACTGATAAAGGTGTCTTTCCCACCTCCACCCTGGCCAGTAAAGCTGGCTGGGTGGCTAGGGCAGAGCCTCCAGGTAGGAATGGAGGGAGTTTGTATCATGTCTTAAAGCATTTTCCCCACCCCTGTAGCTTCCCCTCAGCCAGTGCAGGAGCTCTGCACAAACCCAAACCGAGGCAATGTGTGAATTTCACATTCTGGCTCCATGAGTTTGCTCCAGGCTGAGAGCAATGGAATTACACTGCTAACTACACCCTGGCTGCAAACACTTGGCAGAAACAGGGCGAATAAACTCCCTGGAATCGATATATACAGCATGCTCTCATCTGCAGTAAAAACCGAGGGTCAGATTCTGTCCTTGATATCACCCATCCAGCTCCATTGATTTCCAGAGCGTTGCATGAATTTAAATGAGGGCAACAGTGGGGCTTTCACACTTTTTTTTCTTTTCATTTTCTATCTTTAAAAAAAAAAGCCTCTGCCGATGTGAACCAACACACAGTGATAAGAGACAGTGCGAGCAACACTCAAAACTCATTTAAATTGGTCGAGAGCCAAAGAGCTGAGCAGGACTAGAGCCAGAGTGTCCTAATGCGCTTGGAGAAAATGGCCATCTTTTTCAGAATTACATCCAGTAATTTGATCATTATTAAGGTGGGGGGGTAATTTCACAACATGGACATTGTTACTATTCATCTTGGATTTTATGAAAATGATATAAAGTGCAGATCAGAGTGCTGCTTAAATAAAGAAGTAATTTGACTGCCTCAATAACACTGGGAAAGTCAAAATAAAGCCAAAGCCCCATGTCTTTTCATAACAAATGACTGGCTTTTAAAGGCTAACGTGTATTCTATGGTAGGATACGAATGCATGTGGCATGTTTAGTGCATGGCAAATGGGATTGGCCTACACGATGTATGATGACTGGGTAGTGACTGTAAATAATACTCTGTTTGCACATCTGAGCAAAGCAAAGAACAGCAATTAGGCCTTTCCCTCTAAACGCCAACCCCTACTGCCTGTCCTGTACCTTTTCAGCTCTCTCCAGCTACAACCTGAGTGAAGAAGGAGCTGTGAGGAGCAGAGAGGAGAAAAGGACAGAGAAGGAGATGGAGGACTCAGAGGAGGAAGGGGGGTAAGGTAGGAAGAAATATTTATATTTGACTCTTTATTCCCCATATTTCCCCCAGCCAAGTTCTTGTTAACATTGCCAAATTCCACCCCTTTTTTTCTCTGTTCTTATTACGGACACCCTCGTCCTCGCCAGACTCCCACCCTCTCTACTCTCCAGGCTTCAGTCAGGTTGCAGCTGCTAAAGTTCCATTGGTCTCTTGCCCTTCTTAGAGTCCCTTGTCTGGCTTCTGGTTATTTGCCATGTCGAATTCAAGCTCCTTGTCTTCACCTTCAAAGCATTTCCAGCTCTCATCACCAGCTGCATCTCTATGGTCATTTCCTCTCTCCTCACCACCACCTAACATGCCCCACATAGTTCCTCAGTCTTCTCTCCAGTCCCCTTAGAATCCTAGAATCATAGAAGATTAGGGTTGGAAGAGACCTCAGGAGGTTATCTAGTCCAACCCCCTGTTCAAAGCAGGACCAACACCAACTAAATCATCCTAGCCAAGGCTTTGTCAAGCTGGGCCTTAAAAACCTCTAAGGATAGAGATTCCACCACCTCCCTGGGTAACCCATTCCAGTGCTTCACCACCCTCCTAGTGAAATAAATCATCTCCTTCTCCAACTCTTCTTGTCCTTACACTTGCTTTAATGCTGCCTTCCAGAACCTGTCCAGGAAATCTTCCTCCAACTCCCTCCTTAAAACCTATTTTTAAATTAAATTAAATTAATGGAGATATCCTATCACCTAGAGCTGGAAGGGACCTTGAAAGGTCATTGAGTCCAGCACCCTGCCTTCACTAGCAGGACCAAGTACTGATTTTGCCCCAGATCCCTAAGTGGCCCCCTCAAGGATTGAACTCACAACCCTGGGTTTAGCAGGCTAATGCTCAAACCACTGAGCTATCCCTCCCCTCCTCTCACTAGGTTGTTTTCCTCACCTGAAATCTCCTCACATGCTTCTCCACCTAAACTATTGTCCTGTGTCTTGCCTCTCCTTTGACTGTGTGTAGTTCAGGGCAAGAAATGCTCACTCAGTGAACATGCCACATAAATTTGAACTTCTTCTAGGAGAGTGGCTATAATGATAACTTGCAAGACCTGATATAATTGTATTTGCTCTCTGCTGCATTCACTGCATGATATTGGTCTTCAATACACTGTATTCGAAATGGAGGCTAGCAGTTACCTTTTACTCTAAGCACCTTATTGTATTTGCAATCTCTAACCTACTAGTTGCGTATTGTGGGGAGTTCTATTCTGAGAACAGATAGGCCTGAATCATGCAGTTTAGAACCAGATTTAGATTGGGATCCACGAGAAGCTGGATATGAGTCAACAGTGTGTCCTTGTTGCCAAGAAGGCTAACGGCATTTTGGGCTGTATAAGTAGGGGCATTGCCAACAGATCAAGGGACATGATCATTCCCCTCTAGTCGACATTGGTGAGGCCTCATCTGGAGTACTGTGTCCAGTTTTGGGCCCTACACTACAAGAAGGATGTGGAAAAATTGGAAAGAGTCCAGCGGAGGGCAACAAAAATGTTTAGGGGGCTGGAGCACATGACTTATGAGGAGAGGCTGAGGGAACTGGGATTGTTTAGTCTGCAGAAGAGAAGAATGAGAGGGGATTTGATAGCTGTTTTCAACTACCTGAAAGGGGGATCCAAAGAGGATGGATCTAGACTGTTCTCAGTGGTACCAGATGACAGAACAAGGAGTAATGGTCTCAAGTTGCAGTGGGGGAGATTTAGGTTGGATATTAGGAAAAACTTTTTCCCTAGGAGCGTGGTGAAGCACTGGAATGGGTTACCCAGGGAGGTGGTGGAATCTCCTTCCTTAGAGGTTTTTAAGGTCAGGCTTGACAAAGCCCTGGCTGGGATGATTTAGTTGGGAATTGGTCCTGTTTTGAGCAGGGGGTTGGACTAGATGACCTCCTGAGGTCCCTTCCAACCCTGATATTCTATGATTCTATGATTCTGCCAGAGTTTGAAGAGATGTGTTCCAACCTTGCGTTCCAGTTGGGCCCACTTTGAAGCTGTTTCTGACTCTGAGCTTCCTGAAAGTTCGGGAAGGGGTGGATTTGGATTATAGTATGTTGAGGGTGTAGGCTGTGGTCTTCCACTTGCTCTTGTGTCACCAAGTAACTTACACCTTTCCATGCAAGGTCAACTGCATCCCAAATCATCTTTCCAGCCACCTGGGACAATCCCTGTAGATCCATAAGATCAAATGCCTAGCACTGTGTAAGGGACTGGCCACATTTGAAATACTATGCGCAACTCTCGCCACATGGAAATGGAGAAGAGACACCGCAGAAGGGCACTGTAGTAGAGGGACACCAGAATTTTTATTTAAAAAGTCTTGAGAAACGAAGTTATTTCTTCTTTAGAAAAGAGAAGACTCACTGGGGATTCAAAGGAATGCAAAATACTGAAGGAAATCCAGAGAATGTATGCTACATGGTTATTTGACCCAAGGTCAAGAACAAGAGCAAGGGAGCATGAACCTGAATTAAGAAAAATGCAGGTAAAAAAGGAATGTAAAATATGAGGGGGAAGGGGAACCCCAAGACTGCAGCAATAGTTTTCAATTAAGGAAAACAAAAAGGAATAAAGCAAATTCTGTAGATTATTTGGAGGAAAATACGCTGAAGTATAATTGCTGCTAATTCAATGGAGTGGAGGAACTGACAGTAGTTTCAGGGATTATTTAAAGTTATGGTAAAATACTGCACTTAGCACAACTCCACTGGGAAACAATGGCTATTCCACTGCCATTTATACCTTAATAATCATTCCTAGGACTCTTTAATATTCACAGGGCTTTACAACTCCTGGGCCAAAGTTTGCCCTAGTCTACACCACTCAGGCCTAGGTGCATCAAGGGGACTTAGGTACGCTGTTGTCTAGTGGAATTAATAACCCAGACTCCTTACAGTGTTAGGTGCCTAAGAATGGGATTCATAGAAGCCAACACATTGAGCGTGGGAACTGCTCAAGCTAGGCAATAAAAACGCCATGCTCCCTCAAATGGAGTTAGGCACTCAACTCTGGGCTGGAGGGAGGTGCCTATCTCCACAGGGATTCATGGCCCTGAACACTCTCCCGGAGTTGGGCACCTGAGCAGGCCAGCCCTTTCGGGGGGGACTTTAACAGCAGAAACATAAGTGCCTGGACCTGGATTCACAAAGGTACTTAGGTGTTGTTGCGATGAGCGTCTCAACACCTAGCTTTTAGGCACCTAGAAAATCACAGGAACACACTGCACCTGAGTTAGGCATTTAGCTCCCTGTACAATCAATGGGGGAGATAGGTGCCTTAGACGGTGATCCACAAAGCCAGCACGCTAGGCGGAGAGCTGCCGACACTAGCCAGTGGGAGATGCATATGACAGGGGTGTGTGCTAAGCCTAGGGCCCTTTGTTTTCGTTTTTTTATTTTATTTTATTTTTCCCGGAAATTTATTGGTGTTTATTACTACAACAACAAAAACAGCTCTAAATCAATGCAAAAAACTATTAATAATTTTTCTGGGTACATATTGGGGTTTATTTTGGTGGACAGAAGGACAGATTTTTGTTTTCTTCCCATTTGAGTGTGTCAAATCTTTAAACCGTTGTCTGCTCACAGCTTGAAACGTGTACGTGGTGGGCGTGAGATTCGTCAGTACGTTCAAATGCGCACGCACTTCAGAGCTTGCCTGCATGTCTGTTTGTTTAGTGTGTGTATCTTCTAGACTAATACACAGCCTTATTTCAACAGGCAGCTTTGCATATACACCCAGACTAATGTATTATCGTAATCCATATAGCTCATGCAATGTACGGTATTTTCCTAACAAAGCGAGTTATTTTTATATATTTGAATGATACAAAAGTAGGGTGAAGAGCGGAAAAAAATGAATAATACTTTTTGTAAAACCTGGGATGTTTTGCGATAAAAATGAGTTTAAACTGAAAACGAAGGGGCTTAGTTAAGCCTCAGTCTCTCACGGTGATAGGCACCTAGCCAGGCTGCAGGAAGGCACCTCTCTCTGCTAGTGATCCATGACTGGAAACCCGGCTCCTGGAGTCAGGCGGCTTAGCTGCCTCAGCTGCTTCTGTGAGAATGAGTTAGTCAAGCACCTAACTCCCCACAAAATGGCCGGAGGATGAGGAGGTGGTGGTGCCGCTGCCCACCTTATAACTTTTCGCCAAGTGGTTAGTGCACTCATCTAGGAGGCGGGTGGCCCACATTCAATTCCCCCCTCGGGGGCAGGGGGAGAAAGGATTTGAACAGGATTTCACGCAGTGGAACAACTTCAGATAGTTAAAGAGCTATTGCACCAAAGAGAGAGTGAACAAGAGCGTGAGAATGGCTCTGAATCTGGGCGGGTTAGGGCATGCACCTGCAAGACTCCAATCCAGGGACCCTTGATCAAATAGTTCAGGTCTATAGTCTCTAAGAATTTATTGCTCCTTTTCTGGACTGCTTCCTACACTGCCCATTTCAGGCCCCTATTTTCCTCCTTATCAGGCAGCCCGACTGCAGGCTCACCTCACTGCCACCCCCTCGAGCCTCGGCTCCTAGGCTTTATAGAAGCCTTTCCTGTTCCTGCCCTCATTCTCAATTAGTGTCATCACCCCCTTAGCTCCCCAGCAGGTGCAGACTATGGCTAATTGGCCTCTCTTGCCAGCTTAGACCCTTCAGCGCTGGTGAACACCCCTATCACAGGGAGGAGCCCAGAGAAACAGCAACAGAGATGGGGACTGAGCAGACCTGCGTTGCTGCTTTATAGGGTCCCCAGGCTAGAACCCAGTGTATTAGGTGGGCCTGTTTCTACATGGGAGGCCTTTTTAAAAATAGTAAACTCCTTATTCCCTGCCCCAGTGGTTTATATGGTGATCTCTAGTGAAAGAAAGGCACACAAAGGTCTTAAGTGGTGGGCTGAGATAAAGAGCTCATTGAAATAGACTTAGCAAATGATACTTACTCTACACAATAGGAAACTCCATAGTGAGAGGAAGCTCATTCCAGGGTAATGTGAAACCCAACAATTTCAGAGTGCCTGGTTTTAGTGGCTCAAACCCAAGGGATTTAGTTTAGTCTCAGCTTCATGCAAACCCAGCATTCCATGCACAACTGAAGCAAAACCTAGTAAAACTCGTCGGTTTCATATCAGGACTGGTGAGATTTATCAACTTCTTGTACAAGGCCCGAGACGCCCTTTTCACTTCGCTTAGATGCTTTATGAGGCACAGTGGCTTTCAGCTAGAGCTGGTCAAGAATTCTTCCAGAAAATGTTTTTTTTTCCATCAGAAAATGCAAGTTCATTGAAATCGAAACATTTCTTGTCTTCTGGCCAGCCCTACTTTCCAGGTGTTTGGTTTTGACAAAACGTGTCGGGAAAGGTTTTTCAGGTCTGGGGGTAGTAGGCGAGGCGAGAGACAGAAAGAGAGAGAGAACACATTTAACCCTAGAATAGCCAGTAGCCCTAGGGTGAGGGAACTCACCTGGGATGACCCACCTTCAGGTCTGTGTTCTGAACCCTAGTTATGAACCAGAAACCCCTGGTGGTAGGTGCTGTAAAAAAGATGGTCCTGCTCCAAAGAGCATGCAATCTAAATATAAGATGAGAAAACAGATTGCTACAGACAAAGGGGGAGTACAAGGAAACAAGCAGATAATATTGATCAGCATGATCAGCACTGGTCTTATCACACCAGCAGCCAAACTGTTGTCAAGTTTTTTTTTTCTTGGCATCATGGAAAAGGAGTGTTTTAAGGAGGGATCTGTAGCAGGATGAGGTGCCTATGAGGGTGTTTATGGGGGTGCCTCCCAAGTGTGAAGGGCAGCATGGGAGAAAGCATGAAGGTGCTTGTTTGAAGATTTAACAAATGGGCGATGGAGGCTGCATCGTTGCCAGAATGGGGGCAGGAGTTGACATTTCAATAGTGAATGAGAGACAATAGGTTGGATGGGTCTGGGTCTTGAAGGTCCTTGAAAGTGAAGGCAGGTTGCTTGTGTTTGGGTCTTTAGGAGCTTGGGCTGCTTGCCCACCATGCACTCCGCAAATGCAGGCTTGGAAATGCTCTTCCATCCCCTCTGATGCTCAGATGGCACCATGGAACATTAGCAAGGATCAGGCCCCCTTTTGAAGGAAAGGGATCTACCTTATCTAAAGTCAACCCCATGGTTTCTAGTTATCCTATATGAAGTCTCTGAAGATCAACTTGTTCTGTTTAAGCTGCTGTCTCAAGTGTATAGGGGGATCATAGCTTGTGAGCTGCAACACTGAAACATTTTAGTGTGGTTTTGGTGAGTATCCACAAGTTTGGTTGCTTCTCTGAGCTATACACATGTTCTGAGCCTGCAAAAAAGGGCTGGAGACCTCCCCAAATCAGCCTTTCTTCAAATATTGTGGCACTCTGGTTCCAGTTCTCGTCAGCATCTGGAGATGCAAAGATGTAAAAAAAAATGAAAAACACATTATCTGTGTGGCACACGAGATGCCAGATTTATCAGATCTGTCTCCAATCAGTTGTTAATACAAAACTGTCATGGATAAAAACTGTCCCAATCATGTAATGCTTCTACCATGTGTTTCATTGGATGAGTGTGTTGTCACTCAACACTGTACAGTTTCTCTGCATCCGACAATAGTGCAGTTAGCTCCAGCTTCTTTATGCAGGTTCAGCTCTGATCAGTTGAATTAATTTTTCTTAATAAAACCAGTTATTCTGTAACTTGCCTTCACGTTTTTGAAATACTCCAAATGCGACATTCCATATATTTCAGAATCTGAAAAGAAATATGAGCTGAGATTTGCTTCTGAAAGTAAGTGAAGGCTCTGAGGAAATGGGCCTCTTTTTTTATCCAAACCAATTTCTCCATCCCTAATCAGGGTCACTCTGTGGGGAAATACTCATCCTCAAGTTGTGTTCCCTTGAAAGGGAAAGTTTTAGCTCTTTCCACTTTCCTCCATCCTTAATTGATGTAATAGTAAGTGAAACGGCAAAGTTCAAGTTCACTGTGGGACCAGTCAAGCAAAGCACTTAAGTATGTAAGGAGCCCCGGTGACTTCAAAAGGGACTACTCATGCTTAAAGTTACACAAGGGGGTAAGTGCTTTGTTCTGGGCCTAGGATTCCTAGATCTGAAAGCCATAATCCCAGATATATAACTCAGGTAGGGGTCCATTTTGACTACCAGGGTTGTTGCAGGGATTGAGTAGACGAGAAGTGTATAATCTCTAAATTGATCTTGTGATTCATCTACTATGGTGATGGGACCAAAATAAGAATTTAGACACACACATCTGCCAGCATTTAAGAATTCTCAGGAATGTCTAGAAGCTGCTGCACAGACTTGTCAGGGAGTATTCAGACTTAAAAGCAGTGGCATGTCGTTCTTATATAACCACAGCTTTTCTGCTCAGCTACTTGTCCGGTGCTGCCCTGATATATCAGATTGCTACAGGTTGTGTGAGTGAAGCAGTCCCATGAAAGACTTTGTTCTTTTTAACACCTGGATCAAAGCTCAATAATGCTAAAAGAGCTATTCAAAAGCATCTGTTTGCATGCGGCGCTCCGGTCAGCCGTAGCCACAGGAAAACTGTTCATTGCTGTTTTATAGACTTCTGTGTACAGTTGCATTGTTTCCTTGTAATTTTGACTGAGGGGCTGTCTCCATTTCTCCCCAGGTGGTGTTTGCAAAGTATAGCCTAACAACCATGCAATGCAACAGTAGCTTTCCAAGAACCCTAGTTTAATCACACCAAGCCAGATAAATCAATGGTAGTGCTTATTCAAGTAACCATCTCAAGGTGCAGCACATACATTCCATGGAAAGCTACTGCCAGGCATCTGTTAGCAAATGCATTTCATATGTGGCACAGCACCACCTTCACTTACCCAACATCTCACCAGTCTGAGGCCTTTAAAATTTTCTCTGACAGCAGTACTTTCCTTTTAGAGGAAAGTCCATGGGGTAGGGACCATGCCTTCGACATGCCTATACCATGCTGGGCACACAAGACATACTCACTAGGTAATAAAATGCTATATAATACTTAGCATTTTTACAGCTCTTCCACCCAAGGTTCTCTGTTGTTTGTTATCTCCGTTCACAAATAACACCTTGCCCTGATCACACCTTCAAACCCCTGTGGCTGGTTAGCTAATAGATTCAAATCACTTTAGGCATAAGACAAAAGGGAATTTTTATTTCGCTCTTCCCAAACAAAAAACATGTCCTTCATCACAAATTCATCAACTTTTTTTTTTGCCTCAAGAAAAAGAAAACGAAGAAGTTCCTCAATTCATGAGATGAACCCAAGCTACAAAAGTCAGACCTGGATTTCAAACGCCCCAGAAGTTCATCAGTGCTCAGACCTGAACATTTGGTCTGTCCCATTACAAAGACAGAGCTGTTTGCAGAATTGACCCCTTGGTGCAGATTCCAAATGCCCTTGAACTTCATGGGGATTGGATCAAGGGGTTGGTTCAGACCCACCTCCGTTGTTAAATAATAATTTGGGTTAGTACTGACTGAGCGGCTAGCAATTCATTGAGCAGATTAGTGATTTTCCCCCCTGCTCTTAATCTCAGACAGGCCTAATTTATTACATAGGCTAGCTCATTTTATTTCCTGTACCCTTCCAAAGAATGAAAGGTGCTAGTCTGATCAGAAACAGACTATTCTGAGAATATCAGAAGCCGCTACTGTAATTAACACATTTGGAAACACTTCCATTGTGTATGCACTAAAATTCTCCCTGGAAATTCCAAACAACTTCTACATAGCCAAGGAAAGAAGAGAAGCCATTTTCATGGATTATGTTCTCCTGTCCTGAGTTGGAATATTATATTATTCTGCAATGCTGTGCACCAGGGAAGCTAACAAGTTACGAAGTAGCAAAACCTGACTCTCTTACAGCCAATGTAACTTGACACTACAATTAAGCATACGCATTTACTCTTGTCCATACACTGGGTGCAAGCTGTCGGTTTAGAATAGCGGGTGTTTGTTCTCAGATAAAGGAAGCAGACTGTATGCCACGTTGCTGTGATCGAATAGACAGTGGTTGCAGAGTGCTGCTGCTTTGGGAACCATTTCTTGTTTCTGTTGATGCATTCAACAGAAATGATCTGGGAGGACCACTCGTTCTGTTTCAGAAATAAAAGAATAATGCCTGGATATCAGATGACTGTCCATCATAGTTTTTAAACATTAAAGGCTTTGATCTGTCTTTTCTCCTACAGTGGATTTAGAGGACATTAAAATATTTCACATGGATGGAGGAAAGGTTTTTTGGACTTTTTTTTTTTAAATAAAACCTATAATTATCCTGCAGCAGTGAGTTCCAAAGGTGGTCATTAAGGCAGCTAGAAAGTTTCAACAAAAGGATTAGACGTTTTATTAGTGGCTAGGAAGCCCAGTCATGGGCACTCATATGTTGGGGACTATGGGTCTTGAACACTGGTTTACAGGGCTCTTAGGCCCTAGTAATGTCAAAGCTACAACAGGTTGGCTATATAGAAGCTGAATCCGGACAGAGGACTCCAGTCCTGAAATCTGATTGCCAGAACACTGGTCCTGATTGGTTCACAGCTTCGATATAAACCCAGCACTGGAACAGGAAGATGTCCATGCAACTGGGATCTCCCTGCTTCAAACGGCTTCCCCTGCAGCTCCTGGGTACTGATCTCCAGGTAACCTGACCCTGCTTGTCTCCTGATATCTGACTCTTGGTTTTGCCCTCTGGCCCATCTCAGACTGTGACCTCCTGGTATCTGACCCGGTCTGATGCCCGACTCCTGCTCCGACCACTAGGTCACACTGCCCATGCCCAGTCATGACAGTGTGTGTGGACCACTGAGGCCACAAGAGTGGGCCTGGTGACAGCAGAATGGACCTGGCTAACCTATTGGGAGCACTGGACATGCCCGAGTGGGCTTCCACCTTCAGGCAGACAACCATGCTCTGCAGGCCCAGGGCATCCAGATGACCTCAGAAAACCAGCTATCGCAGGAGCAAGTCACGCAGTTGTGTGCTGAAAATGCTGCACTCCAGCCACTGCTCATGCAGCCCTGTTCCCCGATGCAGCTGCCAGAACGGTTTGATGGTTATTGCCAGCAATTCTGGGGTTTTATAAAACAATGCTGCCTCCTGTTCATGATGTATCCTCAGTCCTATGCTACTGATCGTGCAAAGGTGAGCCGGGTCATCAGCCTGATCTCCAGGGATACTGTAGACTCCATCTTCTTGGAATGTGACAGCCCAGGACTGTCAAACTGGGAGATCTACCTCCAAACCATGTTGGTATTATTCGATGACCTGCACCAAACTCAAATGGTGGGAGCTGTCCTAAGGAAGCTCCTGCAGGGGCAGGGTACCATAATCTCCTGTGCTGCACAGTTCCACTGCCTCAGGGCCAATACAAACTGGAATGAAGCAGCACAGACGCAAGAAGAAAGTAAAGATGAATTAGCCCAGGTAGAGATGCCTGTGAGTCTGGATGCCCTTGTGGATCTTGCCATCTGTATAGACAATCGAGTACAGGAGCAAAGGGAGGAAAAAACCGGGGTCTGGCAATGCCTAAACCCAGGTACTGTGACTTTTTCACCACTCCCTCCTGGCGAGCCAATGCAGGTGGATGAGGGCTGTCAATGGCTCACTCCCATTGAAAAGGAATGATGATGCCAGCACCATCTCTGCTTCTACTGCAACGAGTCAGGTCACTCCAGCTCTGCCTTTCCCATATGAACTCCAAGGAGTCAGGGAAAAGAGCTTCCCACCATTTCATTCCTGACTAGGACACATCTGGAGCCCCAACTGAGGTCTCACTGCTCGCAGGTGCCAGTCCAGTTGCATATACCTGTGCTGCCCCTGCAAAACCCTGTCCTGATCGACTTGGGTCCAGCTGACTGCTTCGTAGACGCAGAGGCAGCCTGGATGCTGTAGATTCCCCTGCAATGCAAGGCCATTCCTGACCTTATAGAGACTATTGGTGGTTCCCCTTTGTCTTCTGGTCCAGTAACAGAGGAAACAACTCCCCTGGAGGCTGTGATTTAGGGGCACCGAGAAATGGTACAATTTGGCATGATCCAGTCTCCACACTTTCCCCTGATCCTCAGTATCTCCTGGCTGGAACCTCCATAACCTGCTCATTTCGCGGCAAGCACTGGAAATCTATTTTCCATTAGAGTTTTGTCAACAGCACTGTTGGGGATCAGTAGATCCTGTTCCAGCATCCAACTCTTGAGAGACTCAGGTGGGGGTGACTATCCAGGAACAACCTTCCATTGATGCTACATCCAAACTCCCCTCAATATACCAAGACTACACTGATGTTTTTGAAAAGAAGAATGCAGAAACCCTACCTCCGCATTGGGACTATCATTGCCCAATAGACCTGCAGCCGGGAGCCAAAATACCATCTGGATGAATTTATGCCATGTCAGAACCTGAGCTGACAGGGCTCCGAGAATACCTCCAGAAGAATCTCGTCTGAGAGTTTATCTGGAAGTCGACCTCATTGGCTGGTGCACCAGTACTGTTCATCAAGAATAAAGATAGCAGCCTCTGACTCTGTATGGACTGCCACTCATTGAATCACATAACTATCAGGAATCGTTACCCACTACCCCTGATTCCTGAGCGGCTGGACTGAGTGGGGGCTGCCCATATATTCACCAAGTTGGACCTACAGGGGGCATACAATCTCCTGTGAATCAAGTAAGGGGATGAGTGGAAGATCTCCTTCTGCACCCAGTATGGCCACTATGAATACCTTGTAATGCCTTTTGGGATGACCAATACCCTGGCCACCTTCCAGCATTTTATAAACGATGTTTTCTGAGACATATTGGACCAGTACCTAGCAGTCTACCTGCACCCTCTCCCAACCCAACTGCCTCAGACCTGGTGCAGTGGATTTCTCAGGCCCAGGAAGAAGGAAAGAAGAACCTGGAAAAGGCAAGAGCAAACTATAAGCCATATGCAGACCAGCATCAAGAGCAAGGCCCCACCTACTCTGTGGGTCAAAAGATATGGCTTTCCATGGAGCATCTCCACACAGACAGACCTGCTCGCAAGCTGGATGTTTGGTTCCTTGGCCCTTTTAAGATCCCGCAACAGGTTCACTTTTGAACGCCAGCTATCCCATTCTCTGAAGATTCACCTGGAGTTTCACGTATCACTTTTGAAACCCTACACAAAAAACCATTTCTCTCACAGGATCCAACTGCCTCCTCCACTGGTACAGGTACAGGGCCACAAAGAATACATGGTTTATAAGATCCTGGACTTCAAATTAAATATAGAAGGCTCTGGTATCTTATCGACTGGGAGGGGTATGATCCCAAGGAACACACCTAGGAGCCTGCAGAAAATGTATGTGCTCCTGCAGCGCCAATATATATGCATAGGAATTACCCCCCAAAGCCTGGTCCTACATCATCCTCAGGCAGCCCTTGGGGAAAGGGTTTTGTCAGGGACACAGATCTTGAATCTTGGTCCATGGGGTTCTTAGGCACTAGTAAGTGCCAACCTGCCACCCAATGACCGAGCAACTGCTAGAATAGAATCTGAACCCTGACAGAGGACATCAGTGCTGGAATCTGATTGCAAGAATGCTGGGAGTCCTGACTGGCTCACAGCTGCTATATAAAACCAGCACAGGAACAGGACTCTGTCCATGCAACTGGAATTTCCCTGCTTCCAATTGCTTCCCCTGCAGCTCCTGCTCCTGGCGACTGATCTCCAGGTAGGGTGACCAGATGTCCCGATTTTATAGGGACAGTCTCAATATTTGGGGCTTTTTATTATATGGGCTCCTATTACCCCCCCACCCCATCCCGATTTTTCACACTTGCTATCTGGTCACCCTATCTCCTGGTAACCTGACATCTGACTCTTGGTTTTGCCCTATGGCTTGCTTTGGGCTCTGACCTCCTGGTATCTGACCCACCTGATGTCTAACTCCTGCTCTGACCACTACAGCAGACCGCTCATGCCCCAGTCTGACATTTTGAGAAGTGCTCTGTAAACAGAGAACAAAAAGACAACCCTTTCCCCAAAGAGCTTACAACCTAAGTATTTAGAGACTAACTCTTGACACTGCAGTTACTCTAGCTTCAATGCAATGAGAAGGGCTCTCATTCTCCATGGATCAGTGAATACACTGACCATCAGTCGGTGATTTCTCCCATGGTAAAATATTGCACAGCTAAGTAAACTGAAATATACTCAAATAATGCTGAGCAGCAGACGCCGGATGCCACCCTCCCCCCATGCCCATGATTTCATACTACAGTCTCCCCTTCCCCAGGTATTCAAGTCTCACAAATCAGACCCCCTGCAAAAAAGCATGAGATTGGCTTTAAAATCATGAGATTTTAAGTTAAGTTATACATTTAGGATGCTTTCTATTAGCCGTCTGATTTTTGAATGTTTAGGGCTCATGTTTTCAATTTGTTCTCCACAAACCAAAGAACTAAAAACTTTGAATGAAGTCTGGCCTCACGGAAGTCAATGGGAGTTTTGTCATTGACTTAATTCAGGCTGGATTTCATCCTTTCTCTTTTTTTTTTTTATTGAAAGCTGAACTTCTCACTTAATCACATGACTCCCGGAGCTGAGGCTTTAACAAAAATATCAAATATCATGAGCCCTGCAATAAAATCCTGACTGCCAACACTGAGACTATGCTCTATACCAAGTGTTGTACCCTGTATTGCTGGTGTCTGCCCATGTGGAGCAGTCCAGAAAGCACCATGGAAATCTCCCCTGGAGCCTTCTTTATTCAATTAGCACCCTCTGCAAATACCTCCAGCACCTAGAGTGAATCAATCAAGAAACAGAGACACTGTTTCCACCAGTTTATTCCAGGTGGGAATCTGGCCCCTTATCAATCTGTCAGAAGTAGCATGTGTGTGTTTATACCCTGGACCTATCACACACACTTTTTAAAAAAGAAACTTTGGAAAAACTTAAATCAGGCCCCAGGCAGCCTGAACCTGTGTGAGTGACACTTTTGTGGTAGCTTCCCCCGTAGCGCTTACTGACCTTGGTGATGATAGGCTCATGGTTTCACAAGGATTTATTGTGCTCAATCAGTCTTATCTTTAACATGAAAGTGACTGGCCTACCCTTGGTACCTGTTTTGCCTTCTTCTTCGTCTTCTCCACACGCTCTTAATGCAGTGAGAGTAAAGAGCTAAAGGACATCACACTTGCTCTTCAAGTTCATCTCCCCCCTTTGTCCTCTCCCCTCTCTGGAAGAAGGAAGAATCATCTTCAGAATTCCATTGCTGTATTACAAACGGTAGTTTAATTGGGGTTTAACATTCCTGGGATTTTTTTTTTTGTAGGGCTTGTAGTCATTGGGATGGATTCTGGCCCATGATAACTCTGCTGTGTGCTGCTGCAGTGGTTCAAAGGAGCCTTGAAAGCTGGTTTAGACAGCTACATGGTGATTTCCCTAGTGTTGGGGAATCCCTGAGTGGCACAGTGGCAGGATAATCAACTTTTATTCGTTATTTGCATTATTTGTCTAGAAGCCCATTAGGTTAGGTCAGTGGTGGACAACCTGTGGCCTGTGGGCTGCACGTGGCCCATCAGGGTAATCCGCTGGCAGGCCTCAAGACAGTTTGTTTACATTGACCATCCGCAGGCATGGCCACCTGCAGCTCCCAGTGGCCGCAGTTCGCCATTCCCGGTCAAAGGGAGCTACGGGAAGCAGCGTGGGCTGCAGGTTGCCCACCACTGGCCTAACCTAATGGGCTTCTAGACAAATAAGGAATAAAGGATGATTATCCTGACACGGTGTCACTCAGGGATTCCCCAACAGGTTGCTCACCACTGGGTTAGGTGCTGTACAAACACATGGTGAAAGACAGTCCTTGCTCCATAGAGCTCACAGACAAGACAGACAAAGTGTGGAAGGATAAACAGAGACACAGAGAGGTGACGTAATTTAGCCAGGACCCCACAAACACAGCAGTAGTTGATCTGACAAATATGGCAATTTCCTGCAATATTCTTGAAAAAACATATCTTTGGGGTCCATTGTATGAAATGCAAAGCTGATGTATTATTGTGTGCCAGGATTGTATGTAACTTCTTCAGGGGAGAGATGTGAAGTGAGGCCTGGATGATCGAAGGACTATATTGAACAATATCATGACAAGAGTGGACTTTTGGGACAATATGTGTGAAGTGGATTTCCTGGGAAATACCTAGAGGGAGGTGAATGCAAAATCCCCACCTCCAGTTATGCAAAAACCCAGCCTTTTGAAGCTATGCCCTGAGGAGTGAGCTGTTGTCTGCTGATCACCTGTTACATGAGGCTAAGATTAAAGGCCCAAGCTGTATAAAGGAAAGACTAAAATATTCATGATGGGTTGGGTTCTGAATCTGACAGTTGTGAACTTGTAACCACAGGGAAACCCAGTTGTGGGTTTTGAAGGACTGACACATACTAAAGCCCAAGGTTGGAGTTGGGTTGGTGCGGGGACATGATCTATGGAAAACTTTCTAACATGCATTTAGGTTCTTTAGTGGTTTTTTTTAATATGTTTTCTCTGTAATGCTTTCATCTTAAGAATAAAAGTCCTTGCTTATAAAAAGTTGAGTGGTAACACATCACTGCTGGCAATTACAGCTGTTCATAGCCTCTGGAGAGAAAGCAGAGTGCAAATGGAACCCAAACCTCTCCTGGGTATGGCATTCTGTCCCATCTAGTGGCACCGAGACCACTTAGAGAGAGAGATTAATGAGTTTGCTCTACAAACTTAGCTAACAGCCAGTTGGCTTTTAGCTCATGCGCTGGAGGCTCATGCACTAAGCTCCAGAGATCCCAGGTTCAATCCCGCCTGCTGACGACCGGGGTCTGTCGGCGTTACAAGTGGGGGCTTGTGTGGGGTTTCAACTGAAGCTCGGGATGCCCTTCCTCAACTAGGGGAAGTATGTAACCCACACACCTCCTGGGTGTGGTGTTGTGTCCCTTCTAGTGGCACAGAAACCACTTAGAGAGAAAGATTAATGAGTTTGCTCTACAGCTGTAGCTAACAGCCAGTTGGTTTTAGCTCATGTGGTAGAGGCTCATGCACTGAGGTCCCAGGTTCGATCCTGCCCGCTGACGACCGGGGTCTGTCGGCGTTACACAAACAGTGGCCTGTTTTGGCGGTCTGACTTCCTGGGAATATCAAAGTGTAGGCAGGGAACAGTGCAGTCTGGAAAAATCCTAGTCAGGAGGGAGAGAGGCCAGGTATCTCACCAGGAGAGGTGATGGCTGAGGATCAGGGAGCCTAGACAGGGTGCCCTGGGTGGAGCACGGAGGGGAAATACAGGTGCAGTTGGCCTGAACTGTGACAGTTGGTCTGTGGGCTACTGTGCTGACAGACTGGATGTGGGGTATGAGGCGGAGTTTAATAGTCTATTTAATTTATGTGTCTGGTTATTATCTCTGTACTAGATGTTGTCTTAAACTTTATGAAGTGCCAAGAGTTTGAGATGGAGACTTTAAAAAATAAACTTATTTTGCTCAGCTCTGCTGCCTACCCTGACACTGCAACCTAGTAAGCTTGCTAAGATGCACGGCAAATCCTAAGAACAATACCAGCACTATGTAATTTAAATGAGAAAGGTACCTTATACCTCTTTGACATTTGAGATGGCACCAAATTTTGATACACAGGGCGTAAGGGAGACCACAGAACAGGCTCCAAAACATCAGAATGGTAGGTAATCTGAAAGTAATTTATTTTTGAGAGTGAAACCTTAGGACACCATGTGTCATAAAATATGAGAAGAGTAGACAAAGTTGAATCTAAGGGCACAAACTACTTGAGCTCCGTGTGTAAGGAAGTGGTATGCAGTGGTACAAGGGTGTTAGACTTCAAGAAAATATGTTTGGAGAATTAAGAAATCTAGTGAGCAACTTGTAATGAGCTCAGTGGAGGGGTCTTCTGAAACGGAACAATGAGGAGAGGCAGAGGCAATCTTGAAGCCAAATTATGTTATAGCTCAGTCAGTTGAGGTAAAACAGAAATCAGTTAAGCGGGGAATAATCACAAGTAAATCAGAGTTAGTTTTAGCAGGAACTACTGCTTAGTTACACTGTAAACGGCTACTGTTATTTAGTGTATATTAACTACTATTATCTTAATTAAACTCACTTTATAGGTAACCATTTACATTTATGAAATAACAGAATTTGGAAATTAGATAATACAATGCACTTGAACATAAACTCCCGTGTCATATGTTCCCATTTCAGTTTCTCAGCTTTCAGCCTCTGTAAACCCAGCGTCTGGAGGAAGAGTTCTTAGGATGTTTAGTTATATCTTGAACAATCCTCTTGTGCAATCTTTGTTTACTGTTTTGAATTCCAGCTTAATTAAAGACCGGTATTCCTTGATGCAATGTGTTGGTTTCTTGATTGAACAATTACCACTCTGCTCCTTTCTGAGCAGGGCCGGCTCCAGGCACAGCTTGTCAAGCAGGTGTTTGGGGCGGCCGCTCCGGAGAGGGGCGGCACGTCCAGGTATTCGGCGGCAATTCGGCGGACGGTCCCTCACTCCGCCTCGGAGCGAAGGACCTCCCGCCGAATTGCCGCCGCAGATTTTTTTTTTTGGGCTGCTTGGGGCGGCCAAAACCCTGGAGCCGGCCCTGTTTCTGACTTACAGTCCTTTTGCTCTCTGATATTTTCTCTATTCCTGCCACCTCACCTTGCATGTCTTAAGATGCTGTCCAGATGTTTTGTGTCACAGTCCTTACTATTTTCTTATTTTCACGACAGCTCACTTCCTCTTTATTTCTTAACCCATTTCTCTTTCATTGCAGTTTATCTTTTGTTCTAGCTAATTTTCGTAACATTTCATTCTTACCGTGAGTTTTCTCACAGGTTTCTAACAATGTTTTTCTAATAATTTCTTACATTTTACTTAGAGACTCTTTAGTTATTTGTCCTCTTATTTAACTGTACAGTTCTTCCTTTAACTTTCCTTCTTTTCTCCTAATATCTCTGTCTTGCCTCTTTCTAGGTACTGTCACTTTTGCAGCTATCACAACTATTTCTGTCTTTCCTGCCCCTCCTGAACTGGGCTTTCTCCCTTTCAGCTCTGCTCCTGGCACCCCTTCAATGATGCAATTTGTCCATTCGAGTTCCTATCCACTGGCTCCCCACTTACTGTCTCTCTTCTTTTTTGGTGCTGATTGTCTCACTTGCTACTGGCCTCTCTCTCTCTTTCTCTCTCTCTCCCTCCCAATGCTGGGCAGCCTCCCTCCAGACTTAACCAGATGTTTCCACCGCTGCCTGTTTGGCCTGCTTGCAGCAGCGCACCTGGGGCAGAGGCACTCTCCTGTTCTCCCTTCTCCCCCCCCCCCCCCCCCCCCGTTTGTTTTGTTTCCCCCCAAAGAACTGCTTCAAGTGCCCTGGACTCCTTAGAGTCCCCAAGACCCTTTCCCCAAGCAGCTGTTTTGAGGTCCCCTTTTTCTAAAAAAAATTCTAAACACCATGAAGCTGCTTCTGAGCAACCTACTTGCACGTCTCCCATTGCTCTTTTGATCCAACATAGCCTCCAAAACAGGTGGAGCATTACACAAGGTCAATGGAAGGGAGTATTAAAATCCACCACTGGGAAAAAAGGATGCAACGGACTGCCAAGTCCCTGAAAAGCCTTTCATGGAACAAGAAGCTGCCCCAGGGAGGTCTCTTTTTGATGATGATAGCGGTACTGATCGGCAGGGAAAGTGGTTTGCCATTTTTGTAGAAGGCATATTCCATATTTGGAATGTGAAAGCCTGTGATCATTTTCGAGGCTAATTCCTATTTCTATGATGGTTCAGTCTTTTGAACCCTTTAGTTCTTAATAAAACGATGACAAAGTACAATTGTGAACAGATGCTGGGCTATTGTCATGGGGCCTGATCCTGCTCTGATTCTAGTTAATGGCAACAATCTCATTGACTTCAGGGGAAGTGAGGGCAGGCCCTCAAAAAGTATTAAAACCAAATCACAGGGGGGATAAAAACAGCTGTTTGCTGAAAAATACTTCTATGTATGCTTATGTTTCAAGAAATTCCCCTTCTTTGCAGGAAACAGTTCTCCCTAGGGTTTTACTGTTTACAATTCATTCAAGCATCTTTTTTCTGCAGTAACATTTTAATCGAATGTTTTCCTCTTCATGAACCATAATAAAACTTATTAATCTGATCACAGAGTTCAAAGTCTATAGGCACATTAGTCAACCAGAGAAGAGACTTTACAGCATCAAGAATATAAGCATAGAGATTCAGAGCCTCAAAACATAATGTTTTATTGAACAAAATGCTATTTGCTGTTCATGCTCGGGCTGAAAATTCACTGGGCACGCTCAGACTCGTAACCATGAACCAGCCAATGAAAGATGACACTTAGGAAAATTGGAAAACAGGTCAATATCAACACAAGCTCTCTCATAGATGGAAGCAAGACTCCTGCTTGGAACTTGCTATTATCTGTGTTGCAGTAATGCCCGAGTTTAGGGCCCCTCTGTGCTAGGCACTGTGCAAACACATACTGAAAAAAGCCAGGTCCGAAAGAGCTTATGCCCTGAATAGCTTAAAGCTGGTCACACTGCAGCCAGAAATAAAAGGCCTGGTCTAAGCCCACTGAAGTCAGTGGGAGGCTTTGGGCATTGGCTCAGGCATTTGGGGGATTTCTAAGTGGGATTTTGCTTTGATCACTGTGACATTGAGCCAGAAAGGGTTAAGCAACTAGCAGGCTAAATGACCCAAATTCAACCTTTAAAGACATATTACAAAAGTATCTAAAGGGTAATTAGGGCCATTCCTTATAAATAGCTAACAAAGGCACGTTAGATACACTAGGGCTTTGAACTGCAAACCTGTATTGTTCGAGAAT
The DNA here is from genome assembly GCF_002925995.2 of Terrapene triunguis. Taxonomy (NCBI): domain Eukaryota; kingdom Metazoa; phylum Chordata; order Testudines; family Emydidae; genus Terrapene; species Terrapene triunguis. The sequence continues at coordinate 100,068,874 of NW_020664409.1, read as the reverse complement.
TAGAGGTAATACTAATTGTATTTGTTTACTTATCTCTTGTTAGTTAACCATGTAACCAGAGATTCCTGTCTGTTATTGTATTCTATTGATTCAGAGATCAAAAGGGAATATTAACATTTAGATTAAACTTGGGTGTAACAATATCATTGTCTATATTTGTCTTTAAGGTTAGTAGTAAACTGTCTATGAACTGTTTAATAGACAATTACTTTATGCTGATGAATGCAATTAATTACCAGTGTATAAATAGGAAATAGGAGGTTTTACTTCAAAGCCACAATTTATAGTACCTATTCTTTGCCCAGTTGTCAAGAGGCTATCGATAGCCTGCCGGAGATCTAAAAAAGAATTCTAGGACTCCAATCCTGTAGCTTAAATCTGTTTGAGCCTTCTCAGGGGAGGTTCTGAGGTGTAAAACTGAGGTCTCCAGGCATCCTGGACTGTCCCTGCTAATTCTTACGGAAGGATTTGAACAAACCCTATACATGACCTGCCTATTTGGATTATAATGTATGGAGCTGATTCTGGAAAGGATTTTGCAACTCAGCAGCTCCCCACCTCTACTATGAAACTGACCTAAGAACTCTATTCATATCTGTATGTATAATGATCTTTTAACCACAACACTCTCTCTCTCTTTTCTTTTCATTTTTAATAAATCTTAGTTTACTTAATAAGAATTAGCTGTAAGCGTATATTTGAGTAAGATCTGAAATAGTCATTGACCAAGTGGGTAATGTGTCCAATCTCTTGGGATTGGTAGAACTTTATATATGATGAACAAGATTTTCAGTAATCCTCATCATATTTGAATTGGCTTTCTGAGTGGAAGCCCAAAGCGGGATTGCTTTAAGGGAGCTGTGTTTTTGGCTTCTGGGTAACCAGTAAGCTATTGCAGAAACTGTTTTGTTGCTGGGTTGGTGAATCTAATTATTAGAATAACCACCAGTTTGGGGGATCGTCTGTCCCATTCTTTGCAGTTTGGCTGATTGAGCAATCTCAGCGTGGCCCCTCCAGACACCAATGGTCACAATCACATTTGCACCTCTTTTTATTCATTTTACACAAACATTCATGCAAAATCTTGTACAGATGGATGTTCCTGGAAAGCCAGTTCCTCCCTCCAACATTGCCTCTAATTTCCAGAACCAGTTTCACACATCCCTGTGACACCATTGTCTACCCTGACAGGCACCACTAGATCCCAGGCAAGTATTTAACTTTGGTTCTTCCCTGGAGTTTCAGTGCAAATTTCTCGCCCCTGTGTAACATTTCCTCCTGTTCCATTCTACATCTGTGCAAATTATTATTCATTTGCAATAGACTCCACAGAGCCATATTCTTGGTCAGACACAAATAAGCATAGCTCCTGCCTTCAGAGTAGTAGAGCTCAGTCTTAATTGGCTACAAACTGGGGTGCACTCGACTGTTGCAAATAGCAACTTTGCCTGTCTGCACCAATGTTTACAGTTGTGTAGCTGCCCGATGGCTGTAATCAAGACAAGTCCACAATCTACACAAACCCACGGGCCAACATTTTCTAGCTCTCACTTATTTAATGCCCCTCAGTTCCCTTGGCTGGACAAAGAGGGATGATAATATTTCTCTGCCTCCCCTGGGGTCTTCTATGGCAGTGAAGATTACAGAAGTGCCTACACATGAATAAATTCCCAGAGAGACTGTCTTTGAACAGAATGATACATCTGTACAAGAACAAAGATCTGTTTGTCTCTCCTACCCAGGAGAAATCTCAGTTGAGGTCCAGCTGGATCAAACAACTCAATAATCTCAGGATTTAAGAAGTAATACAGGAAAAGCAGTGTTTGTTTGTACAGCACCTAGCACAATGGGGTCCTGGTCTATAACGAGGCCTCCTAGGTGCTACGGTAATACAAATAACAATAATGCATGCCATAAAGAGTCATTGGATAGTTGGATTAGGAAGACAGCAGTATCTACAAGGTCTCTAAAGTCTTCTGCACTGACTCGGTCCTTTTAGCAAAGGTTATGACTGTGAACAGAGGATAACCAGACATATAGCCTTGTAAATCCCAACACAGAAGACTTTTGATGTTCTCTTAACCCGAACTCTCTTGAAGGGATGTTATTTAGACACTGGCAGCTTATGGAGATTGTATTTTTTTTTCTTCATTTCTTAAAAAAACGAAAAAATCCTGCCTGCTTTCAGAGAACATTTGGAATCCCAGAAAGTGTTTTTGATGCCAAATTCAACTTTGGTGTAATTTCACTGAAGCCAATGGAGGTTGACGAGGGTTAAATTTGATCCCTGAAGTTGTTTTGGCTCTCCTGTGACAATACAAAGATTGCACTCTTTTCCATTTGATCAGATTCCACTGATGGTCTCTTCTTACTTTACAGGTTTTGTAAGAACTAGTGAAGTCAGATAATGTTTTTAAAATGTTTTTTTCTAAAAACAACAAAAATAAACAAAGGTTTCTAATCTACAAGAAAATTCAATTTGATGTCACTTTACCAAGATTAAAGGTAGCTCAGTGGTTTGAGTATTGGCCTGTTAAACCCAGGGTTGTGAGCTCAATCCTTAAGGGGGCCACTTAGGGACCTGGGGTGAAAGCAGTACTTGGTCCTGCTAGTGAAGGCAGGGGGCTGGATTTGATGACCTTTCAAGGTCCCTTCTAGCTCTATGAGATGGTTATATCTCCATATATATTAATTAATATGAAAGGGGACCGTTGGTCCCTTACTGAAATTCAGTGGGTTCTTTTTTAGTTTGCCCTCTCCCAATACCAGGAGAAAGGGGAAGGGCTGAAGAGAAATCAAGATATTGAGAATGACAGTCCCCAGAGCCAATGGAGAGAGGCCCACACTCTGAGTCAACCAGATTGACAGGGCAGGCAGGCCAATGAGGGAATGAAGAGCCCAGGGCCTGTCCTTCATGTGACCTGGGGCTGCCAGGGGTAGAATAGGGCAGAGCTAAGGAGAGAGCAGCTGGCCGAACTGAGCTGGAGGCAGAGCAGCAGCAGCACTCAGCCGAAGCAGGTGGAGCTGGAGGAGACCAGAGCCAGGGAGCTGGAGCAGCGCAGACCAGCTGTGCTGACGGGGAGCCAGGGCTGAGCTGCAGTGGGGAGCTGTAGGGCCACAGCCAGGATAGTGGATGCTGGCCATGCCACAAGTAACCCTGGAGCCAAGTGCGGTGAGCAGCTGGTGAGGGCAAGGTGAGACCCTGGGCAGAGAGGCCAGCAGAGGGAGACAGCGCCAAGCATGACAGCCTTGCAGGCTGGACTTGGAGGGTAAGGGGGCGGGCAGGAGGGGGATGTGAACCTGACAGGAGGGCTGATGCTGGGGAGATGGGTCCTGCCACCTAGAGCCTGAGGCCATGTGGCCACCAGAGCAGGTGTCTTACCCGCGGTATCACCGCAGTGCAGCCAGGTCCAGGGGGAAGGCCTGGGACGTGTGAGGAACAGATGGTGAATGTTTCTTAAGATCCAGAAACTGCAGTTTGTGGTGTTCCCCCTGCCCATCGGGCGGGGTCCAACTTTCCTTTAGCCTTTTCCATTTTTCCCTGACTTTTATTACACTTGCTGTTTAATAAATTGTATTGTTTTAAACTTAGTGTAGTGATCAGAGGGTCAGGGAAGTGGCCAGTGAGGAGAGAGTACCCTGGTGTGGGGACACCCTAGCTCCTGTCCTAAGTGACCACAAGGAGACTGGGGGTTAACCCTTCCAGGAATCCTGGGACCAACCTTATCAGGGTTACGAGGACTCTGTCTCATGGGAGAGTGGAAGAGGAGTCCTCGAGGTCAGGCGGGCATCCGAGTAAAGGGAGTTGGAATGAGGACTTAGAACCTTTTGCTATCCAATTCCACTGGCGTAGTACAGAAGCCAGGAAAATTCCCCACAACAGTGGGACCATTCCCCTACTTACATAATAGCAGAAGAAATAAGGGAAAACAAATCACATGATGGCTCTTAAAGAGAACAAAAAGGGCAATGATATTTAAAGGACAGAAAAGAATAAAAGTGGCAAAAAAGAAATAATCTTCAAGATTAAAAGAAGCATAAAGCAATCAACATAATGTCGTTAATCAAGAAAAAATTGGAGCCAAAATCCTTGACCTCATCATTATGCAAAAGGAGCAGCTACTGTACATTAGGTACCATTTTACTGTCACTACAAAACTGAAATGAATTTAAAGAGATACTGCCAACTGATTTTGGTTCTCAAATTTAGATTTTTTAAAAAAAGTAGGGGGATCAGAAAACTTAATATGGATCGAAATGTTCCTATTTAAAAGGTTTAAATCAAAATACCTGTTTCACTGAAAGATGAATATTCCCATATGTCAATTAAAATCCAGACATAGCAGAATTGTGCAAGAGAGTATCAGGATGAGAATCAATAAGTGAAACTGACCAGAAACAGGAAGGGAAATCACCGTTTGATTTCACTATCCAGATAAGTAAAATCCAAAAAGCAAACAAATACCATAAATAATGAAAAGTAAATTAAATTTTATTTCAGCTTGACTAATTTAAGAGGGGTCAATGATGATCTCTGCTCTAACAGTAACCAAAGGTTACCATCATTTCATAAAAAATACTTATACCCATTTTTAGTTCAGTGTATTAGCCAGTGTTTGGGGCCTTGCAGGTTGTTTCCATTAAAAGGAGAAATAAATGATAGAATCAAGTATTTCTTTGTGTACATTCTTTATAAATAAATAGGATTGTATCAAAGTCCTGTGTCCCAGAACACAGTAGGAATCAAACAACAGGACGCAGTTTCTTTGCTCACAATTCCCAGCCTCTTTCCAGTCAGCACTCTGCCCAAAAAGGTCTCTCTTGGCTTTGTCTCAAGGCCATGCTACCAGTGCTTCTCTTGTCGCCTGCTGGCTTTTTGCTCCCGGCTGCTTCTGATTCACAGACACACACAATTGAATCAAATATTATCCACCTCTGCATTTTCATTCACCCTGGCTCAGCTCCCACTACAGCCTTGTTTTGGTGATATGTGATTTGGGCAATGGCTTTTATTATTTCAGCTATCACTAAACAAAGGGGCATTTAACTGCTCCCTCATTTATCCTGAATGAAAGGTGGCTATATGCCCACCAGCTTCAGGGATGTTTGTGACTACCCCATAGATCAAAGACAGACTCTCTAGGAGCCATCCAACTTCCAGCATAACAATACTCTCATGTTTTGAAGAACAACAATACTTTTAAAGCATAGTCATGTTACTGGTATCCTGAAAGCAATCAAAAAGGATAGTTAGTCTAATGAGATAAATAGATAATACATGAGAGTAAGCTGACCTATGAAAGTTTTTCATTTATTGAATTGGTGTGTATAAAGTTTAATTTAAAAAACTATAATGGGCTTCCCCTCCTTTACTAGCTGGGTTGCAGGTGTGTGTGGTGTGGTTGAGGGAATGAGAATTGAAACAAAGTGTTCTCTGGGTGACTTATAAATGTGCTTAACTTTATACCACATGAGTAGTTCCATTTAAGTCAATGGGACAGCTCCCATTGTGCAAAATTAAGCATGGCTGGCGGCCTTAGAATATAAGCTGGCTAGTATGTGCATGCATGTGTACCAATGTCCTTTATTGGTGAAAATCAGAAGGACTCAACCCTACATCACAGGCGCCCTGCTGGTGACAGCTGTAGGAGAGTCTCCTGTAGCTCCAATGGGAGAAACGTGCTTACAGGGCTTGATCCAGAATCTACTGATGTCAATGCATCAATGACTTCCATAGACATTGGATAAGTCCCTTAAAGCAGGAGGAACCAAGCTCTTGCTCTGCTGTTGCTGTGAAATTCTGAGTGTCCATGATGTGCAGCATCATGTCTAATGATGTCTGGTGGGAGTGTGAAGGGTCTCTTATAGCCAGGTGAATTTTGGCAAGGGAGATAAAGCTGAATAATTACATAGCTGTGGGCAAGGAGCACTAGGAGGCTATAAATTACCCTTAGGGGGCATTTGTAATGATGATAAAGCTGTTCCCCTTTTTGGCCTGAAACAGGGGCCCTATTTGCTTCATTTGAGGCCCTCACTATTCCTAAGTGACATAATTAAACAATACCCTTTACTGTTGAGGGTTTTGTCCTGGGATAATTTGGCTGTGATATGAGCTGACAGCAAGGGCAGTGCCTAATGTCATGATAGTCAATTACTTCATTGTATGGACCACAACAAAGGCGGGATTGTGACTAGGATGGATAACATGCATTAGACAGTCATGGGTTCATTCTCAAACCATTGCCTGAGGCCTGTGGGTTCCCCACCTCCCCTGAAAGCCAATTGGAACAGTACAGCTAAAATGCTTCAGAAATTTATGGGGGAGGGGTTGATTTGTTCTCAGTTCTCATCAGGCCTGTTCCACTAAGTGTAGTCTGTAACCTATCATTTAAATCAGCTTCTGTACCAGATGACTAGATAACATAAGAACATAAGAACATAAGAATGGCTGTAGTGGGTCAGACTAAAGGTCCATCTAGCCCAGTATCCTGTCTACATACAGTGGCCAATGCCAGGTGCCGCAGAGGGAGTGAACCTAACAGGTAATGATCAAGTGATCTCTCTCCTGCCATCCATCTCCACCCTCTGACAAACAGAGTCTAGGGACACCATTCCTTACCCATCCTGGCTAATAGCCATTAATGGACTTAACCTCCATGAATTTATCCAGTTCTCTTTTAAACACTGTTATAGTCCTAGCCTTCACAACCTCCTCAGGTAAGGAGTTCCACAAGTTGACTGTGCGCTGTGTGAAGAAGAACTTCCTTTTGTTTGTTTTAAACCTGCTGCCCATTAATTAAACCTGCTGCCTATTAAAAATTAGAAAGCTAATGTGACACCAATTTTTTAAAAAGGTTCAAGAGGTGATCCTGGCAATTACAAGCCACTAAGCCTAACTTCTGTACCGGGCAAACTGGTTGAAACTATAGTAAAGAACAGAATTGTCAGACACATAGATGAACATGATTCATTGGGGAAGAGTCAACATGGTTTTTGTAAAGGGAAATCGTGCCTCACCAATCTACTAGAATTCTCTGAGGGGGTCAACAAGCATGGACAAGGGGGATCTAGTGGATAAAGTATACTTAGATTTTCATAAAGTCTTTGACAAGTACTTCACCAAAGGCTCTTAAGCAAAGTAAGTTGTCATGGACTAAGAGGGAAGGTCCTCTTATGAATCAGTAACTGTTTAAAAGATAGTAAACAAAGGGTAGGAATAAATGGTCAGTTTTCAGAATGGAGAGAGGTAAATAGTGGTGTCCCCTAGCGGTCTGTACTAGGACCAGTCCTATTCAACATTTTCATAAATGATCTGGAAAAAGAGGCAAACAGCAAGATGGCAAAACTACTCAAGACAGTTAAGTCCAAAGCTAACTGTGAAGAGCTACAAAAGGATTTCACAAAACTGGGTGACTGGGCAACAAAAAGGCAGATGAAATTCAATGTTGATAAATGCAATGTAATGCACATTGGAAAACATAACCCTAACTATATATATAAAATGATGGGATCTAAATTAGCTGTTACCACTCAAAAAAAAAAAAGATCTTGGAGTCATTGTGGATAGTTCTCTGAAAACATCCACTCAATATGCAGCAGAAGTCAAAAAAGTGAACAGAATGTTGGGAATCATTAAGAAAAGGATAGAAAATAAGACAGAGACTATCATGTTGCCTCTATATAAATCCATGGTACGCCCACATCTTTGATACTGCGTGCAGATGTGGTCTCCCCATCTCAAAAAAAGATGTATTGCAATTGGAAAAGGTTCAGAAAAGGGCAACAAAAATGATTAGGAGTATTCCTTATAAGGAGAGATTAATAAGACTGGGACTTTTCAGCTTGGAAAAGAGATGACTAAGGGGGGATATGATAGAGGTCTATAAAATCATGACTGGTGTGGAAAAAGTAAATAATGCAAGAACGAGATGTCACCCAATGAAATTAATAGACATCAGGTTTAAAACCACCAAAAGGAAATGCTTCTTTCCACAAGACACAGTCAACCTGTGGAATTCTTTGCCAGAGGATGTTGTGAAGGCCAAAACTATAACAGGGTTCAAAAAAGAACTAGGTAAGTTCATGAAGAATAGGTATATCAACGGCTGTTAGCCAAGATGATCAGGGATGCAACCCCAAGCTCCAGGTGTCTGTAAACCTCAAACTGCTAGAAGCTAGGACTGGATGACAGAGGATGAATCACTCAAAATTGCCCTGTTCTGTTCATTTCCTCTGAAGTCTCTGGTACTAGCTACTGTCAGAAGAAGGAAACTGGGCTAGCTGGACTATTGGTCTGACCCAGTATTTGTGGTCTTATGCCTGTGTTTCCTAAATTCATTCCATTCTATTCAAAAGACGTCAGGCACACTGAAGGAGACTTGATCCGAGCTATGACTCTGACCCCTGCCCTACCCTTCGTAGTTTGTGAAAGAGAGTCATAAGGTTTGATTGGTGCTATTCATGACCAAAATAGCTAATGTCTCATTATGAAGAGAATCTTCCCTTTCTCCTTTAAACACACAATAGCCCAGCCAATGGTCAAAAACCCCACCCTGGGTACAAGAGAGAGGTTATTCTGGTTGGCAAAGGAAATCACATGGAAGAGTTTGCAATCACAGTGCAGTCTCCTTTGGTTGAAGTCACACACCCACAATTGCTCAATTCAGCCTGTAGTCTAGGAGTGCTCATTGGAATACCATATTCCTTGCTGAAGCTAAGTTTTCACTTAGCAGCATGTACGAGTAATGCATTCTAGCATCTCTGGTTGGCTGCATCCCATCCTGACAAACGATGTTCTCGTCTCAAATTAGACACACCTTCATCGCCTCCTGTCCAGAGTACAGCAAGGCAGTATAGCCGGGCATGAAGCCATTAGCTGATAGGGAACTCCAATTAGCACAGAATTTTAAAGTGCATCTCGTCAGCAACACTGGAAATCGCAAAACATCAAACCTGTCCTCTGCTCCCTACACTAGCTTCCAATAGAATATTAGGTTCAAAGTCTCAGTCTCTATCTTCAGGGCACTTAGTGGCCTGGGCCTGGCCTATAAGAAAGATCATCTATAGCTCCAGGATAAGGACCTAGGTTGACAACTTCGCTCTATGGGCACAATGGAACTTTCCACCATGATGTTAAAGCTTGTCAGTGGGGATCATAAGACTTTCTTGGGGGCCAGCCCAAGACTGAGGAATGGACTCCCCCAGGAACTAAGGATCATCACAAACCTCACTGCTGGAAGGTAAAGACATGGAAAAACTGATATACAATGGTATGGCACCTTAGCCCTTCTCTGAAGACACCATCTTATTCTCCAGAATCTCAGCTTTCATTTTTTTTAAAGTAAGTGTCTAGCTGTTATGTTTGTGAAGAAAAATCTAAAACATGTGAACTGAGTCTGACTGACGCAGAGATGTCTACATGAGGCTGCAGAGAGCCTGGAGCAATAGTTCTGAGAGGTGCAAACTGCTTAATTCATCTCAGTGAGAGGTTAACTCAGATACCCAGTCAGGGGCGGCTCCAGGCACCAGCGCAGCAAGCACGTGCCTGGGGCAGCAAGCCACGGGGGGGCAGAATGCCAGTTGCTGTGAGCGCGGCAGTCAGGCTGCCTTCAGCGGCAATTCAGCGGCTGGTACGCTGAAGGCGCGGGACCGGCGGACCTCCCGCAGGCATGCTGCCGAATCCGCGTGACCGAAAGCTGTCTGACTGTCGTGCTTGGGACAGCAAAATACATAGAGCCACCCCTGTACCCAGTGATGAGCATTTAAAATGTCCACTTTATTAACTATTTCATTCTTCACTTAAGAAAGGAAAGGGAGGTTTACAGATCGGCACTTTATGCTATCAATGACTCTCATGGTGGTCCCACAAATAGGCGGTGTTAGGGAGAAGCCAGCAATTCATTTTTTCCCCAACCAAGAAGGTGCCAGTGGTGCACTGAAAATATGCAGGATCATATTTTAAACATTTGTGCAGTCTACTGTGAGCAGCAATGCACACAACACATTGGTGGAGCTTGTTTTGTAGGTGGAGTTTGGAAAAATACCATCACCAGTTTTTCCCCTTGATCTGACCCTGTAGAAGCTTCTCAGATATTACACTGAGGAGGGTGGGATCAGTATCTATGCAGAACAGTATGTGGCATGCAGATTGGACCCTTATTTTATAAATCCACTTCTCGTTTCTTCTGATGCATTCCTTCCCCTCACTTATAATGATGAGTATAAGGAACAGATTGGAAACAATTCACTGGATTTTTTTCCCTTCCATGTTTTCAAAGGAAAAAAAGAATTTGCACATTCTCAAGTGACACTCAGCTACATGTAAAGGATTTATCAGCTTGTGGGAGTGTTAATTAGAGGCAATTATCATTATGATTTACCTGTCAATGCACTCTCTCTTTCCTAAAACAGATTGCACTTATCTGATTTGGGGAACTCATGATTTTATGGATTTGCATATACTGTTATTGAGCACAATGATAAATGACCGTGATACCTGCAGCAGCATTCTGCTGTATTTGCCACTGGGATCTTTGCATGTTAGATTAGATTCAATGGACAACCAAATGTTTTAGAGAAATGTATCAAGTAAAGCAACCGAGGAAACAAGAAAAGCATTGAGGTCTGATCTACAAATGAAACTTAAGTTGACCTAACTACATCGCTCAAGCATGTGTAGCCTTTTATTTTATTTAAAGTGAATTTCGTAATGTGGTATTACGCCACCATGGGTTCAGCTCTGGTGGCAACAGTTTCAAGCTTAACAGAGTGAAAATCACCTCTGCTACTTGCTTCAGAGTTAGAGTCTCTAGGAACACATAAAGACCAAAAACAACTAGGAGTCCTTGTGGCACCTTAGAGACTAACACATTTATTTGGGCATAAGCTTTCGTGGGCTAGAACCCACTTCATCGGATGCATGAAGTGGGAAATACAGGAGCAGGTATAAATACATGAAAGGATGGGAGTTGCCTTACCAAGTGAGAGTTCAGTCTAATGAGACAATTCACTTAACAGCAGGATACCAAGGGAGGAAAGATAACTTTTGAAGTGGTAATGAGAGTGGTCCATTTCAGACAGTTGACAAGAAGGTGTGAGTATTCGGGAAAATAAGTTTAGGTTTTGTAATGATCCAACCACTCCCAGTCTTTATTCAGGCCTAATCTGATGGTGTCCAGTTTGCAAATTAATTCCAGTTCTGCAGTTTTATGTTGGAGTCTGTTTTTGAAGGGGTTTTTTTTGTTGAAGAATTGCCACTTTTAGGTCTGTTATTGAGTGACCAGAGAGATTGAAATGTTCTCACAAGTACAAGGTCTAGTCTATTTTACAAGTTTTATTAAAGTTACAATTAAAGTTATGATTACCAAAGCATATAGAAATTCTATACAGACCCATGCACAAGTTACAAATATAGTTATACTCATCTTATATATCAAGTTATATATCTTTAACAACAGTGTTACTGTCTGATGAGTCTCTCATGGCTTGATCATCAGTAGAGGGATGGTTCCTGCTGGAGTCTCCCATAGGGAGCTCAATTTTCCCATTCTGGGCATCCCCTTTTTATAATGTGATTCTGTCTATACCTACATTCTGCTCATGTCCATAAAAGTGTCAACCCTCTTTTCTCTTATGGGTCTAGCTCCCCTGGAAACTTGAGGGACCCCAATTTTCTATAGGCTGTGTAAGTTCCCTTTATTCTCATTAGCATTCATGCACAACCTGTGTCCCGTGGTTAAGTCACATGTTGGAGACAGATGTGCCTTTACAATATTTTTATGATCTAATATTAATCTTCTGGGTAATTTTTTTCAATCTTACCAGTTGGTTCCTCTTTTCCCATAATCTTAAGGCATCAAGTTATTTTCCGGTCACTTATGTCATCATTTCTTGTCTCCAAGGCCTAAAATAGCTATGCTAAAGTCTTGCAAGCCTCAGCCTATGATTCCTCTAAATACTAATTGGTCTTATCCTTTTAAAATCCTACAAATTAACTCTAATTAACATATAATGAATATATGTAATATAACATATTGATAATAAATGGATAACAAACTAAAATCATTGGCTACACATGTGAAAATTCACACCCATGTATGACGTAGTTAAGCCTCTGTATAGACAACGCTAGATTGACAGAACAATTCTTCCATTGCCCTAGCTATTGCCTCTCAGAGAGGTGGGTTTAGTACAGCAATGGATCAACCCCTTTTGTCACTGGACTAAGTGTCTACACTTCAGCCCTTCTGGGAGAGCAGCTGCAGTGCGACTGCTGTGCCACTGTTGCACTTCTAGTGTAGACGTACCCTGAGGAAAGCAGAACATCTGAAACTAGTTAATTAGCTTAGTTTAGATTCAGAGATCAATACTAAGTGATCTATAATGTATATACAATTGTAGGGCTGATGAACTTAGGAGTGAAATGGAACGGATATAGGAACACAGAATATAGGTATGGAAGAAAACTCCTGTATCAAAACCTGCTGTCGCAGGCAATCCCATCATATAATCCCATTCATAAATTTATCAAGCGTCATCTTAAAACCAGCTAGGTTCTTTGCCCCCACTACTCCCATTGGGAGACCGTTTCAGAGCCTTACTCCTCTGATGGTTTGAAACCTTCTTCTAATTTCCAGCCCACATGTACTCATTTCCAGTTTACAGCCATTTGTTCTTGTGCCAACATTGTCCCTTCACTTAAAATAGCTCTTCTCCCTCCGTGCTGTTTATCCCCCATACAAGCAAATGGATCAGGGTGCTGAGCTGCAAACAGCTTGTATGTTTTAATTGTTTCTGTGCCCTCAAGAGAAACATACAAAGGTTGGAGATCAGAATAATTTTGTTACAAACCAAACTCAGGTCAGGTTTTCCAAAAGCTTGGCTGAGTTTTGTGAACAATCAAATTAGTGAGCACCAAGTTTGGGGTAATCCTGGGCCACTATGGACAGAACCAAGTAGTGTCAACTGAATTTCCCATATAGTTTTTGGACTAATTCATCTAAATTCCAAACTCTGAGTGAAAATCTCTGTGATCCCAAACCACTACATGTCTTCAGCTGTCCTTGTGTCCTTTTTAATTTCTATTTTAAAATTTATATCTAATCTATCTTCACTGTAGTATTTGGGAGCTCAGCTACCAATCTAGATGTGTTTGTGGCAATGCACTAGATGCAGAAAGCAGTTCATGCTGCAAAAGCATCACAGTTTTTATGATAAAAAGGTAATATCAAAAGAAAAACATAGTTCTTTGGGGGTAGGGATTGGACTGGCAGCCAGGAGACTTGCATTTCATTCCTGGCTCTGCCACTGGTTTGCTAGGCAAATCATTTCACCTTGGGCAAATCACTTCACTTCCTGGTGCTGCTCTTTCCCCTCTGCCTTTTGTCTGGCTGGTCTATTTAGAATGTTGGCTCTCTGAGACAGGGACTGTCTCTTATTATGTGTCTACACTGTGCCTGGAAAAATGGGGCCTCAGTCTCAACTGGGAGCCACTGAGCACTACTGCAATACAAATAATAAACCCGAACACCAACAGCTAGCTTTAAAGATCTTAGAATATCTTTAATCTAGATCCCCAGCCCTCTGAGAAATAAAAGAATCCACCCTGTTTCCCAAGAGCACCTTTCTTTATAGTTACCCAGGTGCTGCTCACCCTCCTTATTCTAAGGTCATTCTCTTATAACGACCTTTCCCAGCATGCCTTTCTGGTAGATGGCCCTTTAAATTTGTCAGACCCAGACAGCAGCAGCCATTTTGCAGTAGATTGTGGCTTGCTGCATCTCTTGCTCGACCACCCTCCCTCTTCCTCCTCCCCCAGCTGGTGAGTATTCTTAGCTCCTTTTATGTTTTCCTCCAGGGCAATGGTCCATATGTCCATACTCATAATGTTGTTTCAGCAAATGTTTCTGCCTTGCAAACAAAACAAAACAAAACCCACTATCATCAGCTACTTTAATACTCCCAGGAGCACTCTATACTCCCTGGCTCAGGAACTTTAATTTGGCAACAGTAGGATACAGGGACATTTGCTATTCTATGGGCTGTACCCTGCCACAGATGGAGTACAACATTTTTGGCAGTACTACCAATAATAATACCTAGGGGCGCTTATCTAGCATTTTGCATCTTCAAAGGACTTTGGAAACACTCATGCTATGAGCATCGTATGCTAGGAGGCCCATCCTCCATTACGAGCCATGCACTGTCCTCTAAAGAAACAAGCACCCATTTGTGTGCCATTCAGGTAACTCACATATAAAAACATTTTGTGCTACAAAGCACTAGGGCAGGGGTCGGCAAACTACGGCACGTGTGCCAAAGGTGGCACGCGAGCCGATTTTTGATGGCACGCGGCGGCGGCCTGAGCGGCTCAGCCCGCTGCCGGCCTGGGGTTCCATTCACTCAGCCAGCAGCGGGCTGAGTGGGGCCGGCGGGGGCTGAGTGTCTCAGTCCGCTGCCAGTCTGGGGTGCCGGCAGCACTCAGCCTGCTGCCGGTCTGGGGTTCCGGCTGCCAGCCCCTTGCCAGTCGGGGTCCCAGCCGCTGGCCCCGCTCAGCCTCCTGCCGGCCTGGGTGAGCAGAACCCGAGGCTGGTAGCAGGCTGAGGGGGGCCGGGATCCCGGCTGGCAGGAACTGGCGGACGGAACCCC
>NW_020664409.1:100051542-100054128 GCF_002925995.2 Terrapene triunguis | reverse complement strand
CGGCTGGCAGGAACTGGCGGACGGAACCCCAGACCAGCAGCGGGGTGAGCGGCTCAGCACGCTGCCGGTCTGGGGTCGCCGGCCCCGCTCAGCCCGCTGCCGGTCTGGGTGAACGGAACCCCAGGCTGGCAGTGGGCTGAGTGGTGCCAGCGGCCGGGACCTCAGACTGGCAGCAGACTGAGTCACTCAGCCTGCTGCTGGTCTGAGGTCCTGGCCACTGGCCCCGCTCAGTCCAGACCGGCAGCGGGCTAAGCAGGGGCTGGGATTCTTGTCTGGGGTTCCAGCCACCAGCCCCGCTCAGCTCACTGCCGGTCTGGGGTTCCATTCACCCGGACCAGCGGCGGGCTGAGCGGGGCTGGTGGCCGGGACCCCAGACCGGCAGTAGGGTTCTGTCTGCCAGCTCCTGCCATGATTTGTTCTTTACAAATCCATGCTGACTCTTCCCTATCACCTTACCTCCTTCCAAGTGTTTGCAGATGATTTCCTTAATTACTTGCTCCATTATCTTCCCTGGCACGGAAGTTAAACTAACTGGTCTGTAGTTTCCTGGGTTGTTTTTATTTCCCTTTTTTAGCTGGGCACTATGTTTGCCCTTTTCCAGTCTTCTGGAATCTCTCCCATCTCCCATGATTTTCCAAAGATAATAGCTAGAGGCTCAGATACCTCCTCTGTTAGTTCCTTGAGTATTCTAGGATGCATTTCATCAGGCCCTGGTGACTTGCAGGCATCTAACTTTTCTAAGAGATTTTTAACTTGTTCTTTTTTTATTTTCTCTTCTAAATCTACCCCCTTCCCATTAGCATTCACTATGTTAGGCATTCCTTGAGACTTCTCGGTGAAGACCGAAACAAAGAAGTCATTAAGCATCTCTGCCATTTCCAAGTTTCCTGTTACTGTTTCTCCCTCCTCACTGATCAGTGGGCTCTTTGGTCTTCCTCTTGCTTCTAATGTATTGATAAAAAGTCTTCTTGTTTCCCTTTATTCCCGTAGCTAGTTTGAGCTCATTTTGTGCCTTTGTGGAAGGCAGTGCTGTGCAGAAAGATGCCTAATTGCAAGCCTCCAAAATCCCTGAACTTCTCCAGTATAGCTGAGTGGCCCAATTGGAAACAATGCTTTGCTATGGGACAGAAGAAAAAATGAAGAACCAGGAGGAGTGCAGGTCAGTTCCTTAATTTACACGATGGGGCCAGAAGCAGAGCATATATTCTGCTCTTTCACCTTTGGGACAGAGGAGGAAAAAGCTGACTACTTGATAGCGTTGGGGAAAGACGTAGAACATTTTATACCCAAATGCAATGTTATTTATGAAAGGGCTAGATTCCGAGAGTGCTGCCAATCAGGGGGAGAGATGGGGAGTCTTTCCTGAGACACCTGTATGAATTAGAAGAGACCTGCAATTTTGGGGCTATCAAAGAAGAGAGAATCAGAGAGAAATTTGTAACTGGGATTAAAGATACAGAAATCTCTCAGCGGTTCCCAATGCAAAGCCACCTTACCCTATGTGTAGCCTTAGATACGGCCAGGCATTCTGAAATGGTGGAACAGCAGAACTCCACCATGTGTACTGAGCAGGGGATGCATTTAAAATGGTGGCTAGTTGCTTAGGCAGACCGTGCGAACAAATGCTGGAAAAGTTATCTCTTTTGGCAGAAAAAAATAATTGCAAGACCAGGAAATAAGTCTGGCAGGTCTAAGGGCAGCCACAGTCAGATGAAGAGTGTCCAGCCAAAGGTAGGCAATGTAATAATTGCCAAGGACTGGAACATTATGCTCAGGTATGCAGAACCAAGCAGGTCTGAGAGGTCTCAGAACACAACCAGGTGCATTATCTGTACCTGGGGTCCCTCACAGCACCTGCTCGATTGCGCCAAGGCAATGAGCCAATCTGATGTGTTAACATGAGTTTGGGGGAGACAGCAGTATCATTTAAAACTGACTCGAGCTGATGTTTCTGTCATCACTGAGTCCACATATAACTCACTGAGAGTGAAACCAAGGCCGAAACCAAGTGACCTAAACCCTCTATTGCCCAGGTGGGAAAGTAAGGGCCATGGACCAAATCCTTGCAAAGGTATGCAGGTTGATACAGGGATAGTCTTGTGAATTTTCACTGTAGGTCATGATGGTAAAGTCAGCTGGGAAGAATGTACTCAGCAGAAGTGCAGCTGCTAAACTGGGGCTTATACAGTGAGTGGAAGAGATGCAGATGTTTGGGGACCTAGGTATCCATAAAAATTTGACTTGTGGAAAATGCCCAACCATACAGCATATCAACAACCTGAAGGATTTCTATGTCTTATTACCTAAAGTGAAGAAAAAGCTTGAAAGAATGGAAAGCTGGTGTTTCTAACCAGAATTACAGAGCCATCAGAATGATGAACTCCCACAGTGCCAGCGACTAAACAGGATGGGAAAAGTAGAATTTGCATGGACCTGAAAAGACTGAATGAGAATGTTAGATGCGAAAAATATATCTTACCAACCTTGGATGATCTTCTACCCAGGGTGATTGGTTGTACTGTATTCTCTAGTCTAGACGCTGCTAGTAGTTTGTGGCAGATTCCACTGGAAGAGGAAAGTGCCAAA
>NW_020664409.1:99940451-100051532 GCF_002925995.2 Terrapene triunguis | reverse complement strand
GACATCAGCCCCAGAAATTTTTTAAAGAAAGATGTCTGAACTTCTGCGTGGATGTGACGGCATAGTACTCTATATGGATGATGTCCTTGTGCCGGTAGCTAGTAAAGCTGAGCACGATATATAACTGAAGAGAGTACTTAACACTATCTCTGATTCTGGACTTAAACTCCACTGAGGGAAGTGCAAATGAGATTAAATTTCTTGTTAGTCCAAACAGTATTACACCAAGCCAAGAAAAGATGAAAGCCATAATTGATCTTAAACCCCCACAGGACTCACAACTCAGATGATTTTGGGGCATGATCACTTGTTTGGGGAGATATTTAGCTGATTTGTCCACCACTCTAAACAAGTTGTTATGAGCATCCTCAGCATTGGCATGGGGACCAGACCAGGATAAGGCATTTGAGCAAGCAAAGAAACTGGTAACAGAAGCGCCAGTCCTTGTTTTCTTTGACCCAAACAAACCAACAGTTGTTAGTGCAGATGGGTAGCTATGGATTGGGCAGTGTACTCCTTCAGAAATGTGATCGGAAAATCAGGCCAGTTGCCTTTTGCTCACAGACTCTTGTGCATGCAGAGCAAATGAATGCCCAGACTGAAAAAGTATCAGAGGGGTAGCCGTGTTAGTTTGGATCTGTAAAAAGCAACAAAGAGTCCTGTGGCACCTTATAGGCTAACAGACGTATTGGAGCATAAGCTTTTGTGGGTGAATACCCACTTCGTCAGACGCATGTGGTGGAAATTTCCACCACATGCGTCTGACGAAGTGGGTATTCACTTATGCTTATGCTCCAATACGTCTGTTAGTCTATAAGGTGCCACAGGATTCTTTGTTGCTTTTTACAGACTGAAAAAGAATATTTGGCCAGCATGCGGGCATCTGAAAAATTTTACCAATACCTTAGGAGACTGGGATTGTACAAACTCATCACTGACCACAACTCCTCATGCTACTTATTAACAGGATGGATCTTGATTGAACTTGCTTGTGTTGTCCATATTTACTGATGTGCATGCTCAAATTCAACCCTATATATGAGTATTTGCCCAGGAAAAAAATGACATGTTGCTGATGTTCTCTCTCCCAAGATCCACAGAAACTATCAGGAGACTCAGAGTTAGAAGATGAGATCCAGGCCTTTGCAGTAAAACCCCTTTTAGAACCTGTTCCACACACTACAAAGGAAGACAAAGAATTACAATGCGTGTAGGGGTGTTGTTGGCCTGCATGAAAGAAAGCCATTGCAGAGCTTTCTTTGGGGGGAGGGGAAGGCTGGGAGAATGCCACAGCTTTCTAAAGCGTGGATCCAGGGTAGTAATTCCCAAGAAACTTAGACAAAAGTGAGTACAGAGAATCAACCAGGGGTATCACTGTCAGACAAAGTGCTGGGAGACAACACTGGTATGGTGGCTGGGCATCAGGAAAGATATTCAGGATGAATCTTATGCAACCAATTCTGTGACAAGAATAAACCTAGCCAGTGAAGAGAACCTCTTATGACAACTAAACTGTCAGATCTCCACTGGCAAAGATTGGCAGCAGATTTGTATGAGATGTTGGGGGAAAACTTCTTAATAGAAGCTAACTACTACTCACACACGGGATTGAAATCTTACTGCTTCCTACAACAATTAGCGCAGCAGGTATAACCAAATAGAAAGTAGCTTTGCAAGGTCTGACTTACTGCAAGCCTGAGTAATTGACAGTAGGCCGCAATTCACTGCAAAACAGTTCAAAGAGTTTGTGATTGCGCGCATGTATTGAGTCCATATTACCTACAAGATAATGGAATGAAAGAACATGCTGTCAAGACTGTGTCAATGATAATGAAGCAAAAAGAGCCCTCGTTAGCCCTACTTAGCTATCGGACAATTCCAACTATGCCAAGTGGTGAAAGCCCTGGCAGGCTGTTAATGGGTTTGTCTACTCCATGCTATGTTATCCTCTTTACTTGATCTACTCACATCAGAATGGCCAGCCTCGGAGGCTGTCCAGAAATGTTTTGCACAGGCTAAACAGTCTTATAAGAAATTTTATAATCACAGATATTTGACCAGACCTTTATCGCCCCTTCCCTCATGACCAGGACAAGGGCAGTCAGACCTAGCCGTCAGAGCATGAGTCAGGCTGAATTAGTTATGGATTGGTCCTGCTTTGAGCAGGGGGTTGGACTAGATGAGCTCTTGAGGTCCCTTCCAACCCTGATATGCTATGGTTCTATGAGTCAGGTACTGAAAGGTCAGAGTCGGAGACATGCCAGAGGGCAAACCGAGAATCAGGTGTCAGGAGGCAGGCAGGGTCAGGTCACCAGGAGATCAGGGTAGGGCACCAGGTTACAGACGGGAATCAAAGAGCTAGGTCAAGGACAAACCAGAGTCAGAAGTCAGAGTTTAGGGTTAATTTCAAGCAGGGGTCTGGAGCAGAGACAAGCAGGCAGGCAGTATTGTTGCTCAGACAGCAACCCTTCATGGCTCCATGGTTTAAGTACTGGTACCGGCCAATCAGGGGCTATGAGGGGTCACCACTCAGGTCCTGCTGAGTGGTATTTCTTGCCGAGCCCAGCCTCCCTGGGTCCTCCAGTGGAAGCCTAGATTAAGCCTCCAGTGACAAAGCAGAACTGTCAGCAGCCCACAACCCTCATGGCCTCACATTCTAGCCCTGCAGGTTCTTAAGTCATTCACCCTGTAGGCCCACCTTTGGGGTGATGCCAGTCCAGGCTTGTCTGGGTGAGCCTTGTGGAATTCTTTCACCAGGTCGGGAGCATGGACAGGGGAGGCAGGCTCCCAAGTGTGCTCTTTGGGGCCCTAGCCTTCCTAGTCCACCAGATAGTACAGGCAGCCATGCTGCCATTGGGAATCGAGGATGTCAGGTACTTTATATTCCTCATGATCCTGGCTTTTGAGTGGTGGAAGCGATGATGTGGTTAGGTCAGGGAAGGAGTTATCAGTGTAGGGCTTCAGCAGGAAAACATGATACACTGTGTATATTTTGAGACACTGGGGAAGGGTGATGTCATGCTAGGAGTCTACTACAGGCCACCTAACCAGGTGGAAGAGGTGGATGAGGCTTTTTTTAAACAACTAACAAAATCATCCAAAGCCTAAGATTTGGTGGTGATGGGGGACTTCAACTATCCGGATATATGTTGGGAAAATAACACAGTGGGGCACAGACTATCCAACAAATTCTTGGACTGCATTGCAGACAACTTTTTATTTCAGAAGGTTGAAAAAGCTACTAGGGGGGAAGCTGTTCTAGACTTGATTTTAACAAATAGGGAGGAACTCATTGAGAATTTGAAAGTAGAAGGCAGCTTGGGTGAAAGTGATCATGAAATCATAGAGTTTGCAATTCTAAGGAAGGGTAGAAGGGAGAACAGCAAAATAGAGACAATGGATTTCAGGAAGGCAGATTTTGGTAAGCTCAGAGAGCTGATAGGTAAGGTCCCATGGGAATCAAGACTGAGGGGAAAAACAACTGAGGAGAGTTGGCAGTTTTTCAAAGGGACACTATTAAGGGCCCAAAAGCAAGCTATTCCGCTGGTTAGGAAAGATAGAAAATGTGGCACAAGACCACCTTGGCTTAACCACGAGATCGTGCATGATCTAAAAAATAAAAAGGAGTCATATAAAAAATGGAAACTAGGACAGATTACAAAGGATGAATATAGACAAACAACACAGGAATGCAGGGGCAAGATTAGAAAGGCAAAGGCACAAAATGAGCTCAAACTAGCTACGGGAATAAAGGGAAACAAGAAGACTTTTTATCAATACATTAGAAGCAAGAGGAAGACCAAAGACAGGGTAGGCCCACTGCTTAGTGAAGAAGGAGAAACAGTAACAGGAAACTTGGAAATGGCAGAGATGCTTAATGACTTCTTTGTTTCGGTCTTCACCGAGAAGTCTCAAGGAATGCCTAACATAGTGAATGCTAATGGGAAGGGGGTAGGTTTAGCAGATAAAATAAAAAAAGAACAAGTTAAAAATCACTTAGAAAAGTTAGATGCCTGCAAGTCACCAGGGCCTGATGAAATGCATCCTAGAATACTCAAGGAGCTAATAGAGGAGGTATCTGAGCCTCTAGCTATTATCTTTGGAAAATCATGGGAGACGGGAGAGATCCCAGAAGACTGGAAAAGGGCAAATATAGTGCCCATCTATAAAAAGGGAAATAAAAACAACCCAGGAAACTGCAGACCACTTAGTTTAACTTCTGTGCCAGGGAAGATAATGGAGCAAGTAATTAAGGAAATCATCTGCAAACACTTGGAAGGTGGTAAGGTGATAGGGAACAGCCGGCATGGATTTGTAAAGAACAAATCATGTCAAACCAATCTGATAGTTTTCTTCGATAGGATAACGAGTCTTGTGGATAAGGGAGAAGCTGTGGATGTGGTATACCTAGACTTTAGTAAGGCATTTGATACGGTCTCGCATGATATTCTTATCGACAAACTAGGCAAATACAATTTAGATGGGGCTACTATAAGGTGGGTGCATAACTGGCTGGATAACCGTACTCAGAGAGTTGTTATTAATGGTTCCCAATCCTGCTGGAAAGGCATAACAAGTGGGGTTCCGCAGGGGTCTGTTTTGGGACCGGCTCTGTTCAATATCTTCATTAACGACTTAGATATTGGCATACAAAGTACGCTTATTAAGTTTGCGGATGATACCAAACTGGGAGGGATTGCAACTGCTTTGGAGGACAGGGTCATAATTCAAAATGATCTGGACAAATTGGAGAAATGGTCTGAGTTAAACAGGATGAAGTTTAACAAAGACAAATGCAAAGTGCTCCACTTAGGAAGAAAAAATCAGTTTCACACATACAGAATGGGAAGAGACTGTCTAGGAAGGAGTACGGCAGAAAGGGATCTAGGGGTTATAGTGGACCACAAGCTAAATATGAGTCAACAGTGTGATGCTGTTGCAAAAAAAGCAAACGTGATTCTGGGATGTATTAACAGGTGTGTTGTGAGCAAGACACAAGAAGTCATTCTTCCTCTCTACTCTGCTCTGGTTAGGCCTCAGCTGGAGTATTGTGTCCAGTTCTGGGCACCGCATTTCAAGAAAGATGTGGAGAAATTGGAAAGGGTCCAGAGAAGAGCAACAAGAATGATTAAAGGTCTTGAGAACATGACCTATGAAGGAAGGCTGAAAGAAATGGGTTTGTTTAGTTTGGAAAAGAGAAGACTGAGAGGGGACATGATAGCAGTTTTCAGATATCTAAAAGGGTGTCATAAGGAGGAGGGAGAAAACTTGTTCACCTTAGCCTCTAAGGATAGAACAAGAAGCAATGGGCTTAAACTGCAGCAAGGGAGGTCTAGGTTGGACATTAGGGAAAAGTTCCTAACTGTCAGGGTGGTTAAACACTGGAATAAATTGCCTAGGGAGGTTGTGGAATCTCCATCTCTGGAGATATTTAAGAGTAGGTTAGATAAATGTCTATCAGGGATGGTCTAGACTGTATTTGGTCCTGCCATGCGGGCAGGGGACTGGACTCGATGACCTCTCGAGGTCCCTTCCAGTCCTAGAATCTATGAATCTATGAATCTATAAGATGGAGTTTGAAGGTAACTGGGTTTATCTGCTGGAATATCGGGAAGGGTCCCAGGAATTGGTGGTCCAATTTGTGGGCGGATTGCCTGGTCTGGAGGTGTTTGGCGACGAGCTACGCCTTCTGATCTACTGTAAATACTGGAGCGTCTTGTCACTGACAGTCCACATGCCTCTTGTAGGCCTTCTTCGCCTCTTCTGGGTGGTCCTTGAGCTCTTTCTGAATTATATGAACCTGTTGGACCCTGTCGGTGGTGGCAGGGTTTGGGGAGGCTGCTGGTAACATGGAGTGGAACCTGTAAATAGCGAAGAAGGGGCTCCAACCTGTGAAGGCATGGTCAGCGTTGTTGTAAGAAAACTCTGCATATGTCAGGGGCGTGGATCAGTTGTCTTGATGATAATTTATGAAGCACCTCAAATACTGCTCCAGTACTTGGTTCAGCTATTCACTTTGTCCATCTATTTGGGGGTGGTATGTGGTAGATATAGTAGCCTGAACACGTTGCACCATAAATGAGAGGTGAACTGTGGGCCTCAGTCAGAAACTATGTGGTCTGAGAGTCCTTGGAGCCAGACCACGTTGTGCACCAGGAGTTGGGTGGTAATTTCAGCAGAGGATAGCTCAGGGGTCGGCAACCTTTGGCATGCAGCCCATCAGGGTAATCCACTGGTGCGAGACATTTTGTTTACGTTGCCCGTCCGCAGGCATGGCCCCCTGCAGCTCCCATTGGCTGGGAATGGCAAACTGCAGCCACTGGGAACTGCGGGGGGCCATGCCTGCAGACGGGTTAATGTAAACAAAACGTCTCATGACCTCCCAGCAGATTACCCTGATGGGCCACATGCCGAAGGTTGCTGACTCCTGCACTTGAACATCAAAAGAGATTGAAGAGCTCACCCAAAGATGCTGCTGTCCACTTTAATTAAGCCTTTGCATTTAAGGAGGATAAAGTGAAGGGGAAAATACAGAGGTGCCAGGCTATTAGACCACATCACTTTAATTTTTTTTTCCAGTTTGCAAATCCTGCCATAAAGCAGGTATTAGAAACAATCAGTCTGATCTCCTGCATGTGCCCCATTCATTATTCATACACAGCTACTTGCAGAACAGATGAGGTTGGACAGTAACAAGTGCAAAGGAAATGAAGCAAACTGTGCTTGCGTGATATGAAGAAGGCTGTCTTGCTTTCTTTGCAAGTATTCTGTGGTGTCTCGGATTTGAGAGGCCATCCAGACATGCCTCAGCTGCAGTCTGTCTTTTATTTCATACCTTAATGTCTGATGTAAGATCACCAAAAAAAAAAAAAAAAAAGACAGCTCAGAAAACACATGTGAATACACACCCACTGCATTTATAGTTTAGAGCCCAGTCCTGCTCCCATTAAAATCAATGGGATTTATGCCATTGGCTTCAACGGCCACTTAGTTTGTCCTCTGTGCATTTTCTATATAAGTTTCTGATGCCTTGTTCTAAAATAACACAAATAGCCTGTGTATTATGCAAACACATTTTATTACTGTAATCTTGGGTGCTTCTGCTCCATCAGCTACTAACTCCCCACTCTGGGTGCAATCAATGAATTAAGCAATCATGATCCATGCACAGAGCATTTCTTAGGTATTCATAACCAGCTGGGAAGAGTTGATGTGCAGAAGCGAAGTGGAGGACCATTAAACCCAGCTGGCCATTTGTCTCCAGGAAATGCTCCGTGCCAAGTCATTCATGCTATTCTAAGATGACAAAGGAAAGGGCAATCACATAGGTATTTGTAAACTGGGGGATACAGGTTCGGTTACAGAATACCAAGGTTGAAAGGGACCTCAGGAGATCATCTAGTCCAACCCCCTGCTCAAAGCAGGACCAATCCCCAGACAGATTTTTACCCCAGTTCCCTAAATGGCCCCCTCAAGGATTGAGCTCACAACCCTGGGTTCAGCAGGCCAATGCTCAAACCACTGAGCTATCCCTCCCCTTCTTCGATTGCATCTACCACATTGAGGCCCCCGGTGCTAGCCCGTCACATTGCATGAACTTTCCCGAGGACCCATTCTGTGTGTAGTGAATCCGTGTGCACTTTCAGTTTCACACAGCCTGTCTATAAAGATCGGTCCTGGAATTCCCTGAGCCTGGCCGACAGACTCCTGGAGAAAAAGTTCTCTCAGCCACCTCTCACACACATAGCTATGGCTAGAACGGGGGCTTTTGCTCTAGACTGAGACACTAGAATTCTGGTTATCTCTGATCCTGCCACTACCGTATAGTCATCTCTAATCTGTCCTCACTCCGCTCAAGCCTTTTAAAATGGCCAAGTTCTACAGACCTTTGTAGTTGTCCTCTGGTTGCTACACGCTTGATAGATTCTCTCTCCCCCAGCATCATAATGTGGTCAAAAGGGGTAACACATTTCAATGGATTCATTAGGTTCATATTTTTTCTTACAGATTTGTCTACGAGGACCACTCAGGGAAGTTCAGATGAATTAACTAAGGGTCTGAAGTGAAAGTGAATTAGTTAAAGTCAGAGGTGAAAGTAAGCTGGTACGCCCCAGTACGGCATACCGGCAAGAGCCAGTTTGCCGTACCGGGGTAGCCCGGCTTCCCCAGGGGGCAATTTAAAGGGCCTGGGGCTCCCAGCAGGGGCTGGAGCCCCAGGCCCTTTAAATTGCCACCAGAGCCCCGCTGCTGGAGCCCTGGGGTAGGGCTGCGGGGCTCTGGGGGCTATTTAAAAAGTCCGGGGCTCCCGCTGCTTCTACCGCCCCGGCCCTTTAAATAGCCGCCGGAGCCCCACTGCCGCTTCCCCAGGGCTCCAGCGGCTATTTACAGGGCTGGGGCTGTAGAAGCAGGGGAGCCCCGGGCCCTTTAAATAGCCCCTGGAGCCCTGGGCTGCTGCTGCTACCCCAGTGGGCGGGGGGCACTTACCTTACAGGGTGGGCTGGGGCTGGCTCTGACTCCCTCAGCCATGCCCCTTCCGCCCTAAACCCTGCCCCTTCCGGGGGCCAGAGCTGGCCCCAGCATACCAGTAAGTCACTGGACTTACTTTCACCCCTGGTTATAGCGCATTAACCCCCTGTGTGGGTGTGCTCATTCAGAAGTAAAGTGGCTTTAGTTCACTGTTCACTATGCTAATGAGAGAATGCTCACAGGGGATTAACATGCTTTAACTAATGCACTTTCATTTCACATTTTATTAATACATCTTTGCTTTCCTGAGTGTTCCCATTGGACAAGTTGTTGCACAGAGGGGAATCGCCTCAGCAGAAGAGGTTAAAATCCACCACCGACCCACGCAACACAGTGACAAGCTGGACTTTGGGGCAAGTGTGAGTGGAAAGTAGACAGCTGAAATTAAGATGTCCTTTCTGACAAAGAGCTCCCATTATCTCAAGCCACAGTCATTTAAAATTGAAGGACTTCAAATGTTTCCTTTTTGTCCAACAGGGCAGATGCAGACTAACACTGGTGCTGGCTCAGAGGTAGTTTTGGCCACCTGGGTGAGGTGTGTATGACTTTGTTAGCCTTAGGTTATCTTTCTGATCTGAGCTAAGCATGGCGAATGCAGCAAGATGGTGGTGTTAATGATTGACGTAAAGGAGAATGGGTGTCATATTGCTTGCACTTCACCCTGTGTTTTCTCATCAGTTCTCCCAGTGGCTTCAGAGGGCATGTCTTTACTGTAGAGTTAACTTTGTGTGTTGTCCCTAACCTGGCTCTCATCCACACACAAAATCTGACTCAAGCGTGATGGGGCTTTCAACTGGACCTAGCTGGCCTGTCTGGGGGGAAAGGCTTTATAAAGCCTGAGGGTTGCTTATCCTGGGATTAGTAACCTGCCACTTTGCAGTGAGGATAGAGGCTAATCAGCTCTGGTGCTGATAGTCCTCCAATGCTTCTCCACAAGTCCCCCTGGGCTGTATTTTGTTGCCATCTACCTGCTCCCTTTTTCTGCACTGGAAGTCACCTACTAGCCTATAAACACCAGTATGGCATTTAAATCCCACATTCTACATGGCCTGGTACATTTCCGCTACGCCTCCACAGCACTTGGATGGCATTTGGGAAATCCCCTTGGGGACTGTATGACCCCTCTCATTTGAGTGTCCTGGGGCTGAAGGGCAAGGGCAAGCCGCACTCACAGCTCTAAGGAGGTGTCCTTCCTTACGCAGAAGTTCTGGACCCATGGCTGGTCATGTAGGTCTGCAGGATGACCACTCTGAGCTTGTGGTCCTGCACCAGTACTGCTAGTCAGCACAGAAGGATTGTACAGCTATTAAAACCTGAATTAGCTGCCTCCACTGCTCCGTGTTTGCATACAGCTCCTTAGCAAGGCCCTCTCAGGATGACAAGCTGCTGACAAAATGCCCTCCGCCCCTCATGTCTCATGCCCTCTAGCTGCCTCCTGTTATGAAAGGAGTTACATTAATGCCAACAACTGGAGGAGGTCACCATCCTGAGTTGGATCCATGAGTTGCTACTGGGAGGAAAGGAAGCCATGGGCAGAAATCTAGAGCATGTCAAGCTGGAAGTGGTACTGAGTTGGTGAGCTCAGAGAACTTCTGTACAGGGGCCCAGGAAGGACAGATAAGTTTGCTCATGATATACTGCAGAAGCAGCGCACACAGAATATGGCCCTAGACATCTTAGCACCTCATACGGGTGAATGCAGACCCAGTATGAGTGCAGGAAGTCAAGTATGGGTTTGCATTGTGGCTGCTCACACCTAGCTAGGCCAACCTGTGTCCTCAGACCCAGGTGCCAATCACCTGGGTAACTGCAGTGAAGACATACCCATAAAGATGCTGAATAATATGGGAACAGTTGCCCACTAATGACACTCATCTATTCAGTTTAAGAAGACATTTCAAGTCTCTTCCATTTCTTCATATGACCTCCACGTAACAATCCATACTGGAGAAATCTAATGCCATGAGAAAGTAGATCTAGATTTGTCCTACTGTCATGTTTCTGTCTGAATATCTTCCGTTAGGTGAAGGAGAAGAGAAGGTTTTAACAACTTTTGTATTAATGCAAGCTAGTAATTAAATGTACACACACCAAAATGTAAATGTACACACACTGAATAAGACTATAAATGATAAATGATCTGGAAAAAGGAGTAAACAGTGAGATGGCAAAATTTGCAGACAATACAAAATTAGCCAAGATAGTTAAGTCTGAAGCAGACTGCGAAGAGTTGCAAAGGGATCTCACATGACTGGGTGACTGGGCAACAAAATGGCAGATAAAATTAAATGTTGATAAATGCAAAGTAATGCACATTGGAAAACAGGGGGTTGGACTAGATGACCTCCTGAGCTCTCTTCCAACCCTAATCTTCTATGATTCTATGATAATCCCATTCCCAACTATACATATAAAATGATGGGGTCTAAGCTAGCTGTTCCACTCAAGAAAGAGATCTTGGAGTCATTGTGGATAATTCTTTGAAAATATCTGCTCAAGGTACAGCAGCAGTCAAAAAATTAGGGCTGTCAAACTATTAAAAAAACAGTCACGATTAATCATAGTTTTAATCACACTGTCAATAATAGAATACCAATTTAAATGTATTATAAATATTTTGGATGTTTTTCTACATTTTCAAATATATTGATTTGAATTACAACCCAGAATACAAAGTGAACAGTGCTCACTTTATATTATTATTTTTTCTTACAAATACTTGCACTGTAAAAAAGATAAACAAAAGAAATAGTATTTTTCAATTCACCTCCTAAGTACTATAGTGCAATCTCTTTATCATGAAAGTGCAATTAACAAATGTAGACTTCTTGTCTTTTTTTTTTTACATAACTGTACTCAAACCCAAAACAATGTGAAGCTTTGGAGCTGATAGGTCGAAGCATGAAGGGGCATATGACTGTTTAGCATATCTGGCACGTAAATACCTTGCAACACCGGCTACGACAGTGCCATGCAAACACCTGTTCTCACTTCAGGTGACATTGTAAAAAAGAAGCAGGCAGCGTTATCTCCCATAAATGTAAACAAACTTGTTTGTCTTAGCGATTGGCTGAACAAGAAGTGGACATCCAAAAATATTTATAATACATTTAAATTGGTATTCTATTATTGTTTAACAGTGCAATTAAAACTGCAATTAATAGTGACTTTTTTTTATCTTTGTTTTGCATTAATCACATGCATTAACTGTGATTAATTGACAGCCCTGCAAAAAAGCAAACAGAATGTTAGAAACCATTAGGAAAGAGAGAGATAATAAAATAGAAAATATCAAAATGCCACTATATAAATCCATGTTACGTCCACACCTTGAATACTGTGTGCAGTTCTGGTCACCCCATCTCAAAAAAGATATGCTAGAATTGGAAAAGCTACAGAGAAGGGCAACAAAAATGATTAAGGTTATAGAACAGCTTCCATTTGAGGAGAGATTAAAGAGACTGGGACTTTTCAGCTTGGAAATGAGACAATTAAGGGGTGATATGATAGAGAGCTATAAAATCATGAATGGTGTGGAGAAAGTGAATAAGGAAGTGTTATTTACTCCTTCACATAACACAAGAACCAGAGGTCACCCAAAGAAATTAATAGGTAGCAGGTTTAAAACAAAAGGAAGTACTTCTTCACATAACACTCAGTCAACCTGTGGAACTCCATGCCAGGGGATGTTGTGAAGGCCAAAAGTATAACAGGAGTCAAAAAAATAATTAGATAATTTATGGAGGATATGTCCATCAATGGTTATTAGCCAAGATAGTCAGGGATCCAACCCCATCCCTATTCTCTGACTACTAGATACTAGGTGAGGATGACAGGGGATGATGGATCCAGGGCCGGCTCCAGGGTTTTGGCCGCCCCAAGCAGCCAAAAAAAAAAAAAAAAGCCGCGATCGCAATCTGCGGCGGCAATTTGGCGGAAGGTCCTTCGCTCCGAGCGGGAGTGAGGGACCATTCGCCGAATTGCCGCCGAATAGCTGGACCTGCCGCCCCTCTCCGGAGTGGCCGCCCCAAGCACCTGCTTGCCAAGCTGGTGCCTGGAGCTGGCCCTGGATGGATCACTCGATAATTGCCCTGTTCTGTTCATTCCCTATGAAGCATCTGGCATTGGACACCGTGGGAAGACACAATACTGGACTAAGCAACAAAGAGTCCTGTGGCACCTTATAGACTAACAGATGTATTGGAGCATAAGCTTTTGTGGGTGAATACCCATAGATGGACCATTGATCTGCCTTGGTATGGCTGTTCTTATGTTCGATAAAGGTAATCACACTGGTAAAAAATATTATTAAAATCTCCTTTCTCTGCATTCTGCAGCAAAATCATTGGTCAAATTATTTACATCCAGTTGTTGCAATACTGAACTCTCAATAGACAAGAGAAAAAAGGGATTTATTTTTTCCTGTGTCATTCTAGTCTGGGATTTGTTTTCACCAGTGATAAAGAGAGCGCCCTCAGTTTCTCACTTAGTGACCAAGATGGCAAGGTAAGTGTGATATAGGAACAATTGGGAAGACATGGAGCAACTTCCCTGAAGTCAAAAAATGCAGCAGTGGATCAGTGTGTCACTTATAGCCTCACTTCTCGGAAAGTGCTGATCAACCAACTTAGTCAATCGTACGAGAGATGACAGAAAGTTTAGCCTGCGTCTGTCAACAAGATTTACAGCTGACTTCTGAATCATTCCAGCTCCACTTAAAGATATCTGTGGGCCCAACAGAAACACACTATTGGGCCTACTGTTTGAACAGCACTTTAGAAATGTGACATATTTTCTAAATGTCAAGGAAGGTTATTAATCATGCATGGTGTCATTTCCCCTGTGCCTTATTGCTCATCTGGGGCTATCGTGAGGGAGTGTGTTTTTAATGCCTAGAATAACTCCTGAATTATGTTCCTGTCTCTACCACTAACCCACTGTGGTAGACCCCTCAATTTACTCTCCTTGTAACTCATTTTCCCTGTATGTAATGGGGTGATTATAATAGCTACCTTGGAGCTGGATTCTGAGTAGAGCTGGTCAAAAATTTTCTGATAAAACATTTTTCCTTTGGACAACGCTGTATCAAAACTTTCCACAGAAACAGGTTGATTTTGATGACGTTTCATGGTGGGGGTCGGGGAGGAGGTTTGATAAGGTCGGCGTTTTCTTATCCATTTTTCATTTCAATGTTTTGAAATTTTATATGATATTTAAAATTTTATATGGTATCAGTCAAAATCAGAACAAAACAATGGACCCTGTAAACAACAGCTTCCCGCTGCCCCTTCTTTCTTTCTCCACCAGTGTGTCTCAATTCCCTGGGCCACTTCCTTCGGTTCCTGCTTTTGGCTCCTTCACTCTCTTCCCAGGGCCTCAGGCCTGCAAGTCCCAGCAGCCCTGTTCACGGTGCTAGTCTCTGCAGCCCTCTAGGAAGCTGGTCCCCTCCCCTGGGCTTCCTGAAGCAGACCCCATTGTTCTGGCCTGCACCTTCTTTTTATATGGGCCCTGATTGGCTGGTCCAGCTGCCGCCCTAATTGGCTGCAGCCACCGCCCTAACTGGCTGTTTCCTTGCAGCCCTCCAGGCTGCGTTTTAACCCTATCAGGGCCAGTGCAGGGCAGACGCCCCATCACATACTCCAGTTATAGTTTTCATCTATGGATCCATCTCTCTGTCTCCTCATGCATGGCAGTGGTGCCTCCAAACTGCTACAGACTATTCATAAGACCCAGGCTAACCTAAGGGAGCACCTGGAGGCTGCCAAAATAGCCTACATGCTTTGAACACGACTAACACTTTTCATCTGAGGATCTCAAAGCATTTTACAGACTATTTAAGCCTCACAGCTAGAGTTGGTCAAAACTTGGAATTCCTTTTCCACCGGAAATTCCAATATTTTGAGATTGTTTTCATTCCAAACTGGAACAAAATAATAAAACATTGAAAAAATGCATTTGGGGTTAATCAAAATGTTCTGCTATGGGAAAATTAAATTATTTTGTCTCAAAGAATGTCATTAATTAGGTGCTGAAAGGCTGGTGGGCATTACTAAATATTCAAAATGCCATCCCTACTTCTAAAGGCTGTCTTCCACTCATTCCCTGCCCTGATGTGAACTGAGATCCCATCTGGTGGACAGCCAGGCTGACCATACTTGATCCAAAGGCTCTGGAAGTAATAGCAATCAGCACTGATAACATAAGGTTATTTGGTTAAGTGTCTTGTAGTCCATCTAAAGTCTCAGAGAGCCGTCTTTCTTTTTAACAAAGAGCACAGGGACCCAGATAAAGTCTTTATCTAGGTTCTCTTAATGCTGCTAACTCTGTAAGTCCCCAGGCAGCTGCTACATCCTGGCCTCCACCCAATAGCTGCTGAAACCTGGTGGACCGAGAAGCTAGTAGAACACTAGCCTTGGCCAAGGCACCACTCTTAGGAGCCCTGACTGGAGGCTCGCCCCGTTCCCCTGATTGGTCCAACCATGGCATTAAACCAGAAGGAGGCACAGGAAGTTTGTCTGAGCAACACGGTGATTTCCTGTTGTGGCTGTACTGGGCCCTGCTTGTGCCTGCCTCCTGGACCCAACTCTGTTCCTGATTCCTGCTCAGCTCCTGCCCCATCCCTGCTTTCCTCTGTGCTTGGTCCTTGTCTCTTCTCCAGTTCCTGCCCTTACACCTCATCTCCAACCATCAGTTACTAGTCCTGGCTCTGACTCCAGCTTCTGACTCCGGCTTGTCCCCTGGCTCTGCTCCCTGGCAGTTGACTCTGGTACTGACCCTTGGCTTTGTTCCTCACCCTGGATGCCTGCTCCATCCACTAGACCTGACTCCTACATTCATGGGGTGCAAACCCCCAGTGTAGCTACACTAACATAGGAATGATGCAACCCCTCAGTGCAGATGTGCTGCACAGGTGTGTAACATGGAGCTTGCATCAATATGTTGCTGGGTCAGTCATACTAGTACAAGCCCCATTTTGCACTGGTACACTGTGTGGCCATTCGGAGCTGGCACTGTGTAACTAAACTGGAGTGTTTAGACCAGTCTAGATAAGCCCTAGTCTAAATGATGGTCACCACTCTCCACTATATGATACCCCTAGAGGGTCGGTGAGTTACCTCCTCACAGCTTCACTTTCACATCCTTTCCTCTCTGAATCCTTCTTAATGCAGTGTTTGTGTTTTCCACCTGAGGAGGTTTTCCATTCCAAGCTCCTTTCTCCCCCTTCGCAGTCCCTTTTCGCTTCCCTTCCGGTTATAACAACAAATATGACCTTGTTCTCATCCTTGCCTGCTCCAATACTCTCCAAACCACGCTGCTGCTCCACAAAAAAACGGGTTGACAACCAGGTTTCTTTTTCCACCCTTCAATCACAGGGCATGGCGTATCCAGCATAGCTAGGGAACCTGGCTGCTGCTGTTAAGCTCCACGCAGGATGAGCCAGCCAGCCATTGCAGACATGGTCTAGCATTTCTTGGATTTATCTCCCTTTGGAAATGTCAGATCCAATGACCCTATTCTCTAGGAGGGCACCGCATGCCACACAGGGAGACAAAGTCTTTTGTGTTTAATCTGTCAGCATTCATGGCTCTGCCGAGAACCAGGATGTGGTTTTTGTTTGAAAGGGGCAGCACGGTATTTTCCATGGTAACTGCCTTCATTTCATACATAGTCTGGTTATTTAAGACACAAGATGGAGGATGCAGAGTAGTTGTAGTCGTGTCGGTCCCAGGATATTAGAGAGACAAGGTGGGTGAGGTGAGATAATATCTTTTATTGGACCACAAACGATCACTAATTAGCTGCCTTCTTGGGGAAAACAATCTGGAATCCCATTTCTTTTGCCCTCTGCAGTCATTGGACGCTCAGATGCATCCTTATTAATGTGGGATTCACTGTTTTCAAAGCTGTATTAATTGGGCCTGACTCCCTTTTCTAACCAGGCCCCTCTATACCACCCTGGCAGCATCCAGGGGGCAGGAACAACTCCCAGATGCTACCCGCAGCCTAAGGGGCTGATCCAGCCTATGCTGCCCTCCATATCCATGGGCCAGAATGAGAGGAGTGAGTCCAGTGTGTTCTGTGTGCCAGATATCTTCAGCTGGCCCATGACTCTTAGCGGGCCATTGCTGCGAGAGAGTAACTTAGAGCAGCCCTAAGGCAGAGCTGAGAATTCTGGGTGCAGCTGTGGCTTCAAGGTACCTTTGCCCCATCCCCACTCCAAGCACAGGAACTGAGGAATATTGAGTCTTCAGCCAGACGTGGTCCAGGACCTTGCTCGTGTTAAAGCCATTGTATTGTGCCTCGTTACTGCCCTGATCCTTCTTCTCCCATAGATGTCAATGGCACAATGTTCACTGATTGTAATGAGAGGAGGATTGAGCCCTCTACTCCTACAAATTGCCTTTTGAGAGGAGCTGAGCAGCCAACATCTTGCAGCATCAGGCCCTCAGTCCCCGCTGAGGGTCAAAAAGGGGATGTGATTACCCCCAGCAGCACTTTGCCAGTCACCCCGGGTCGTGATGCACCCCGGTTTCAACGTACTCCCTTTCTGAATCCCTTAGGAAAACAGCAAAGTGTAGTGGAGCTTTCATAGTGCACAAATTACTGGCTCTGTGTATGCTGGTGTCCAACCTCTAGCTAGGCTGTAATAACCAGCTCTCCTGAACAGCACTCATTATATAGTGCCCATTATAAAAGTGTAGCTACATGATAGTGTCATAGGCTACCGTGTTCTTACGCTGAATAATTTCAGCTTTCTGCTGAAGGCGAATGTTTCCTTTTCACGGGCTCATTCTGAATGGCCTGTGCTCACCTCTACGTAAAGTGCTTCCTGCTCCTGGAAAAGAAAGGAACTGTATCCAAAAGTTCTGTGATTCTGGAGACACTTGGGGCCAGGAATTCGCTGGAGTAAATTGGCCTGAGAGACTCCAGCTGAGGATCTGGACCAGAGCTGAGCACTGTGCATTTGGTGTTCAGCATGGACTCAGCACGAGATAATGCTCTGTCAGCAAGGAAATCTGGATCTGCTGGCTATTGACTGGAATATAGCTTATTTAAGTGTACTGTCATAGGAGGAGCGACTCCCTACTTGGCTCAGGGCTGTCCAGAAGGGACTGCTTATGCTCTCATAGTACCAGAGGAGGCAAACAGGAAGGTCCCAGAAGAGACAGACACCACAACCAGTACACAACAGACTTTCACTAGTGAGACAATACTAATAACTTCCACTAATGCAGAGAAAATAGTTCATGCAACAAAGAACCAGCAATTAATTCCTGAGACTGAGGAACACTTAAGGGGCACCATCTAGCATGTTGGCCTTTTGCATACTGCCAATAACAGGAGGAAGATTACTTAAACTGTGTGACCTTGGGCAAGTCAGTCAGGCCCCACTTTCAGAAGTGAGCACATACACGCTTCTGCACGCCCCTAATTTACACAGGGGTATGTGTGCATTCAGCTCTCCCACTTGGGTGCATGTATCCAGCATTGCACGGGTGCAAAATGAGCATGTACAAAAATGTGCTCACCCCTTTGCAGATCTGGGCCTTAGTTTCTACTTGCTCAGTTTCCCTATCTGCATTCTCATGACATTTGTCCTAAAGCCTCAACTTCTGGAATCATGCTATTATGTGAGACTCTCAGCTTTAATTTTTTTTAAAAGTCTCTAGTCCTTGTGGTTGCAGAGAAAAGTTTGAACATGTGAACCATAACAGTTCAAAAACAAGAAGACAAATAGAACTCCATCTCATCTTTTTAAAGCCAAAAATCCTATGGTATGGAGAAGCCTGACTTTTTTGGAGTGCTTGGGGTTAGCAATACTGAAAATGAGTATAAACATATTTATTGTACTGACTCCACAGAAAGGTAATGGAGATTAATTTGTTAATGTTTGTAAACACGTTGATAGCCCTTTCTCGCAGAATATCTCAAAGTGAACAGTATAATTTACAATACTTTATGACAGGTGTCAGCAGATGGCATAGTTACATTTAGTTTTTCAAATTGTTTTTTCTCAGTGTGCGAGCAAATGCTCAGTCTCAGAAAGACGTGCTATGTGGTGTTTGGTTATGCAAAGTTTGGTGTTGAGGGAGCTGTGCAAAAAGCAAGAAAGTTTGCTCTCTGCCAGGAAGATTTGCTCCCAGGGAACTTAGCATTGGTGTTGGGCTGACCCTCCTGAAAGAAGGGCTTGCCTGCATGCTATTTGTGAGCACCACTGTTCCAAGACTGGTGAATGTGGCTAAATAAAACAAAGTACACTTGGAATACACTCAGACTCCGTGTTGCCAATTTCTCCTTCACTGAGAAGCCAACCTGCAAAGATCCAGACATCTGCTACCACTCAGTAAAGGAGCATAACACTTTATTTTGTACAGCATTTTTCACACAACTGTATTCCAAAATGCTTAGCAGGGTGAAGAGAAACATTAAGAAGTAAGCTGGGGTGAGGGATAGATATGCTGGAGGGTAGGGATAGGGTCCAGAGTGACCTAGACAAATTGGAGGATTGGGCCAAAAGAAATCTGATGAGGTTCAACAAGGACAAGTGCAGAGTCCTGCACTTAGGACGGAAGAATCTCATGCACTGTTACAGGCTGAGACCGACTGGCTAAGCAGCAGTTCTGCAGAAAAAGACCTGGGGATTACAGTGGATGAGAAGCTGGATATGAGTCAACAATGTGTCCTTGTTGTCAAGAAGGCTAATGGCATATTGGGCTGCATTACTAGAAGCATTGCCAGCAGATTGATGGAAGTGATTATTCTCCTCTATTTGGCACTTGTGAGGCCACATGTGGAGTATTGTGTCCAGTTTGGGGCCCCCCGTTACAGAAAGGATGTGGACAAATTGGAGAGAGTCTAGCGGAGGGCAATGAAAATGATTAGGGGGCTGGAGCATATGACTTATGAGGAGAAGCTGAGGGAACTGGGCTTAGTCTGCAGAAGAGAAGAGTGAGGGGGGATTTGATAGTAGCCTTCAACTACCTGAAGTGGGGGTTCCAGAGAGAATGGAGCTAGGCTGTTCTCAGTGATGGCAGATGACAGAACAAGGAGCAATGGTCTCAAGTTGCAGTGGTGGAGGTCTAGGTTGGTTATTAGGAAAAACTATTTCACTAGGAGGGTGGTGAAGCACTGGAATGGGTTACCCAGGGAGGTGGTGGAATCTCCATCCTTAAAGGTTTTTAAGGCCTGGCTTGACAAAGCCCTGGATGGGATGATTTATTTGGGGTTGGTCCTGCTTTGAGCAGGGGTGGACTAGATGACCTCCTGAGGTCTCTTCCAACCCTAATCTTCTATGATTGTAAGTACATGTAAGAAAGAAAAGCTGTATCTTCAGATACAGTTTTAAAAGGGGACATACAGGAAAGATGCTCTGGAGAGCAGGAGCTGCAGAGGAGAAGGCTCTTGCAACAAGGGTGAAATTCACAATCTTTCACAAAGCCCACTTTCTCAGGCTTTATGAAGAGAGCTAAGTGGGGGTGAAAGGGATATAGGCCCTGAGGCTTCAGCTCACTCCTTCCACAGATGTTATGCCAAAGTGTGGGTTAGAATAGTTTCACAGAGGCTTCTGAGCACAGGATTCATGGAAGTGCTGGTTTTGACATTTCTGCGTGTACCCCAGAACTTGACAGTACTGCAGTCAGCCATTTTGTATGTTCAGCCACTGCCCGCTGAAAACCAAACATCACATAGCTAGCAATAATCTTAGGCCTTTGAGACAAAATTAGACAGCTGCATACTTGCAGTTTGTTAATTAGAATGGGAAGAGGGGCAGAAAGTTATGGATGAGAGTGAGTGAATAGCGACCTGGTTTTAGGTGCCTCTGACCTATTGTTGTTTTGGCTAGAAATACGAGCAATGTTTTGAGATAATGAGTAGTTTGTTGAAATTAAAATTGGTGACCCAGTGGAGATTATTATGCTGACCCACTAGGAGTCACTATAATTTACATAGGCGCCGACTCCGTGGATGCTCCAGGGATGGAGAACCCATGGAAAAAAATTAGTGGGTGCTTAGCACCCATCAGCAGCCAGCTCCCCCAGCACCTCCCACCCGCCGGTGGCTCTGCCGATCAACTCCTCCCCCTCCCTCCCAGTGCCTCACAGCCGCCGTGATCAGCTGTTTCACGGCCGGCAGGAGGCGCTTGGAGGAAGGGGGAGAGGTGGGAAGGGGGCACACTCAGGGGAGGGGGGGAACTGCCCAGGCAGAGGCGGGAAGAGGTGGGGTGGGGGTGGGCCCTTGGGGGAAGGGGTGGAGTTGGGGTGGGGCCTGGGGCAGAGGTGGGAAGAGGCGGGACAGGGGTAGAGGTTTGGGGGAAGGGGTGGAGTGGAGGTGGGGCCTGGGGCGGAGGTGGGAAGAGGCGGGACTGGAGTAGGGGTTTGGGGGAAGGGTTGGAGTGGGAGTGGAACCTGGGGCAGAGTGGGGGC
This sequence comes from Terrapene triunguis, assembly GCF_002925995.2. NCBI lineage: Eukaryota > Metazoa > Chordata > Testudines > Emydidae > Terrapene > Terrapene triunguis. Next base: position 100,030,581 of record NW_020664409.1, on the reverse strand, counting down.
AGGAAGAAGTGGGGCGGGGTGGGGTGTTGGGGTAAGGTGTGGAGTGGGGGCAGGACCTGGGGTTGAGTACCCCTGGGCAAAGGAAAAAGCCGGCACCTGTGATAGGTTATGCGTTTTGTTAGAATTAGCTATAAAAGATTAGATGAAAGTAAGCAGAGCAGCCCGAAGGAGCTTTTCTTAGGCCAAGGAGCTGACATTTAAACGCCCCATCAGCTGGATGGAAAGAGGGCCCCTGAAAGTCCAGCTGGTGATGACTCAAAACCATCTCAGACTATGGCTAGCTATATCTGGAATGTAACCTATTGCATGTGTGTGCTTAATAGCTAATCAATAGTAGTTTTAGATAAGAGCACGCTTGCTTCTATCAATCATTTATCAGACGGAAGCACTGTGTTCCCATTGATGTATTGCTGACACCACTTGGAGAGAAACAGTTCCGTTACCACTGCTTTGGGTTCTGAAAAACCCCAGGGAACACTTCAGCGGCCCTGCCTATAGCCAATCCCTGGCCTGCCCCCTTCCATACTGGCATGTTGGGAGCTAGCCTAGGGCCCACTTCCCCGGTACACACGAGATGCAAAGACCCCTGGCGCAGCTGCTGCTTTACTCATGCTACTTTCCCTCACAGAGGTGATACTGCCAGGGGCAGAGAGTCTGGCAGGGGCTACTGGGCATCCAGTGGGTAGAGAGTATGAAGGGACTGGAGGAATGTAGATGCCAGAGCAGCAGAGGGAACAAGGTGACCAGCAGACATGGAGTGTTTTGCCATTGACATCCCGGGGGCCAGGATTTCCCCCAAGGTGTGTTAGGAGGAAGCTGGAGCAGGGGTAAGGAGGGCAATTCTTAAATGATACTGAAGTGAGTGGGGAGTCAGGACAGTTGTTTCTGAATGAGGCCGATGTGGTCATGTGTCTTTGTACGCGTTACAAGCTTGGCAAGAGCCTACGTGCGGGCTCCAGGGAGCTGAGACATGGGGAAGCCATAGTGAAGGAGGCTGCAGGAGCTGACAGCCTGGATAAGGGTTCCAGCAAAGGTGGTGTCATGATAGGGGTGGCATACATGGGTCATGCTGTGGAGCTGGTCCTGGACACATTTCCAAGCAGGGGGACTAATGGGAGCAAAGTCAGCCTCAAGGATGAAGAGTGGAGGCAAAGAAAAAATACGGACTGAATGGTTTGAGAAGTTTCTCTTCCCCAGGGCTTTGTGTGCAATAGCATTTCCAGCATGTCTAGCACCAGTGCAGCACCACCACTGGTAGCGACATTGTAGAGAGGGCTAACACCTCAATCGCTGTGACCTCTGGACCTGCTTTGGGAAGTGTTGGATGATGCAGTAGTAGAACACCTGAGCCCTCGTATTCCCACCACATCTGCCACTGAGGGAGATGCACTGGTAGTAGAGCAACAGTGGGAGATTTGCTGGAAAAAAGAATGCTAGAATCCAAGAGAAGCCGAGGACTCTGTGCATACTTCAGGTATCTCCAAAGGGCAATGTATCAAGTGTTTTTAGAAAAGGTCTTTCCGTGCATTAATTAGAGCAGCACTGAGTCATCCATTATACTGCAGTTAGGTGTCTGTGCAGAGATTTCCATTATAAACTCTTTAACATTAAAAATCTGCTGCAGGCTGCAAACAAGAAGAATTGCTTTTTTTTTTAAACTGTACAAGATTAAAATCAGGCGAGCTGTTTATTTGATCAATATAAATGCTTGTTAGCTTGTATAGGAACTGGGGGCTAGGTCCTGGTCCTTGTGCTGAGGGCAGCTCTCTGACTGGTGGAAATTCCATCATGGGGGAACACTGCCATGACTGACTCTATACAACTCCCTTCTGACCCCACGTGGCATAGGGGTTGTATCAGGGTGTGCGCTGACATGGCCGAATGTGATGCCCACCAGCATGACAGCTTTTCGGGGGCTATTATGAGCTAACAATAGACATCGTAGACTATGCTGGGGATGGCAACTAACTAAAGCTGGTTGGGAATTTTCCAATGAAATGATTTGTTGTAGCTGAAACTGTTTGCAGGAAGGGGGCGGTTTTGATGAATCTCTTGATTTGAAACATTTTTGGGAAAAGAAAAGGCTTTGAAATAATTGAACTGTCCCATTTTGACATTTTTAAAATGAAAAGTTTTGGTTTTGGTTTGAAACGACTTTTCATTTTGAAACTTTAGTTAATTTATACGAAAAGAAGCGTCAAAACAATTTTTAAAGGTGAAATTGAAATAAAATGTTTTGAACTTTTTATTGAAGCTAAACATGTTGATTGATCTAATCTGTGGGGGGGTTTGGTGGGGGGAGGTTATCAATTCACAAAAACTTTTGAGATTTTGACTTTTTCCCCCCTAAGTCAGGATGGGAAAAGTTTTCAAAATCTCAACGCATCAAATTCCCATCCAGGGCTACCAAAAACCAGATCTAAGATCAAGGAACCACAAACCACTCTTTTGTGACACTTGCTCAGCAGCCTGCTGCACCCAGGATGTAGCGATTGGATTTTATTTGTGCTTTGTGTGATGTCAGAGCCAGTGATTTCAATGGCAACATTGTCAATTCATGATTTTGTGTGTCTTGTGATATTTGGTATGTCACTTACAGCCCCTTCTCCTGAAGTCATGTGATTATGTGGAAATCTCAGCTTTCATTTTTTTAAAAAATGAGTTTCTAAACTTACTGGTTTGGAGAGAAAAGCTTTAAAATGTGAACCTGAAAGGCTCAAAACCAGAAGGCAAATAAACAGAACCCAACATTTACTATTTTTGAAAATCTCATAGTTGTTAAACCAATTTCATAAATTATTTGAGGCCTGACTCATGATTTTTGAACACTTGAGGTTATCAGTACTGCAACTGGACTATTTGCAAAGTAAGGTATTATTCAGTAGAAGTAGTAGCTGTGGAATGCGACTTCACAGAAAAATGGCTTCAACTGTCCCTCTTAATTTTTCTGACTCAAACCACAGACTTGAGGCCTTATCAGACAAGTAAAAGCATAAACCTAGACTCTGTTTGTCAGGCTGATTCATACTGTAAAATAATCACTTGCCTGCCTTGAAAAAAATAATTTCAAATGTCTGGTACAACTCTAAAAATCACCCACTGGACTCAATGTGGTACATTGTTTAATTAAAATAGTACTCATGAAATTCATTACATTTTACAGCCTTATAACTATCAAATAATTCAAAGCAACATCTCTAGGGGTAGTAATCTATTCGCACAAATTAATAATTATGTGGAATGACATAAATATGTCATTAGACATGCAGTAAATACACCCAGATATTCCATTTCACAAAGAAGTATTGGTAATTAGCAAGAATGAAAGCAAATATGTCATTTGACACAAATCAGAAATGACACTTCATGAATAATTCAGTGTTTCCATTATTAATCTTTACATATTTTCCAAGGTTTCTAATTTTGCTTGCTGTTAAACAGCTGCCAAATTCCATGCCAGAAGTGGCTGTATTTCAGTGGGGAGTGGGGAGTTTGTGTATGTACAGTATACAGTTTGAAAATCACTTTAGGTTTGTCACAGGTTCCTCTTAGCCCCAGCATCCCATGAAATGGGCTTTCCTTCATTTTACAGAAAATAAATTGACACAACTCAAAATGGCCACTTGGGCATTAAAGTCCATACATAAAACTGTCTTTTGCTGATGCAACCCAAAATATTGTCTGGTAGGTTTCCAACCAAGCCAGGTTTCTTCAATTAAGACAGGTAGAGCCATCCTTCCTTGGCACAGCCTCACCCAGAACTGTCCTTTGAAAGAAGCAGCCAGACTTTTTTATCTTGCCTGCTGGACCCTGATTGTCTTCTGCCTGCTTACATCCCTTCTAGTCACTGGAGGATCAGTCTCTCTTGTTCTGCCAGCTGCGGATCCTGGAAGCCTCTCTAAGCAACCCCCGGAGGTCTGAGCTCAATGTTCTTCTCATCCAAAAAGCCAGCTTCATAGAGTGGGGTATGCCATGGCAGCAGGGCCTCTGGTAGGAGTTGGCAAACATCCGATATATCTCATCACAGGGTTAATTTAGGATGACAGGTGCTATCTCAAGGTCTTCAAAAGTGACTAGAAATTCTGTGCACCTCACTTGACGCACGTGCAAGAGTTCTGATTTCAGAGGGTGGGTCCTCAGCACTTTCTGAAAATCAGGTCCCTTTTAAGATTTCTCAAGTGGGGCCAAAATCAATAGCCAAGTGAATTTGAAAAAGTCTTGGATATAAGAGTATATGCTAATGCTAAAAGTCTTTGGCTTGGAATTTGCCATATACGGCTTCAGCCCAAGGAATATTAGTTTTTTTTTTTACCATTTACTTTTTTAAAACCAAGTATGATCCTGCAGGTCTGTAACCGGACTAATCACTCAGGATATGTCTACACTGCAATAAAAAACATATGGAACCAAGTCTCAGAGCCTGGATCAGCTGACTTGGGCTTGCAGAGCTTGGGCCGCAGGGCTAAAAATTGCAGGGTAGATATTCGGGCTCAGGCTGGAGCCCAGGCTCTGAGACCCTCCCCCCTCAAAGTGTCTCAGGGCCCAGATTCCAGCCTGATCCAGCTGATCCAGGCTCTGGGACTTGGTTCCACATGTTTTTTGTTGCAGTGTAGACATACCCTGAGTGATCAGTCCTGTTACAGACCTGCAGGATCATACTTGGTTTTAAAAAAGCAAATGGATCAAATTTTACCCTAATTTACAGCAGGCACAATCTCATTAAAGTCAAGGGGATTGTACAGATTGTAAATCGAGGTCAGAATGTGTCTATATTTCCATAGTGTAAAACAGGACTCAAACTGGGGGTGCAGGAAAGGGGGTACCTGGCACTATGTAACACCACTACCTCTTTCCAGCTGCAGCCTTGTGTTCCAGAATCCAACCTCTCATTTTTAAAAATTTCAAGCCCTCATACACAGGTTTGAAGAGAACCTTCATTATGTGAACCAAATCTAAGAGATGCAGTGATGTCTTCAGAGAGTCTGTAACAATGGCTCAAAGAAGTGTGAACTGTAGTTGCTCATCTGTCTGGAGGTGGAAGCTCAGAAGCCCTGTGATGCTAGTTCAAAGTATTGATTTTTAAATGATCTCCACACTGATCAAAGCATAGGAAAACAGTAGAAGAAGAGCTAACCTGAGTGACATATCCTTTTGGTTCCATGAGAGGGTGGTTCTTGGGAGAATACCACCTCTTATTGTTCTCCCCCAAATCAAGGAGCCTTACCCAAGGGGCTTTGCAGAACACACATGATCTCAGTTTGAACAACTGCACAATCCATTGTGCATGGTGTTTCATGTGGTATCTCAAGCGGCAGAACTTGGAAGAGTACCCAGCCCGCTACCTGTTTCCCACTCAATTCACCCTAGTTGTATATGGGAGATGACCAGTCTTTCCCACCGTGAAGTTTGGCAGCTTTATAAACGTTAGAGATCCTAGTTGGGTGTGTCCTGTATATATGCCAGTTAGATATCACTTCCCTGTCTTGAAGTATGGTGCATGTAATAACATTTATCACCATTTGAATGATCAGGAAGTATTCAGTGTTAGAGCTGGCCAAATATTTTTAAATAAAACTTTTTCATTTGAAAAAAAAACATGTTTTTTCATAAAAAGGTATCAAGATATTTTTGCAAAAATGTCATTCTTTTAAAATATTTTTTCCAAGTTTGTCAATATTTGTCATTGACAGAAAACCCAGTTTTCCATAAATTTAAAAATGTCTATAACCACCTAATTCTGATAATATTGTCTATAGCAATTAGCAGGAGGGGAATGAAAAAAAATTAGTGAATTAAATGGATCCGCTTTGAATCCTTGGTCAATGAAAACAATCTCAAAACTTTGAACATGTTTATTAAACTAGTTTTACATTTTTTGTCTGGCTCTCTTTAATGTGTTTTTAATAGAATCTCTACTACCACAAAACAGTGACTGATTAACATTTGTGAAAGATCTGGGAGAAAGCGATATTTACAGACAATTTAATGCGCTCAAAAGGTCATACTGGATGCTGATAGCAGGCACATATATTGTTTAGCACAAACTGACATTGGAAGGCAAATGAATGCTCTCTGATTCACTCGGAAGCAAATGTCTCATGTAGGCAGTAACCATATTCTGCAACAGTGAACATCTCTACATAAGAAGGGGATAGGTTATAATTTAGGGAAATGGGGTTATTCAAATGCTTGGTCTCTTTTTTGTGAGAAGGACATGACCTCACCGTGCCCAACAGATGGGAAGGTGTGAGATGGATGATAGATTAGGCATAGTTCACTGTATTGTAAATCCTGGTGATCTTGCAATATTTGTCACTTTCAATTCAGTGTTAGACTAGCAATTTATTTTTGCTTGCTTAAAGTTTACAATGTAGTCTGTTGCGGATTGTGTGCTTGGGGACTGTGTGGGAGTGAGGGCCAGAAGCCTGCTAGCTGTGTGTGCATTAGCAACCTCTAGCCTCCTGTCCTTTGATCCTTCATCACCCTTGATCATCCCCAATCATGCTTCCCGTTTGTTAATGATGGGGCAGGGCTTACCTAGGAAAGAAGGACTTAAAAGCCAGACTCTAAGCATGCAAGGGGAGCTAACGAACAGGGGGCAGCAAACAGGGGCATTTGTAGGAGGGAGAAAGAATAAAATCAACATAGTTCAGAAAGGTCAGTGTTGCTCTGAGCTCCTCCATAATAGAGCAAATAATTAAACAATCAATTTGTAAGCATTTAGAAGGTAATAAGGTGATAAGTCACATTCAACATGGATTTGTTAAAAACAAATCATGTCAAAGCAACCTAATGTCACTCTTTGACAGGGTAACAAGACTTGTGGGTCGAGGGAAGAAGTAGATGTGATATATCTCAACTTTAGTAAGGCTTTTGATACTGTCTCACATGACCTTCCCATAAGTAAATGAGGGAAATATGACCTAGATGAACCTACTACAAGGTGCGTGCCCAACTGGTTGAAAAAACAGAGTATTTATCAGTGGTTCACAGTCATGCTGGAAGAATATATTGAGTGTGGTCCCGCAGGAATATTTCCTGGGTCCAGTTCTATTCAATATCTTCATAAATAATTTGGATAATGGCATAGAGAGTACACTTATAAAGTTTGTGGACGATACCTAGCTGGGAGGGGTTGCAAGCGCTTTGGAGGATAAGAAATCAAAATGATCTTGACAAACTGGAGAAATGGTCTGAAATAAATTGATTGAAATTCAATAAGGACAAATGCAAAGTACTACACTTAGGAAGGAATAATCAGTTGCACTAATACAAAATGGGAAATGACTGCCTAGGAAGGAGTACTGCAGAAAAGGATCTGGGGGTTATAGTGGATCACAAACTAAATATGAACCAACAATATAATACTGTTGCAGAAAAAAGTGAACATCATTCTGGGCTGTATTAGCAGGAGTTTTATAAGCAAGACACAAGAACTGATCCTTTCTCTCTACTCAGCACTGATAAGGCCTCCACTGGCGAACTGTGTCCAGTTCTGACCACCACACTTTGGGAAAGATGTGGACAAATTGGAGAAAATCGGGAGGAGAGCAAAAAAATTATTAACGGTCTAGAAAACATGACCTAAGAGGAAATATTGAAAAAAATAGGTTTGTTTAGTCTGGAGAAGAGAAGTCTGAGGGGGGATGTGATAACAGTCTACAGGTATGTAAAAGGTCCTTATAAAGAGAAGAGTGATAAGTTGTTCTCCTTATCAACTGATGACAGGACAAGAAGTAATGGGCTTACATTGTAGCAAAGGAGATTTAGGTTAGACATTAGGAATAACTTCCTAACGGTTAGGGTAGTTAAGCACTGGAACAAATTACCTAGGGTGGTTGTGGGATCTCCATCATTTTTAAGAACAAGTTAGACAAACACCTGTCAGGGATGATCTAGATAATACTTAGTCCTGCCTCAGTGCAGGGGACTGGACTAGATGACCTACTGATGTCCCTTTCTATCCTACATTCTATGATTCTATGAGAATTCTTACTTTAAATTGTCAAAATAGCCTTTGGCCTATGGGACAGTACAGAGGCTTAAAAACTAGTAGTTGTGAGTTCTAGACTCCCTTGTTTGCAAGCTATTAGGCTATATACAGGAGCCACTAGATTAAATCATGGGTGTAAACACCTAGGGACTTTGGGGGGAATTTAGTGCCCTCCCAAAAAATAGAGAGAGCTTGCATTAATAAATAAAGGAAATACTGAATTTGGAACAGAATCTCATTTTATTAAATGTGGACAAATTTAATTAGGGTACAAAACTACTCACTGAAGTGAGATTTGACAGGTATTACTTTTTAACTCTAGCGACCCCCCCCCACAAAATAAAAATAAGTTGTCCATGCCCCCAGGAAATTCTGTGGCCTGTGCTACTCAGAAGGTCAAAGCATATCTTCATAATAGTCACTTCTGGTCTTAAGCACATGTGTGTTTAACTAGCTTTTACTTTGTATTTTCTTTCTGTAAAAAAAATGGCAAAAAAAACTTATTTCACTGAAATCGTTGGCCTCCAACCTTTTGTTGCAAGTGCTCCTCTTGTGGTAGATTGATGAATGCGTTTCCTTCTCTGTATCAATCTGGGTTTTTACATTAGCGCCTATTTCCTTCGTAGCTGAGCCATATCAGCTGAGACTGGCCACACCCACCCTCCAATGAAGATGGCATGATTTAGGCCTGGTCACCAGTTAAAAGTTAGGTTGACATAGCTACACAGCTGAGAGGTGTGAAAAACCACTCACTGCAATGTTGTAGCTATGCTGACCTAACCCCCGGTGCAAACACAGCCAGGTCAATGGACAAACGCTTCTGTCAACCTAGCTACTATCACTAGGGGAGGTGGTGTTCCTATAGCAATGGAAAAACCCCTTCTGTCACTGCAGGCTGTGTCTACATTCCAGGATTATGCCAGCATAGCTATGGTGGCGTAGCTATGTCGCTATAGCAGCCGTAGTGTAGACATCGCCTTATACCAGTGAGGATTGCCTGGTTTTCCCCTCCAGCAGCAGTCGGTTGGATAGGGACGGGGGGACACCCACTCTCCAAATATATCTGAGGAGTGGCTTGGCCACAATGGTGCTCTACTGGGCCCTTTGTGTCATGTTCATTTGTTGCACCAATAAACAAAATCTGTTACAATTCCCCCCTCCCTGTATTTAATCAATATGTGTTCAAATGTCTAGCATATGGAGCTCTTGCTCAGTCCAGTGCTTAGCAGACACAGCTGACCTCATCAAAGAAACCGTGGGAGTCTCACAGAGAGGCCAAGATGACCGAGTTACCTCTTCCTTTTGGGGGAGAGGATCCTTCCAGGCCAGGGTTGCTTGTATTGCTGCTGTCTGCGCTGTGCTCTTTCTGTGAATAGAAAGAGGATTTCAATCTGCAGGGCCGTCATGCTTGCCCCTTTTTTAAATACTAAATTCAGACTTTCTTTTTTTTTAAAATAAAAAAAAGAAAAGAAAAAGAAATTACTATGGAGCCAGTTGCACTCAAATTGGCACCGTCTGTTTCCAGCTGTTAACAATCAGCATATTAAATCATGTCTCAAACAGGCAAAAAATGCCACAAAAGGGCAGACTAGAGTTTTAAGTTGTAAATTAAAAGGAAAGCTGGACGGACATTTCTTTAAGGGAGAGCAATTGTTTACTCGAACACTGGAGAGAAAAGAGTAAGGAAAATGTCTCCCTGCTCCCTGCTTACCTGGATTACTTTGCAGTCGGTTTAGGGTTCTTACTGTGTCTGTTGCCAGCCTGCATGCCATATTAAATTACGTAATTTGTGCCTATACACCAGTCATAATTCAAGCTGTCAGTCTCCCCACCATGCCTGCCAGCACACAGACCCTGCAGAGTGTGTAACACGGGGGGGGAGGGGGTCTACATCTGTACATACGTTCAATGAGAATGCCTTCATTATTCAAATGTAGGGGGAGTGCAGTACGTAATGTGTGTATGTGACAATGGACATGTGTATATAACAGAGGAATACTGTCTTACATCCATTGCTGTGGATGTTTCTACTTGAGGGGGTCCCAACTGCGGCTGGTCATATATTGTTTGATGGCATAGTCTCCTGTCAGAAATTGCAGATTTGCTAAAATCAAAAAGTTTCATAGGCACATGTCAATTTTTGGCAATTTTTTTTCCATGGGAAAAGGTCATAGAATCATAGGATAGAATCATAGAATATTAGGGTTGGAAGAGACCTCAGGAGGTCATCTAGTCCAACCCCCTGCTCAAAGCAGGACCAACACCAACTAAATCATCCCAGCCAGGGTCAAAATGAATCTTCCTATCTTTCTCATTTCATTTCAATAATGCCATGGCATTTTGTTTCACCTTTCTCATTTCAATTCATTTCCTTTCAATTTTTATATTAAAATGTTTATATTATATTTAATGATGTAGGTAACATATATCATGTTATATTTCATAGAATTGAATATCAGGGCTGGAAGGGATCTTAGGAGATCATCTAGTCCAACCCCCTGCTCAAAGCAGGACCAATCCCCAGGCAGATTTTTGCCCTAGATCCCTAAATGGCCCCCTTAAGAATTGAACTCACAACCTTGGGTTTAAGCAGGTCAATACTCAAACCACTGAGCTATTTTATAACGACCTCATGCAAATGAAACCTTTTGACCTTATTGAAATGAAATATTTTGATGGTCCCAAATCAAAAAAAGTTTGGCATTTTCATTTTGTGGGAAATTTCAAAATTTTGGCTTTTCGTTCCAGTTTGGAACAACAACAGCAAAGCTAAACGTTGGCACAGATTTTCCATTTTCCAGCCCCCTCTAATCCCAATCAAAATCTTGCATTCAAATACTCCAAAAATTTGGAAAAGTTGTCTCTGAGGAGCAACCAGCTGCACCTCTCATCCCCTTCTACTGTCAGGGTACCAGACCCTGGCAAGAGGGGCTGCTACCTTCACCCGCTCCCTTGAAGAGTCAGAGTTAGTTCTCTAAGGAAGGGACTTTTACTATATGTCTGTACGGTGCCAAGCACAATGTGGCCCTCACCTGGTTGGAGCCTCTAGGCGGACAAATGTGATACAAATAAGTCTTTCCTGTGTACATGAATGACAGCAGCATTGTCTTTCACTGTATAGTGATATGACCCACAGCCAACTTTCCAGTCTATATCAAGTGTCAGTCCAGCACACACTCCATGTGAACATGGTATTGGAGGGGATACGGCTGTCTGAAGCTTACATTTGTATGATAATATGGTACAAGTTGATGTCTGGCCTTAAGTGGGTGAATAGGAGACAGTGTCATCTCCTACTTGTTGAGAGTGTCAGGGGAGAGGATCCTCAGACCCAGACTCACTAGGGTGCTAAGCAAGAGCCTTACATGTTATGCATTGGACCCTACCAAATTCACTGTCAATTTCACAGTCAAAGGATTTTTAAAATAGTAAATTTCAGCTATTTAAATCTGAAATTTCACGGTGTTGTAATTGTAGGGGTCCTGACCCAAAAAGGAGTTGTGGGGAGGTAAGTCACAGTACCGCTAACCTTACTTCTGTGCTGCTGCTGGCGGCAGCACTGCCTTCAAAGCTGGGCAGCTGGAGAGCAGCGGGTGCTCAGCTCTGAAGGGAGAGCCACCACCAGCAGCAGCGCAGAAGTAAGGAGAGCATGGTATGGTATTGCCACCCTTACTTCTGCACTGCTGCTGGCGGGATGCTGCCTTCAGAACTGGGCACCCAGCCAACAGCTGCCGCTCTCTGGCTGCCCAGCTCCAAAGGCAGCGCAGATGTAAGAGTCAGAATACCGCAACCTCCCTACAATAATCTTGTGACACCACCCCCCGCAACTCCCTTTTGGGTCAGGACCCCCAATTTGAGAAACTCTGGTCTCCCCCGTGAAATCTGTATAGTATAGGGTAAAAGCACACAAAAGACCAGATTTCATGGAGGGAGCCCAGATTTCACAGTCCGTGACACATTTTTCGTGGCCGTGAATTTGGTAGGGCCCTCGCTATGCCACTACACTGCAAGGCCAGATAAGAAAACTGCAACTGATACCCCTCAAACAGGGGCTACACCTGCAAACTCAGTAGGATCAGCTGACTAGCAGCAGACTGCTGATTGGTCACCTCTTAGAATAAAACTTCCTGTTCCTGCCACACTCCTGATCTGAGCAGCTACTTATTGGGCTGGTTGCTGATCATCAGACCCCTAAGACCAAGTCCCTGCCTTCTTGCATTGTTCCTGCTCCTTCAGGCTAACTCTGGTTTGACCCTTGGTGTGGTTTCTAACTCTGACCCCGACTCTGGTTTGAACCTTGGTGTGGCTTCTGGCTATGATCCTTGGTGTGAATCCTGACCACAACCATGATTCCACTCTGGGCTCTGACCATTAGCTAAGACTGCCCATGTATGGGACCTGACAGGTGGTGCATGGAGTACAAACTGAGAGTTGGTATGATCTGTGGGCCTACGTTGGAAGGAAATGTAAGAGCGAGGCCTCCAGTTTACAGGTGGGAGGCTGGCTTACAGAAGCCAATATTTAGAGACCTCTCTGGGATAGTAGGGATTTGTCTGTCTAGCATTCCAATCAAATCTACCAAATTTACAAAGTCTCCTGGGTGTGTCGAATGTATGTGAGTATTAAATAGGAGCAGAGGGTGATGTTGGTGTAGGAACTTCATATTTCAGAGAAATGTAGTGCTGGAAAAGACTGTGAGATGTCATCTCATCTTGCCCCCTGTGGTGAGGCAGGACCAAGTAAACCGGGACCATCCCTGACAGGCGTTTGTCTGATTTGTTCTTAAAAACCTACAAAGATGGCTGCCTAGCTGGGCTATTGCCTACATCATGTCTGCTTGCCCCTACCTTCAAAGCAAATGGCAGTACAAGACAAATTGTTAGGGCAGCTCTAAAAAAACACGCTATGAAGAGTCTTGAAGGGAAAGCCAGATGTACATGGCGAAGTGGGGGGTGTGGTGAGACAGTCCCGTCTCTTCACCCGTGCTCTGAAAAGTTTTGGAGCAATTGGGACAGTGGGGAAGAATGAGGGACAGCAGAGATTGAGCTGAAATGACACCGTTGCATATGGAAAAACTGAAGAAAATCAAAGCCGCTGATGCACTTTCATCAGTTAACAGCTGCCTGCTACAAAACAGTGTGACTTCTGCTTGTTGGACGTTCCCCGGGTGCATCCCCACATACGCTTCTTCACTGCAGAGCCTTCTCTGTTAAGCTCACTCTCTGTGCATAACCCTCTCCTCTGTGCCCAGTAGCCATCTGCCATGGGCTCTCTGTGAATGACATCCCAAGCATGCCCTTCCCCATGAGATGCATGTCCCCATGTAAGACGGCAGCCCTATATATACCTCCAGTCATTCATGTTCCTTCCCCCTCCTACATACAGGGGGGGAGCCCATTTTGCCTAGTTAGATGCCTCCCAACTTCAGAACAGAAGTGGAAGGGGACCTGTGCCACCTTCATGCCATGGAGTGAGCAAAAGGAAATGGAGTGACTTCTGTCCCTGGTAGCCCAGCATGGGACAGCATGGGAGGAGGTAGGCTAGGAAACACTGAAGGGTCAGATCAGAAGATGAGAGGGACAGCAGTAGTTAAATTGGCACCTGCTGTGGCAGCTAAAATGAGCCAAGTTGCCCGAGAAAATTGAACTGTTTGCTGTCACAAGTGGAAACATCTAAATTTAAGATGTCTTTTATGCGTGTTTCGTCCAACCCTGATCTCTGGTTCCTACATGGGGAGGTCAGTATCGCTACTGAGGCAGCATCAGCAGAAAGGGCTGTGTCTAGGGAGATTGAGAATATAAAACACGCAGAAAAGAAGCTGAGAGGAGGAATTGAACAGAAGAAAAAGTCAGTGAAGGGCAAAGGAAGAAAAGGAAAGTTAGCACAGGCAGGGAGAAGGAAGGAGAAATTGGCTAAAAGGAGGGGGAGAGAGAGAAATTGAATAGAGACAGAGGAAAGAGGCAGAGAAATTAAATGGAAAGAGATCAAAGAAAGGATCATATAAAGGGACAAAGTAGAATGGAGGAGGATGGAATAAAGATGCAGGAAACAATGGACTAGAGAGGAAAACAAATAAGACCTTGCCCAAACTGGATTTCATAGAAACGTAGGACTGGAAGGGTCCTTATTAGGTCATCTAGTCCAGTCCCTTGCACTGAGGCAGGACTATGTGTGATCTAGATCATCCCTGGAAAGTGTTTTTCTATATTTGGATAAATGTATGTCCCTTCCCAGTAACAATTCATTCTGCACGTAGGTGGCCTGGGTCAAAGCATTAAGCCTATTACTTCAGCACTATAGAAGAGCTTGCTTCATCCCCTTGACAATGCCATCAAAGCCCAAGAGACAGCATGAAGACTGGCACTGCACTTCTGAAGGGAAACCTCGAACAAACCAGCAAACAATTATTCAAGGGGTAAAAAAAAATCATTAAGAGACTGCTTTGCTCTCACCTCGTAGTCATAGAAATATTTTCCAAGAAGGGATATTTGCTCAGAATTCTCGCTTCCTTCCTTCTTTCAGACCCATCTGTTGTGGTAATGGTAGGAACACAAAGAAAGCTAATTTGTATATGTTGTTAGTTGGTGCTAGTGATGGGTTTTTATGTATCACAATATTTTTAATTATTACTATTGTGGGGCGAATTACTTCAGGGATGAGTTACCTCCCCTGCTGTGGTGGCTGAAGTCGATTTGGAAACCTCTCTCCCACAAAAACCTTGCAATATCAACATCTCAGGCAAGAAAGCCCTTCTACTGTATGTACCTGCCAACTAGGAGAGGCAGGGTGACTTAATGGATGTAGCACTAGATTGGGACTCGGGAGATTTGGGTTTTATTCTTGGCTCTGCCAATGGCTTGCTGGGTGACTTTGGGTAAATCACCTAAGCCCTTGCTGGGTTGTTTCTGTTAGGAGAAATTGATGATACTAGTCAGGTATTTTTTCGATGAAATCCTCTTTTGGTTTTGGTTTTTTACAAAGAATGTACCAAGTCCTGTTTCCCTGAAGACAGTAGCAACAACTAGTGGGGCAGTTTCCTTGCTCACAATTTCCAAGCCTGCCTTTCCAGTCAGTGTTCTGCCCCAAAAAAGCTCTGCCTCTTTTGGTTTCCTCCCAGGGCCATGTTCACTGTTTCTCTTGTTGTCGTCTCACTTTCTGTCTGCTTCCTGGAGCCTTTCACACACAGACAGGCAGCTGCAACCAGATCAATTCCCCAGCCCCTGCATTTTGCAGTCCCAGGGAAACCCCTCAGGCCATGTCGCTCAGCTTCCTCAGCCTTGCCATACTGCTCCATACCTTGGGCAATGGCTACTATGGTTTCAGCTATTACTAAGCCAAGGGGCATTTAGTTGCTCGCTCATTTAGCCTGAATGAAAGGTGGCTAGCATGCCCATCAACTTCAGCAAGGTCTGTGATTGCCCATAGATCAGACACGCTTGCCAGCAGACCCTAATACCCTCCCGCACCACGCTCTAATAATTATCACATCTGGCCTGCAGACCCACTGCAGCCCTACCCCCTAACATGCAGCATATGGCCCATTCTGGTCCAGTTTCCTCCCATCAGACTCAGGCCTCCCACCACATCCCAAGCCTTTTTCCTAAGCCCTACTATGGTTTTTTGAAGAGCCATTGACAAACAGCAGTTGGCCAGCCTCACTTTCTCCAGCACTAGCTGCTGCTTCTCGCAAAGGAACATTGGGTTCTATTCCAGGAAACTTGCAGCGCTTTCTTCTGCTGTAGGCCCATACGTCCAGTCTGAAGAATAGGAAGAAAGAGTAGTTTTTTCTTGATGCTGGTTCTAACTGAGGGCCAGGAAGGAGGAGGTGCTTCTTGGCAGTGGAGAGTCATGCTAGGGTGGCATTCATGACAGACAGGAGATTTACTCAGGCATTCCTCTCCGTTCCTACATACCTTTCCTCCTACAAAGCACAGCACTTCCTGGTGGTTGGTCTCACCAAACCTTGGTAGCAGTGGATTGTGGTATATTGAAAACTCTGTTAAAGTTACAAGCTATCACTTTAAGAATAAGGGGTTTCCTGGTCCTGCTTGCAGGAGAGGGCTTTATAGGGAATCTGGTCTGGTCTAGCAGCAGGCACTCTGCAAAGAGCCAGCCTAGAGCAAGGTGGACTGAGCTGTGCCTCTCTGCCTAAGGGAACAGCTTGCTTTGTGTCTTTGGTTTTGGTTCTTGTGTTATAGTTCTCAATTTTAAGAAATAAAGTAGTGTTATGTTGCAATCTTGCAGCAAGATAAAAACACAGAATACTCTACCTTCTCTGTTTGTATGCCGTGAACATAACATGAGAGAGACCAAGTAGATGAGGTAATATGTTTTACCGGACCAGCTTCTGTTGGTGGAAGGTAGCAGGTTTCAGAGCTTTTCTTCGGGTCTGGGGAAGGACATCCTTGATTGGGACAGATCCTTGAGCATAATGGTAACACGTGTTGTAGGAAGTCCCTTGAAATGAACTGGGCAACTGAAGGTTAGATTGTTATACAAAGGGATTTAAAGTGGGCAGTAAAGGGTAGCAGGCAATGTGGTGTGTTACAAATTCTTGTAATGAGCCATAAAACCAGAGTCCATGGACATAACATGGTTAGCAGAGGGCTAGGAAGGGGGTGGAAGGATAATTTTGAAGACAGGAAGTGTAAAAGAGGGGAACTGGCCTGGAAAGGCAGTGTGTGATGCAGAGAAGATTCACACTTAAACTGTAATAAAACAAGAATGTTTATGATCACTCACTTTTCAGAGTCCTTACATTTTGGGGAAGATATACAGTAGACCTGTCATCATCACCATCTGAGAAGCATGATTGTGAACACTGCCTAAAGAGCTAAATTGGTTTTCAAGCAATGTTTTCACTAAACACTTCTACTTGGTAGGGTGCTTTGGGCCTTTGGCTTCGGTTTCAGCCAATGCACACTTTGTGGTAATGGAAGCAGTCTGAAATCTGTGACTGGCCCTAATTTGCTTGACATTTTCCGGGGACTGCTGCTGGCACTAACAGCACCACATGGGTTCCCTGCGTTACTGACAGTCAATCTGGTATCGCTCAAAGTGTAGCAAAATACATAGGTCATGGGAAAACTTCAGCTCCAGAGTTTTAAGATTACATAATGACAGCTTCGTTCCATTTTGCACTGACACAATTTAAAGGAGAGAGTGTCAGACTTCTGACTTCCTTTAGAGAAATCCACCCAAGAAGTTATGACGGGTGCCAGATGGGAAACAATTTTCTCATCCTGAAAAAAGTTATAGTATTTTAAAAAAAAAATCCCATTCCATATTGGGATGAAACTGAGAGCTTCTGAAAATTTTCACATGTGCGTGCAAGAGAATATTCTACAGCAGGGTAGGCAATAGCCTGCTGGCTCTCACCTGGGATATGGGAGACGCAGATGTGATGGGTTCCCCCTGGGGTGCCACCTGGAACTGGGGTACCACTGAGCCCCCTGACCCACCTGCCTGGGCACCCTCTTACACTGTACTGCTGTGACAAGCTACAAAGCCCTCCAGCCTGCACTTTCACCAGCATACATACAGGTAGGGGCACACCCAACTGCAGTTACAAGCAGGCTCTCTGACCAGCCACTGCATGGGAAGGTTACTCCCAGCTCCTCAGGCGCACACCCTCTCTGGAGTATAAACCCCAAATTATACCGTCTTGCGCTGCACAGGGAACTGTACAGCGTGAGCTCATTAAATTGCCCCCTCCCTCAATGTAGAGAGGAATATGCAACAGCTTTTTGCCCCTGAATTATGATTTTCACACACTTCACTCCAGCTCACTGGTTTAGATAAATCAAAAACAAGTTTATTGACTACAAAAGATAAATTTGAAGTGATTATAAGTGATAGCAAACAGATCAAAGCAGATTACCTAGCAAATAAACAAAAAATACAAACTAAACTTAATATACTAAATAGATTGGATATGAATAGCAGATTGTCACCCTAAGAGATGATACAAGCAGGCTGCAGATTCTCAAGGGGCAAGCTGCACTTGCTTTACGGCTTGGAATCCCCAGGTGTTTCATTCACAGGCTAAAATCCCATTAGCCTGGGTCCAGCACTTCCCCCAGTTCAGTCTTTGTTCCTCGGATGTTTCCAGGAGTCCTCTTGTGTGGGGAGTGAAGAACATCAGATGATGTCACTCCCTGCCTTATATAGCTTTTCCATATGGCGCGAACCCTTTGTTCCCAAAGCTCGGTTCCCAGACCAGTCTGTGGAAAAATACTGATTTTGGATAGATGGAGTCTAGAGACATGTGGTCTTATCACATGTCCTTGTAGAGATATTAAAGCTATCACTCATAGGCTGTCTGGAGCATTCTCAGGAAGGCTCCCAAAGTGGGAGATAAGCTTCTCCTAAGACCTATTGTTTTTTTCCTAATGGCCCATTGCCCCGAATAGGCCCTTCCCCACCCACTATCCAGACCAGTGGTCTCCAACCTTTTTAAGCACACGATCACTTTTTGAATTTAAGTGCAACTTAGGATCTATCTCAAAGAAAATGTAGAAATAACAGGAATCACACAAACCCAAACACTCTTGCCTGCCCCCTACTCCGCCCCTTCTCTGAGGCCCCACCCTGCTCATTCCATCCCTCCTCTCTCCATTGCTCGCTCTCCCCCACCTTCACTCACTTTCACCGGGCTGGGACAGGGGGTTGGGGTCCGGGAGGGGGTACGATGTGCGGGAGGGGGCTCAGGGCTGGGGCTGGGCATTAGGGTGCAGGAGGGGATGCATGGTGTGGGATTTGTGAGGGAATTTGGGTGCGGGGGGGGCTCAGGGCTGGGGCAAGGGATTGGGTGAAGTAGGGGTTCGGGGTGTGGGCTCTGGCAGCACAGCGGGGCTAAGGCAGACTGTAGGGGTGTAACTGCACTGGCAGCGGCTCCTGGGGGGGAGGGGCAGGTGGCTCCATGTGCTGCCCCCATTCACAGGCACCACCCCCGCAGCTCCCATTGGCTGCGGTTCCCCATTCCTGCTAATGGGAGCTGTGGGGGCGGTACCTGCAGGTGAGGGCAGTGCGTGGAGACCCCCTGCTCCGCCTCTCACCGGGGGCCACAGGAACGTGCTGGCCACTTCCCGGAGCGGCGCGGGGCCAAGGCAGGCAGGGAGTCTGCCACCAGACTGTTAGTGGCCAATCTCCCGGTTTGGCTGCAGGAGGGTTGGCAACTCTAGACTGAGACTGAGATTGACTGTCAGAGGCTCCACGATCGACTAGTCGATCACAATCTACCGGTTGGTGACCATTGATCTAGACTGAAAGCATCTTGTCTAGTGGGCGTTACCCAGGTGTAACTGCACTTAAAATAGAGCTACATGGTCAATATTCCTAACTCCAGATACAAAAATGATACATGCATACAAGTAGTATAATTATATTCAGCAAATCATTACTTTTCCAATGACATCTCACATGACCCATCTTGCATAAAATGCATCATACTTATGCCATAATCATACCATAGTGAAGCATATGGGGTGCAGTGTCACAAGAGTTTCAATTCCCTGTTCTCAGGCAGAGCAGGGATTTGAACCTGGATCTCCCATATCTGCCCCCTGACCTGACTGCTTGGCTACGTTGGGGCAGGCATCGCTTATACATGAATGGCAAAATTTGGTTTTGTTGACTGAGCCTTATCCGTTGAAAAGCTTTTAACAAAATAATTCAAACCCAGAGCTAATAGTGACCCGCCATGCTTCATAGTGTATAGGAGTTGTTTGCTATTTTAAAACAGTTCTATCTGATACAGTGTTGTCCGAAATGTTCCCAGCAAAGCAAGGTTTGCTAAAGACTGATTGATAGATTTGATAGCATCATTGGCACCATCCCGGCGGAGGTTGCCCCTTCTGAGACCCTCTTCCCTCCCGAGTGCACCCCTTTCAAGTGACAGGCATGTGCCTGCACTGCTCTTTGGGGTAAGACCCCACGATCCAAACCACTCCCTGAGTGGGTCTCCGGGTTACACCCCCTGTGATCCCTAGCAGGCCCCATGGGCTCGGCATCTGGAAGCGTTTCCCTTCGGGAGCCTGTGGACTGTACAGAATGCAGTGACACAGAAGCAGCTTCTTCAGAGCAAAACAAGATTTATGAGGGCTTGTCTATACGGCAAGTTACTGCACAGCAAGCCAGGGTGTGAATTTACAGTGCACCAGCTTGCCATGCAATAACGTGCTGTGTGGACACTGCCGGATGCCACTGCACAGCTACGTGGTGTGCTGTAGAATCACACCCTGGTTTGCCCCACAGTAACCTGCTGGGCAGATAAGCCCTCATTCCTCCTCTATCCGCCTGCAGCAGCTGACTCCTTTCTGCTTCTCCCTTTCTGGAGGGCGAATCTTTTAAAAGATCATTGTCTTTTGATCTCCAAATCATCTGCCTTAGCAAAACAGTTATGTAACTAGGGTTGGAGCTGAGGAATCCCGCTTCATGGCTATAAACCTGGCGATTGTGTTTGAGTACCTGGATTCTCCTAATCTAGGCCATTGTGTTACCTGTTCTGCTTGTTTTCTCTAACAGCCCCTTTGATCTAGCACATAGCCTATCACAGACAAACACACGAAGGCATGTGCAACATCACACACGATAATATAGATATTTCCCACTTCTCCACAATCATCTCTCAACATTTCATTCAGCAGTCTGTTGGGTTTGGATTATATCCAGCTGTACTGCATTCTGGAGAGCTCTTTCAGTACAGTCACACTAAAATCATGAGTGCTGTGAGCTCTCCATAGTTAAATGCTAATCTTTTATGCTAAAGCCCCAGGATATTTTCTGCATCACAACAAAAAAGAACAGCTGATTTATAGAGATTAGGGGAGAAACGAGAAAGGCGCTTCAAAAGGAAGAAGACCCAAATTGACGGAGTAAAACTTTCAAAAGTACCTAAGTGATTTAGCAACCTAAATTCTGTTTTTAAAAGTCACTTGGGCACTAGGAGCCTCAGACTTGGTCCTCAAATAGTTTTTGTACTGGTAAAATCATATTGGTTAGGTATGTGACTTTTTTTTACTGATGCAGTTATTTTGGTACAACCCCAGGTGTGGACACAGTTAAAGCAGCATAAAGATGTCTTATTGTGGTATAAGTTATTCCTTTTTCTGTACAGGAATAAGTTGTCTTGGTATCACTGCATCCACACTAAAGGGATTGTACAGCTTGAACTCAACTAGTGTAGTGGTACAACTTTTGTGTGTAGACAAGGCTTCAGTTACTTTGCAAGTCAAGGTGCCTAAGTGATTTAGGCACTTTTCAAAAGTCTACCCTTTGTCTAAAGTTTTTATAAGAACATATTGAGTCAGACCAAAGGTCCATCTAGCCCAGTATACTGTCTCTGACAGTGGCCAATGCCAGGTGCCCCAGAGGGAATGAACAGAACAGGTAATGATCAAATGATCCATCCCCTGTCGCCCATTCCCAGCTTCTGGCAAACAGAGTCTATGGACACCATCCCTGCCCTTCCTGGCTTATAGCAATGCATGGACCTATCCTTCATGAATGTATCTAGTTCTTTTTTGAACCCTGTTATTGTCTTGGCCTTCACAACATCCTCTGGCAAAGAGTTCCGCAGACTGACTGTGTCTTTTGTGAAGAAATACTTCCTTTTGGTTGTTTTAAACCTGCGGCCTATTAATTTCATTTGGTGCCCCCAGTTCTTGTGTTATGAGAAGGAGTAAACAACACTTCCTTATTTACTTTCTTCACACCAGTCATGATTTTATAGACCTCTATCATATCCCCCTTAGTCATCTCTTTTTCAAGCTGAAAAGTCCAAGTCTTATTAATCTCTCCTCATACGGAAGCCGTTCCATACTCCTAATAATTTATGTTCTCCTTTTCTGAACCTTTTCCAATTCCAATATATCTTTTTTGAGATGGGGTAAACACATCTGCACACAGTATTCAAGATGTGGGCGTACCATGGATTTATATAGAGGCAATAAGATATTTTCTGTCTCATTATCTATCCCTTTCCTAATGATTCCCAACATTCTGTTCACTTTTTTGACTGCCGCTGCACATTGAGTGGATGTTTTCAGAAAACTACCCACAATGACTCCCAGATCTCTTTCTTGAGTGATAACAGCTAATTTAGACCCCATCATTTTATATGGATAGTTGGGATTAGGTTTTCCAGTGTTCATTACTTTGCATTTATCAACATTGAATTTTATCTGCCATTTTGTTGCCCAGTCACCCAGTTTTGAGAGATCCTTTTGTAGCTCTTTGCAGTCTGCCTAGGACTTAACTATCTTGAGTAATTTTGTATCATCTGCAAATTTTGACACCTCACTGTTTACCCCTTTTTCCAGATCATTTATGAATATATTGAATAGGACCGGTCCCAGTACAGACCCCGGGGGGACACCACTATTTACCTCTCTCCATTCTGAAAACTGACCATTAATTCCTACACTTTGTTTCCTATCTTTTAACCAGTTACCAATCCATGAGAGGACCTTCCCTTTTATCCCATGACAGTTTACTTTGCTTAAGAGCCTTTGGTGAGGGATCTTGTCAAAGACTTTCTGAAAATCTAAGAACACTATATCCACTGGATCCCCCTTGTCCACAGGCTTGTTGACTGCCTCAAAGAATTCTAGTGAATTCTAGTGAAGCATGATTTCCCTTTACAAAACCCATGTTGACTTTTCCCCAAGAAATTATGTTCATCTATGTGTCTGACAATTTTGTTCTTTACTATAGTTTCAACCGATGTTCCTTGCACTGAAGTCAGGTTTACCGGCCTATAATTACCAGGAACACCTCTGGATCCCTTTTTAAAAATTGGCATCACATTAGCTATCCTCCAGTCATCTGGTACAGAAGCTGATTTAAATGATAAGTTACAGATGACAGTTAGTAGTTCTGCAATTTCACATTGGAGTTCCTTCAGAACTCTTGGGTGAATATAATCTGCTCCTGGTGACTTATTACTGTCTAGTTTATCAATTTGTTCCAAAACCTCCTCTAATGACACCTCAATCTGGGACAGTTCCTTAGATTTGTTACCTAAAAAGAATGGCTCAGGTTTGGGAATCTCCCTCACATCTTCAGCTGTGAAGACCGATGCAAAGAATTCATTTAGTTTCTCCGCAATGGCCTTATCGTCCTTGAGTGCTCCTTTAGCATCTCGATCGTCCAATGGCCCCATGGGTTGTTTAGCAGGCTTCCTGCTTCTGATATACTCAAAAAAAATTTTGCTATTACTTTTTGAGTCTTTGGCTAACTGTTGTTTAAATTCTTTTTTGGCCTTCCTAATTATATTTTTACACTTCATTTGCCAGAGTTTATGCTCCTTTCTATTTTCCTCACTAGGATTTAACTTCCACTTTTTAAAAGATGCCTTTTTGCCTCTCGCTGCTTCTTTTACTTTGTTGTTTAGCTCTTTTTTGGTTCTCTAACTATGTTTTTTAATTTGGGGTATACATTTAAGTTGAGCCTCTATTATGGTGTCTTTAAAAAGTTTCCATGCAGCTTGCAGGGATTTCACTTTTGGTGCTGTACCTTTTAATTTCTGTTTGACTAACCTCCTCATTTTTGTGTATTCCCCTTCCTGAAATTAAATGCTACTGTGTTGGGCTGCTGTGGTGTTTTCCCTGCCACAGGGATGCGAGATTTAATTATATTACGGTCGCTATTACCAAGCGGTCCAGCTATATTCACCTCTTGGACCAGATCCTGTGTTCCACTTAGGACTACATCAAGAATTGCCTCTCCTCTTGTGGGTTCCAGGACCAGCTGTTCCAAGAAGCAGTCATTTAAGTTGTCACGAAACTTTATCTCTGCATCCTGTGCTGAGGTGACATGTACCCAGTCAATATGGGGAGAGTTGAAATCCCCCATTATTATTGAGTTTTTTATTTTAAAAGACTCTCTAATCTCCCTGAGCATTTCACAGTCGCTATCACCATCCTGATCAGGTGGTCGGTAGTATATCCCTACTGTTATATTCTTATCATTAGAGCATGGAATTACTAGTCATAGAGATTCTATGGTATAGGTTGGTTCATTTAAGATTTTTACTTCATTTGATTCTACTCTTTCTTTCACATATGGTGCCACTCCCCCACCAGCATGACCTGTTCTGTCCTTCCAATATATTTTGTACCCTGGTATTACTGTGTCTAGAGCCATCCCTTGGGTACGGTAAATCTGGGCGACTGCTCAGGGCTCCGTGCTTTGGGGGGCCCCATGGTCCAGTGCGAGTGGCCAGCGCCCGAGACCCCGGGGGCGTGGGACAGCAACTGAGACCCCGGGCTCAGGGCTGGCAGCCGGGACCCCAGGGGTGCTGCAGCACCCCCGCACTCCTAATTCTTGTGCCTATGGCGGGGGGCTGATTTGTCCTGGGCCCCTCACCCCCCTAGGAATGGCCCTGACTGTGTCCCATTCATTATCCTCATTCCACCAAGTGTCTGTTATGCCTATTATATCAATATCCTCATTTAATATAGTGCACCAGTCACGGGATGGCAGATTTCCTACTGATGGAATTTTGCCCTTCCCAGTGACCTATGTGTGTCAGACATGAGCGGATGTTACACATTGCAGAAATTGATTCTCCAGCACCTGGAGACTTGCACTAAGCATTGCGTAATCTCATGAGACCAAGGCTATGCAAAAACTATGACCTAGGGATGTGACTCCCATCTCAGGTACACATGCAGCTGCCTCTGTTCGTGCTATCTCAGCTATACTATTTATGCTTGCGCCAGCTCTCATCAAGCAAGCATGCTTATTTGTACATGAACTGGGAATCCAACCCCTAGTTTGGACTTTAGATGTAGCCATAGAGATGAGTCAGGACACAAATGTGATGTCAGAGGGAGTGAGTCCTTCCACATGAACATGTGTGCACACACACAGACACACACACACACACACACCCTTAAGCACACAGGAACAATATAATATTGAAATGGAATTTTCTGCAACCATAGAGACATGGGTACAAAATATGAAGGAAGCCAGGCCCTCTCGTGCCACATGGAAGACATAGAAGGTCATCCACTAAATTTGTTGTGGTGTTTTTAATTTTTGAATCTGATTTATTTTAAAATGTGCCCCTCCAAACCTCTAGGAACTAGATAAAAACAATAAATAATAAAAAACAATTAAGACCAATGTCTAAACTATAAGATCCTTTTGAACACATCCTCTGACATAACCCACTCAGACGATTTTCATGTGACTCCATTCTCCACACCTGACCCTTGACAAGTATGTAGTCCATACAAGATCTTCCTTTGACAAAAGGCAGCAGTAGCTGTGATCGGTTGCATTTCTATAACTATCTAATTGTCATATTAATAGAAACTGGACATATTGCACTACTTTCCAGCTGTCATCTTCTTATTTGAAAAATTATCAGTCACTTTAAACAAAAATATGTGTTTTCTAATTAACAGATTATAATGAACTGGCTCATGCATTTGGGTATCACTGCCATCTATTGGGTGGACTCAGATGTGCTGAAGTGTGTATCCTAGGCCTTAGACAGTTACCAAGTTTAAACTAGCAGTACTGATTAAATAAATAAATGGAGATATCCTATCTCCTAGAACTGGAAGGGATCTTGAAAAGTCATTAAGTCCAGCCCCCTGCCTTCACTAGCAGGACCAAGTACCAGATCCTTAAGTGGCCCCCTCAAGGATTGAACTCACAACGCTGCTGCGTTTAGCAGGCCAATGCTCAAACCACTGAGCTATCCCTCCCCCTGATTGGGGGACATCCCCTGTGGTCAGTTGTGGTTAGCCTACAAGGATATGCTAAACTTAATTTTGTTTTCTAAAGACTTACATCAAGCATACAGTGGTGAGACTTTGTGAAGAGCTGCTTAATAAGGAAGCCATCTGCAGTGTGTAACAACTTTATTGAGCCTACCGTCACGTGACCAATACTATATATTCTTGGTCAGTAGATGATGCTCTATAAACTAGCTGCATGTATAAATATACACAGGTCTATCTTGTTTATATAGCACTCCTGTAACAAACATACCCCAACAGCCACATCATGAGAAACAATAAATGAAGACACTTTTTATGGAAGCTTAAAATAAAGTGTTCTGTAAGCAGCAAAGTAGCATCTACATGGAACATCAGTAACACACATAATTCGCTAGGCCTGCCAAGTCCTTTCCAACCTCTCCAAGTGAAACTAATTACATCTGGTCTAAATACACCCATGAATTCCAACGAGTATCCACTCACATTCCACAATCAGGCTCATAACCTGTTCGTATTTGTTTTACCTCCACAAACAGTCCAGCCGTCATGTTTGACTCACACAAAGGCTCATAGAGGGTGAAATTCACTCCTGTGCAGAGTGCTTAAGAAGCACGTAAGTCTTGGTCTGACTTTCTGTACAGGGGTGAGTTTCACCTAGAAAGACATTTCTAAGCTCACGTTCTTGAGTATCTGACCTGGTAGTGAAACAGGACTCGTCCGTGGGGCAGAGTTATCTGATACCATTCTCTTCAGTGGCTGCTGTCCGGCACAGTATAATCTTTCTTGGAATGGAAATATACTGGAAAGTGCATTAAATGTGTCTATCTATCAAACTATCTCTCTTGAGTTTTTATACTGCCTCCCAGCACCATGGTATCTGAGAACCTTCCATGTAAAATTAATAGCAACAGCAAAGTCCGTGGTGGACTTCTTGAAGACAGTTAACAAATGCAAACTAGCACTTCATTTTCAGGGTGAAAACTCTGCTTAGATTAGGACATTTGTTTTGATTGGTAGTGGTTTAGGGGGATAGAAAAGGGTGTCAGTGCTGTGAGGAACATTCTTATGAAGGAAAGGTGTTTTCAAAGAGGAAATAATGTTCTTCCTTTTATTTTTTCCAAGGGGGAGGGACAGTTAAGCTTAAGCTTCTGCTAAATAGTAATAATATTCTAACTGAGTTCCTAGAACCAAGTGTTCTGTACGTCAGATAAAACCTGATTTTATGATTGCTAATAACATTAATAGTTGTGAAAGCTAATATAAAGAGGGTGAACAGATGTTATGCTTCAGGGCATAAGATAATAGCCTGTGGAGGTCCGGAAAAAACCCAACAACAAAAACCCTATTCCCATGTATAAAGCATTACACAACTGGCCCAAAAATTTCCAACATTTAGTATCACTTTTCCTTTAAATCTCAAAATTTCAAATTATATTAACACACCCCTGTTTCACTTTTCCTCTTGGCATCTCAGAGCACTTAACATCAAGCTTTTCATCACCACAATGGAGGCACAGAGTAGTTAAGAAATATGTCCAAGGTCACCCAGGAAATCAGTAGCAGAGCCAGAAATGGCAGGCAGAAGTCATGATGTCCAATCCCCTACACTAAACCCATAGACACTAGACCATCATCCATTATATTGTTCCAAAAGAGGGGACTGGAGGGAAGAAATTGTCCAGCCAACCCCTCCCCCCAAAGAAAAATAAAATGTTTTCTGGAGGAGAAGTAAAGTGTATATAGCAGGATTTTTTATTATTATTATTTGCAGAGTAGATCTCTTGGAATAGAGGAATATACTGGATGGACGAGGAACATTGCCATGTTGTTCCCAAGCCAAGAAGCCCTTATTTTCCAGCATTAGATAATTCCCCAGCAAGAATAAAGCAAACATCAAGGTTAAGTGATAATGAGTCAGGAGGCCAATGCTAACCAGCAAGGGAAGGACATGTGAGCAGTCTGACAAGATGACAAATGCCAGACCCTATGGCAAATACAGTTCAGAAACAGAGAGCTAAATTTCTCAGGAAGAACCTAAGATTGAGGGGATGAGGGGTGGTTAAAACAGCAAATGTGCCTCAAAATACTAACAAACAGTAGTAACGGTTCACCCCTTTAACTAAATGCAAGTGAGGCTGAGAGGAGAGCAGGTTGTCTAAACAGTGCTGTGAGCACACCACAGCCCAAATGAACCTTTCACTGATGCCTTTCAAACAAACCGTGAAGCCGTACTATTCAACCTCGAAAAAATCACCCAAGCCTCACATGAGTGGGGTAATTCCTTTTCACAACACTCGCTCCATTTGAGTTCCTGCCTTTGCCACCCATTGGTCCAAAAAGTTATCAAACTCCTCCAGGTTTTGACCGTCATTAGGCCAGGTTTTGCACAGGGAAGTTGTAGCGGGGTGGTCACCCACTCCTGCTTGGAAAGGCTTACAACAGCCCTGGGAGGGGGCTGTGGTAGGGGAAAAGCTGAGCTGATTGGGAGGAAGCAGGCTCAGCTGAGGCCACGCCCCAATCAGGGCCCAGCTGGCCCTATAAAGACTTGAGCCAGGTGCTCAAGCCAACAGTCTCTCTCTCTGCTCAGAGAGAGAAGGGCCTGGCTGTAGGGGCTAGAGACAGGGTACCTGAGTGGAGCAGGGCTGGGGAAAGGCAGAGGAGCTGGGAAGGCTCCAGCCTGGAAAGTCCCAGGCTGCGGCCTAGCATTAGGCCAATAGGTACTGGTGGTTGCCGAGGGCAGCCCAGGGGTAGGCAAAGGCAGCAGGTCCAAACCCCACCTTGCCTGTGATGAGTGGCGTATACTGTAGTCTGCCCCAGGGAGTGGGGCTAGATGGTGACTGGCAGTAGCCTTACACTGAGGTGAGATGGGGTTAGTGGGTGGGGAGACCCAGAGTGTAGGGGTACTGCCAGGGGGGCAGCAACCTGGAGAAAGGGGCACTGGGGTTCTGGGAGGGACATGGGGGCCAGGGGTAAGGCGGATCACCAGCCTGCAGAGGGTGCTCTGGAGCTGGGATGAGCTAATTCCTGGAAGAGACCAGCAGGAGGTGCCGCAGGGGTGAGTCCGCACCCTCACAGAAGTAGACAGAAGACACTTGCTATTGTGATGGCCACCAAGATGACTAACACACTGGGGATTGAACCAGGGACTCCAGTGATAAAAGCCAAAGTCCCTACAGCATGAGCTAAAGAGGCAGCTTCAGAGGCTGCATGGACTGTGATAGACTCACATCTGCTGTGGAGCTGGCACAGCATGGGACGCATGCCACACACACTGACCGTTTGGTTACCGTTACACTATTATTTGTCATGAAAATTGGCTGTTTGGGAGGAATTTTGACTATCTAGATTATGTATCATACTTTGATGTGGATTATATTTCAGGAAACACATAACCAATGTATTCCATGTTCTAGGGGTTAGCAAAGGCTACTTGAAGTCAAGATTGCTGGGTTTCATTCCTGGTTCTACTACTGACTCCCTGTATGATCTTAGGCGAGTCAACCCATCTCTCTATGCTTCCATTTGCCCATCTATAAAATGGATGTGATACCTATTTCAGAGGGTGCTGGGCAAGGGTTAATTTTGGCTCTGCTGGCTAGCCTGCCAGTTCTTTACAGAAGCAGCTCAACAAAAGTGTTCTCTCTGGGCCCCATTGCAAGCCTATAGGTACCTTAAAATAAGGCACAATATACAGCAACTGGAGCCCTGCAACAGGCTGTTCTTAAGCCAAACCACTCTCTGAATGGCAGTTATGCATGGGAGGTTGTGCAAAATTATTTCATTAGCACAGTGGAAAAAAATGAGATAAGAAAGGGCAGAAGAGGGTTGGCGGCACTGGCTCAAACATAAGGGGAGAGGAGGAAAGAACACAAGATCGGAATCCTACTGAGGTCCCTTCCAACCCTGATATTCTATGATTTTAATCTGAGAGTCAACAGACTAAAGTCTCCTCACACATGCACTGTGCAGCCCCAGTGAACTGAGGGGACAGGTTGGCGCTAAATGCGTAAGTGTCTCTCAGAAAATACTTGCACCTTGCTAGCCATATTGATGCTTCAGGAAAATGTACAAGTAGCTGATTATTGTCGGGCTAGTAAAGTGTATCATTGTGTGGTTTGTCTATTCTATCTTTCATGGTGGATGATGCCCATGGTCCTCTTTATTGTTATTACATGAATAGGTGATCTCTTGTAGTGTACAGTATGAACAAGACTGCAGAATAAGACAATTTGGAGTTCCCTAGCCCAAGCCTTTAATTTAGATAAGGCGTTTGATTACAGACAATCAAAAAGATCACATTAGAAGTCATTTCCGAAAAAGGTAATTCCATCCTTTTTTTGAAAGTCCCACAACTTTAAAAAACCTACTCAAGGCGACCTCAAAGGTTCCCAAAGCAGTCTGCACTGGCTAAAGAGCATGCATGGCAAATTTAGTCAGAAACGGGGGTTGTATGTTTCAGGAAGTTATGGCAGTGCAGGGAAGTTGTTTTGGAATTTAAAGTAAGTTACCACCTTAGCTGGGGTTCTTTTAATAAAACGTACCATGAGACTGATGGTTGATACTTGCTTATCATAGTTCAGAGATCACTATGCTTGAGTGTCATTAAAGGGGCTTGATTTATTTATTTCATCTGCTGTCTTTTTGCGTCTCTTTCTTCTTCATCCCTGAGCAACATCTATGTGCTATGAGAACAGACTTAGATGATAAATATGGAGCATTTTTTTAAAATCTAATTTATGGTTCCCAGTGATTTTATTTTGCTATTTGATCCTTTGTGTGTGTCCTCCTTTGCAGGAAAAAAACTTTCTGTGCCACTTGACAAATGTTGGGGAGAGAGAAACAAATTTCCCAGCGTAGAATATAAAGGAAGGAAAGGAATGAAGAAAGGTGGCTGAAAAACATGGTGTGTGGGAGCGAGAATGTACTGTACAAACTTTGTTGCTGACAGCACAATAGTAAGCATCCCAGGAGGGGAACATTTTCTGTTTTCTGAGAGGCGCGCAGGTCTTCCTAAGCAATGCTCACTAAAATAAGGTTTGGAGTGAAAATCATCTGCCCCAGGCGCACTGACATACACAGACTTTAGTTCTGCCAGAGGACGTATTAAATCAGGTATAAAACCTGTGGTTAAGGGACATTAATGGATGGGCCAATGTGAACTCTCAGGTAGTTCACTTTCTATTTTGTTCATTCATATACACCCCATTTCAATGGACGGGTGAAAGCTGAGGGCAGTTTTTATTTCACCTCACCCTGTTTGCCCATCCTTAGTAATATAGTAACCCCTGTGAAGTGAGGGAAGTCTCTCTCAGCCCTGCCGTTCCCGTGGACAGGTGTCCACAACATAAAGCTACCTCCACTGGTGGCACTAATAGGCTCTGTGGCTGGCAGGCTTAGCTCATAGTCCAAGGACTAAGATCTTGTGCAAAGTGCTGAGCAGCTGCTATGACTCACGACTCTCACTAAAGTTAATGGGAATTGAAGGTGCTCAGTACCCCCCCGAATAGTGCACGGAGACTGAACTTCTCTCTGCAATATCGAGGGTATGTCTTCATTGCAGAGTTACTTCAGATGATTGGTTCCTGGGCCTAACCACCCTGGTCATCCTGCAAAGGGCTACAAAGCCCTACTTGAGTGGCCACATCCTCATTGGTGATGCACTCCCCTGTGTGTGTTGCTAGGACTTCTGGGGGCTCAACCCTCGGTTCTTTGTGCTGCAGTAAGCTGAGCCACAATATGATTCTTTCCCAGAGAATTGAAGCAAAACTTGTCTGTCCTTCAGGTCACAGGGGGGAATTGTGGGACGGCACTGGAAGACTATCAACACTCAAGTGGCATAGGTGGCATCCTTACTGGAAAGTAGGTGGCAAGTGAAGCTTCCCCTGCATGGGGCTAGCTCCCTGTCCTGCCTCTTCCACCCGTGGCTCTGCCTCAGCTCCCGCTCAGCCCCCTCCCCACTCGGCCCCACCACTCACCGCATTCCTTCTCTACTCCCTCCCCCACTTTACCCACGAGGCCCCCACTGCCTGTCATTCCCCACATCCCTCCTTTCCTCCCCTCTTTTTCCCCCCACGAGGTTCCCCACTGCCTGCAGGGACGTGGCAAGTGGGGGTAGTCTCACGGCGGGGGAGGGGGGTGGAGGAGAGGAGGGACATGGTGAGCAGTGGAGACCTCCAGAGCGGGGGCGTGGAGTGGAGGAGAGAAGGGACTCACCAGGCAGCGGCGGGGTGGAGCAGGGACAGGAAGAGGCAGAGCACAGGCGGGGCCCAGGTGTCCGGCATTGGCTTGGCAGCAGCTGCGCCAGGGGAGGCTTATGGTGGGTGGGTTACCATCCCTAATGAAAGCAGCCTCTGGCTTTAGCCTGCACCCCTGGACGAGCCAGCTAGCTTGGGCTGAAAGCATCACCACTCGTGTGTGAGGCTTGTGTGTGGACAGGGGCCAGGTTAGAAGCAACAATCAAAGAGCATGAGCTAATTCTGCAGTGAAGACAAACCCACAGAGATGGTCCCTTCAGCTCAGAGTTGAGGCACATTATTGCCATGGTTCAGGGGAAGCTTGCATTGCTGTTTCCCATGCTGTGTGTGGGGTCCACAGCTGAAACAAAGGACTTCAGTTTCTGCTGCTGCCAACCTGGCACTACATTAATATTTAGAAGAGCCATACTGCAGCTGTCACATATTCTCCCACAGCCGCACATGCTCTTCCTCTGGATCTTGGGAATGTGGTCTGGATGGGTTTGCCTGTCCTGTACTACTAGAGTTATGTGAGTGCTCATAGGGCTGCTTCAGTGTGACATGGGCTGTCAAGACTAAACATTCAAGCACAGCTGTGTCAATGGCCTGGAAAAGGAAAATGTGATTTTGATCCAGGTCTTTAATAACATGCTTTAGAGCATGGATGTGCAGTAGCTTTTGAGCTCCATTTGAGATGGGTCACAAATGAAAGATTCTATGTAAGACACCCCCAATCATGAGTGGTTTGGATAAAACGGAACCACAAGCTGATGCATCCCTGATTTCGGGAGTGGTCAAGCAAAGCCAAAACCTGATAGATGAAGTTTATCAAAACCAAAACTACAGACGACTTCCCTGGCCCATCTCTTGAATCTGTGCCTCTGTTCTGCCTCCATTGTGAAGGCCAAGACTATAACATGATTCAAAAAAGAACTAGATAAATTCATGAAGGATATGTCCATTAATGGCTATTAGCCAGAATGGGCAGGGATGGTGTCCCTAGTCTCTGTTTGCCAGAAGCTGGGAATGGGCGACATGGGATGGATCACTTGATTACCTGCCCTGTTCATTCCCTCTGGGGCACCTGGCACCGGCCATTGTCGGAAGACAGGATACTGGGCTAGATGGATCTTTGGTCTGACCCAGTATGGCTGTTCTTATGTATTAAACAAATCACTAAACTACTCTTTCATCTGTACATCAGACTACACTAGCTTGTGCCACTGATCATTAGCTCAAGCTGTGCGTGCTGCTACATTGTGTGCGAGCTGCGTTTAATCCTCAGTCTAATAAGGCATAATAGAAGGGGTGTTCTATTTTCCTCAGCAATAATCCAATTTCCTCATTGGCAATAATCTATTCTGCCTTCCGTCTGGAACTTCATCCGCTAGGGGACCAGATTATCGCCTTGTGTTGCTTTGGTTTAGGCAATGCAGATATATGCAAAAGAAATGATCTGTTGTTAGTGCTGCTGTCAATCAGTACAGTACTGTCTGGTGGCTTATTGCAGCTCTTTTCCACAGGGACGCTATACTGGGGCCCCATGTTACAATAAAAAATGTTTTGGGGTTCACCTCCTAGATAGCCCCCAAGAAATGCAGCATGAGTGGGACTTCTGAAAACCTGTTTGTGCCCCACACTTTGAGAATCCCTGGCTTACAGCAAGGATGCTACTGAAACTGGTGAAGGCAATTGGCAGAACATTCCTGACTAAGATGACCATCTTTTGAACAGACAGGCGCATAGGAGCTCTCGGGTGAGGTAGAAAGGGGCACTTGCTGCTGGTTTGATTTACTGCCTTAGTGAGTTAATTTATTTTCTGCATTGTGGATTATTTGTATGCTGCTGAGTGGTTATTATTATGTGGATGGTGATTTTAATGACTTATTAGGTGGCCCGGAGCTGTTCTATTATATTCACATTGTAAATCATTTGATTATCTGTAATGATACAGACGTGGTTATACCATATCCTTATCTTTAATGGAGCTACACCAATTTACAACAGGCAAGAATCCGAACTGGTAGCTTTTTTTTTTAAAGAAGGGTGTAGCCCAGTGGTTAGAGCAGGGGACTGAGGGTCAGGATTCCTGCATTCTATTTCTGCCTCTGCAGCTAATTTGTCATGTGGCATCTATGTCGGGAGAGGAATAGCCTCCAGGGAGGGGAAACCTGCTGCCTTCTCAGCACCAGCAGTTTTGTTTTCCTTTCTGCATCAAGTACGACTTTTCCTTCTGACTGGAGTCATTCAAATTGCTGGTTTCCGGATGGCCTACCTCAGCTTGCCTCAGTGGCAGAGATCCAGCAGCAGATTCAGGAGTCATTCTCTCTCTCTCTTCATTTTCCTAACCCCTGGAAACAGTGCTCAAATTAAGGGGGAACTGATGGCCTCCCAACAGCATGGCCCCAGAAGGGTGTTGCACTGGCTGGGAAGGGGGTCATGACCCGAGCAGCTGTGGGAATGTGTTGATGCAGTTTAAGCTCACAGTAGCTCCGGCCAGCAAGCCTCCTACAGCACCCTGGCTGAGATGAACATTTCCGTGCCTGGTGGAAACTTCAGGGGATGGCAGCAGTGAGAACAAAGCCTCCCATCCGTGGGTGGAAACGCCTCTAGATGCAGCCGCATGCCATGCCCTGTTATGGGTCATTCTTTGATTGGCGTGTACAAATGACTGTGGAGGATTCTAATTTTCTTCCTTCTGCCAAATTGGCTGCCTCATGTTGGCTGTAATGTTCTCATCCTGCTATGAACTCTTGGGCCTAGTCTGAATTGAGAAAATGCATTGTATTAGAATTCTAAGACAACATTAAACATGACTTTTGCCTTCAGTATGGACAAGGACAGTCATGTTCAGACACACGTTAAGCTAACCCACTGGTCAGTGTCTGGGGTGTCCTCATCTTTGCCCATCCATGAAGCATGTGAATCTGTTACAATGCTTGCTACATGTCCTGGCTCTTTAGCCTGTGCAAGAGAGACTCATGATTTTAGCTTTGGAGGTGCCTGGTTCAATTCCAGGACTGGCCAAGATAGCAGCTGTCATAAGAAAGCACCATGTAATGCATTTCTCAAGACAGATGTCCTTGTCCACACTGAAGACAGAATCATCTTCTTAAACTGTTTTCTAATACAGTGCATTTTCCAAGTGTGGACACAATGTAGATGGATGAGAATAGAAACCCCTTTAACATGAAGTGTTTTCTTATTTTACTCTTCTTGCAGGTGTCCCACAAATGTGGTAGCAGCAGGTTGCAGCCTGGGATTTGCTTTAAGATGGGGTCAAGCATTCAAAATTTGGATTCAGGTTCAGATTTTGAAACCTTACCTGCCCCGACTCATACACCCAGGGACTGATTTTGTTACTCTGTTCCTGTACTTAGGGCAGGGATGAAAGGAAGGAGGGGTTGTGAGCCCAAAGGTGTTTCCCAATTCCCTTTGTTGTTTCCCCAATTTTGGGGCTGTGCTGAAGTGTGCCCAATCCCCAGTATAAGTCAGAGCGGCCTCAAGGCTGCTCTAAATTACACTCTGCTTCTTGCCCCAAGAAAGCAAAGAATAGCTGTAATGCAATCCACTCTGACCATGCTTCCAGCACCCAATTCACCCACTATGCCAGTGATTGGGAGCAGGTCTGTGCAGAGCCCTTATATCACCTCTTCTCTGGCTGGGAAGGCCCTTTGTCAAGCGGGTTTTCTCGGGTGTCATTTCTGCCCACTTTTAAGCCCCTTTCCACTGCCTGAGCGGTTTTGGTTTGGTCCAATAGCTGATTTTAATATAAGGTGACAAGGCATGGCCTCCTATTCATATCATTTAATTCTATGTCATCTCTGGCTATTGCTTATCAAATTCTTCTGTTTTTCAATATTAATTTTTTAAAAAATCTAATGTATTCGGGCAGCAAATAAGAAAACCATCCTTAAGAGAATACATAGTTCATTCAGTTCAGACCAACAAGGCTTCTTGGCACGAAATACTATACAGCTGTTGCCAAAGTATTTAAAAGACAGACGGACAGACCGACCACTGATGTATGTCAGAAGTAAATCTGATCTGCCCATGTTATGACTACACAGTGTTTGGGGTCTGCATGTTCACTTAGTCATTGAATCTTGCTGGTTATTATAACTGGCTGTTGGCTCTGTCTTTCAACCGTTCACTTATATGACTTCGTTTCAAGCTTGTGTTTATTCCTCCAGATATGCTCCTTCCCAGAATCCAGCTCTCCTGATTCTCGCTCTCCTGCTATGACCATTAGTTCACACTGCCTCGTCATGGAATCAGAGAAACAAACTCCACCTCTGAATGCAGCACCAAAAAGGGGGGAAATGGTACCTACAGAGCATGTTTCAATAGAAATCTGAGAGGGAGCTGTCATGCAGAATGCTTCTGTCTGATTGGTTACTTCCACAGAGCCGGATTCGAAGCTCATCAAGGATGACGTGGTATGTTTATACTGCAATAAAATATCCACGGGTGGCCCAGGACAGCTGACTAAGGCTCACGGGGCTTGGGCTGCAGGGCTATAAAATTGCAGTGTGGACCCTCGGGCTGGAGCCTGAGCTCTGAGATCCCACAAGAGGGGTTCCAGCTCGAACCCCACAAACTCAAGTCAGCTGACACAGGCCATCTGCAGGTGTTTTATTGCAGTGTAGATGTACGCTGGGAATCTTTCCATTTAAATCAGTGGGTTGTGGATCAGGCTCATAACGTCAAAGATGAAGAGATGTTTTGAAAACCATCCAAAATATTAAGTTAGTGCTAAACAGTTGGACATAGCTGGACAGCAGAGTACTCTGCCAGACTACTCTACTGTCCAACTATGTGCTCATTTTGTTTTGGGAGCCTCGACCAAAGCACAATCAGCCAGACACAGGGCAGCACTGAAGCAGAAAAAGGGACCCTAGCAACAGCTTAACTGGGAGATTAAGTTTAATTGAACAACTTTTTTTGCCTCTTAAAGATCACACTGATAGAAAGTCTCATTTTAAAGAGCTAAAGGTCATGTGCTGCTTGGGTTGATGTAAAATTTGCCCACACTACTGACTCCGAGAGTAAACTGTTGAAAAATGTAATAATGCAGATCTTAGTGCTCAGAGGAAAAACATGCTTCTGAATATTTTGAAACACTTACATATGACTCAGTGTGAACGTGCATGGAACCAAATCAACCAGGAATTCACATGGTGAGCGTAGTGTTTAAAGACATAGTCATGACAAGTGTAAGTGCTTCACAATGGAGACTCTCTCTCTGTTCCATGTGTGTAGAATGCCCAGCACAACGGGGTCCAGATTCATGCGGGGGGGGGGGAGGGGAGGAGGGAGGGAGCATTATTGTAATAGAAATAAAAATAAATTAGAAAAACTACTAAGAACTAAGGGGGCTGATCCATTAATTTCAAAGGATTTACCTGCATCAGGAGTTTTAACACACAAAGCAAATAGCAGAATGACTAACTCGGGGTTTTGGGAAGCATTGCTTTTCAGTGGGGTTTGCATATATCCACGTAATGAAGAGGGTAGTGATTTGAGTCAAATGAAATAGACTGCCTGCAAAATCCTCAGGAGAAGGGAAATATTTCTCTTTCTCTGTAATATATTTCCCTCTATGCTATAGTAACAGAAAAGGGAAACCTATGGACGACATATTCATGACATGCTCACAAAGAGGAATTTCACCGCGCGTTTAAAAAGTGGAATACAAAGAGGTGGTAAGAGGAGATACAGCAGTGTGCATGGTGTGAAATAATGAATGTGGAATCCAATGTTTCCCAGCATACTTGCATGTCTTTAAGCCTGTATAAGTGAAATTGTCACAAGGAGATATGTTTGGAAGGTAGGATGGATGTGACATTTTGTCCCAAGCTTTTTCCATGGGAGGAAATGCAACTTGCAGTCTTGATGAACTCCCATCAGAATGTTGCAGGCTCTTTCCTTCCTTTTGTGTTTGTCAATTTGCAGCTCCATCATTGGTGAACAGTCATCCAGATCCTTGTCTCTAAAGGAGCTAAACCAATTTACAACAGCCAAGAATCTGGCCCAGTAGGTTTTGTTTGCCTAATTTAGTGGTTAGAACAGGGGACTGAGACTGAGGCTAGGTCTACACGGGAGGGGGGGAGGATCGATTTTAAGATACACAAATTCAGCTACGTGAATAGCGTAGCTGAATTCGACGTATCCTATTCGACTTACCCCGCTGTGAGGACGGCAGCAAATCGACCGCCGCGGCTCCCCCATCGACGGCGCATACTCCTCCTGACAAGGTGGGAGTACGCGCGTCGATTTGGGGATCGATTTATCCATCTACATGAGAGACGATAAATCGATCCCCGAGAGATTGATTTCTACCCGCCGATCCAGGCGAGTAGTGTAGACTAGCCCTGATATTCAAATGCCACCAGATTCCAAACCAGAGCTGAAATACCTCAAGTGGAGGGTGTTTGCTTGTGGAGGTTGGTTTGGGGTCCATCTCTAGTTTAATGTGAATGACTTCTTTTTTTTTCTTTTTCTTTTTTTGGTCTGTTGCTTTGCTTCAGTCTTTTTGCCTTGCAGGTGCAATTGAGACTAAGCAAAAAATGTTCATTTATTTCATCAATCTGCTAGGCAAGCTAAAATGTGCTCTACAAAGACAAGGCAAAACAAGACCTATAGCAGAGAGGTATGACCCTTTCTTATCTTTGCCATGGATTACTGTCAGGGCTGGCTCTACTGTTTTTGCCGCTCCAAGCAGCGCGGGGGCAGTCAGTGTGCCGTTAGGGCGGCACGCGCATTTCCGCGGCGGCGGCAATTCGGCGGCAGCTTCTGTCTTCAGCCGGAAGACAGAAGCCGCCGAATTGCCACCGCGGGCAGCTGAACATAGAAGCTGCCGCCGAATTGCCGCTGCTGCAGAAACGTGCGTGCCGCCCTAACAGCCCATGGACTGCCCCCGCCATCCGCGGCGGCAGTTCGGCGCGCTGCTTGTGGCGGCAAAAACACACGGACTGCCGCCCCTTGCAGATTGCCGCCCCAAG
Organism: Terrapene triunguis; assembly: GCF_002925995.2. Lineage (NCBI taxonomy): Eukaryota > Metazoa > Chordata > Testudines > Emydidae > Terrapene > Terrapene triunguis. Next base: position 99,991,613 of record NW_020664409.1, on the reverse strand, counting down.
CACCTGCTTGGAATGCTGGTGCCTGGAGCCGGCCCTGATTACTGTTGTTCAGTGGAGGGGAAATAACACTTCACCTGCCATGCGCTAACTATGTGTGAGTTAAAACAATTAATTCCAAACCAGGCTGCTCAAAAAAATGCACCTCCGAGAACAGCATGGATCCCTGCCAACAGCTCACAGAGGGCCTGCTCTACTCCATACTCACTCCTCAGTCTGTGTGTTCTGCCCTTCACTTCAGAAGGACTAGGCCCCAAGTAAAAACTGTAGGCTTGGGCACTGGGGATCAGGAGTCCTGGGTTCTGTGCCATTGGACTTGTCTTCACTGCTAAAAAAAAGCTGTGGTTTTTACCTCAGGATAAGTAACACACCGGAGCTATCCTGAGGTAAAAACACACTGAAGACTAGGCACTTTCATTTTATCGTCAGGTAAACACACCAAGGTTAGCCCCAGACAGGTTCTAGGACCTTGTAAGGTAGAAGAGTCCCAGAACTCGGGCTACAGCCTGAGCCCCAACTAAACAGCCTCTTAGCCTAAGGGCATGGCTACACTTGCAGATGTAGAGCACTGGGAGTTAAACCAGCCTTCGGAGACGGCAGCTGGGAAAACGCTGCCGTGTGTTTACACTATCAGCTGCAAGCGCACTGGTGTGGCCACATTAGCAGCTCTTGCAATGCCACAAGGAGCAGTGCATTGGGGTAGCTATCCCAGTGTGCAACTGGCTGCAACGTGCTTATCAAATGCGGGGGGGGAAGTGTGTTGTGTTTATGTGGGGGGCGAGACAGTGTGTTTTCAGGGTGTCTCAGCATGCTGTCTTGTAAGTTCAGACAGCAGCAGACCTCCCTCTCCCCCGCCCCCTCCACACACACATTCACAACAGCAGCATTCCACTCTAATGGTTTGCTTTGTCCTGGAGCAGATAAGCATGCCGGCTGTCAGAAATGGAGCTTTGAAAGGGGATAGCCACATGCCTGCAGCCGATTTCAAAACAATGAGAAGAGTGGCCACTTGACTTCCGGGGATTATGGGATGTTTCCGGAGGCCAATCACGGCACAGTAATGCAACATGTCGTCCACACTGGCGCCCGGGCGTTTCAGCCAGGGCGCAACAAGCTTTATGCTTCTGGTGGAGGTGGATTACCAGGAGCGTTCCAGCTGCAGAGTCCAGGCACTCTATGTGCCTTGCCAGTGTGGACACCTCAGGAGTTAGGGCACCCGGGATTGCTTTAATGCGCTCTAACTTGCAAGTGTAGCCAAGCCCTCAGCCTCATGAGCCTGAGTAAGCTGGCATGGGCCAATGTCTAATTGCAGTTTAGACACAACCTTGGTTACCCTGAGGGAAAACACAACCTTTTTAGCAGTGGAGACAAGCCTATTGTCTCACTATATGGTTTTGGGTGATACACACATACATTTTTAACCTGTGTGTATCCTCACCTGCCAAATGGGTGTAGGAACACTGTACTTCCCTTCCTCCCAGGCTTGATTATGAAATGCTCTTCCTTAACTGTTGTCAGGTGGTGCAAAAGCCAAGGCTGAAGGTGGTATAGAGCAGTGGTTCTCAAACTTGGGTCGCCGCTTGTTCAGGGAAAGCCCCTGGCAGGCCGGGCCGGTTGTTTACCTGCCGCGTCCGAAGGTTCAGCCGATCGCGGCTCCCACTGGCCACGGTTTGCCGCTCCAGGCCAATGGGGGCTGCGGGAAGTGACGCGGGCTGAGGGATGTGCTGGCCACCACTTCCCGCAGCCCCCACTGGCCTGGAGCAGTGAACCACAGCCAGTGGGAGCCCTGGTTGGCCGAACCTGTGGACGCAGCAGGTAAACAAACCGGCCCAGCCTGCCAGGGGCTTTCCCTGAACAAGTGGTGGCACGAGTTTGAGAACCACTGGTATAGAGAACGGGGAAAGAAAGGAAATGCAGAGGAGTGAGTGTATGTATGGGGGAGGGAGGTGTTCATCCCTCTTCCAGGACAAACTGGAGGTGGGGGAAGAAGTGAGAATAGAGAAAGGAAGGATGGCCCAGTGCTTAGGATATTAGCTTGGGAGACCAGGGTTCAATTCAAAGCCTTCCTGTGTGACCTTGAGCAAGTCATTCAGCCCTCTGTTCCTCAGTCCCCCATCTGTAAAATGGGGATAAAAGCCAGGCCCTACCTCACGGGCATGTTGGGAGATAAATACATTAATGGCTGTGAGGTGCTCAGATACTATGGTGATGGCAGCCAGATAAGTACCCTTGAAGGAACTAGTAGCGTGATGTCTGTACTACAGCTGCTACCCAAAAACAGGGCCACCTTTCCTGTTGTGGGGACATCCTCTAATAATCAGGAGCTGGGCTGTGTAGCTCAGGGAGCAGCTGCTGTGGACCCAGCCTTGTGAATGCCTCGCTACAAGCCAGCTATCTCTTTGGTGCAGGAGGTTATAATTTGTGGTTGTCACAAGCATCACTTAGTATTATTTATCATTTTCATTGCATTAACACCTAGAGGCCTCGGTCTGGGATTAGGACCCCCGCGCTAGGGGCTGTACACATCTAACAGGAACATGGTCCCTGCCCCAAAGAGCTTATAACTGAAGTAAGAAGCAACAGAGGGTCCTGTGGCACCTTTAAGACTAACGGAAGTATTGGGAGCATAAGCTTTCGTGGGTAAGAACCTCACTTCTTCAGATGCAAGAAGTGAGGTTCTTACCCACGAAAGCTTATGCTCCCAATACTTCTGTTAGTCTTAAAGGTGCCACGGGACCCTCTGTTGCTTTTTACAGATTCAGACTAACACGGCTACCCCTCTGATACTATAACTGAAGTGTAAGACAAGAAACAACAGGTGGATTCAACAGACAGGGGAGCACAAGGGAATTTGGGCCTCCTCAGGAATCAAAGTGATGCAAAAAAACCCATGAAAACTGCATTAAGGATAAAGGATAAGAGGGTGGCGGGGGGAAGTGTCCCTACTTTAGCATCTGTGCACACTGTATACGGGTTTTCCTACCAATGCTCAAGATGATCCAAACAGGAGGCAGGTCTCCTCTAAATCTTCACATACAACTGCGGATATCTTTTAACTTGAGTGATCATCTCTTGTTCAAATGAGATGAGGCTGCGCAGCTCCAAGAAGATGCGTAAAGGGTTAAAGAGCAGGCCACTGAGGGCTTTATTCTGTCTTGTAGCGTCAGAGGTGTGCTGAGAGGGAAGAGCCGGGTCAGGGTGACTTGAGCCATGCTGCCTGTGAGGTGCAAATGCAGGCACCTAGGGCATGTCGCTGACCTCGTACTAGTGTAAACCCCACACTAGTGTAAACTAGCTGTTCCTCTGACTTCACTGGAGTAAAACCAGCGTGAGAGGTGGACCAAGCCTATGGCTCAGTGTGGGGAGGATGTTGAACAGTAGGGCTTACTGCATTTTTAGAGCCTTTGTTAACACCTTGTAGGATAAAGAACCTTACAAAGGTACAGCACACCAGCCGCTGGAGCCAGCAAGTGTGCACTGGGGAGACATGCACCCTGGTCTTGGAATTGAGGGGCTCAAGGAAAAGGGGTATTTGGAGGAGGGCAGAGAACAGGGACAGGACATTGGCCTGCTCTCACGGTCATTCCCACCTCACCTCCTTCTCACATACAGCACCGCTAGCTGCACTAAGCAGCTCTCCTTGTGCTCACAAAGTGCTAATATTCTGACTCCTTCCTCTCCCCCAGGGCATTAAAGCAGGGAAATAGGTATCTCTTCTGGTGTCTTTTCCTTCCAGTGTGAAAGCATGGGGGAAATTGCAACCTCCTGATTAATGAATTCACCATCACAAACAAAAAGTCTGTGTATACACACTAGTAATTTAGGCAGCTTTTCTGCTTCTATTTACTCTGCTGCTCAGCAAGTAAAAAAGGGAAGTTAGCCCAGCCTCTGCCAAAGCACACAGCAATTACCTTTCCCCCTGTGATTCAGCAGATACGCTCCATTCTGCACCCAGCCAGCCCCCACGGGGTTTTCCATGGGGACTTTTTTCCATAGGAAAAAGAGAGCTGGATTTTAATAAGTACATTTTTCCCCCAGCTGTGAATCATCATTTTAACTCATTTATTCTGACAGCAAAGTTGGCTTCTGTTGCATTTTCCACTGTACACACCAACAGCTTCTATAAACAGGAAAAGGTAAAGGGATGGAAGGGAAATCTGGATTTACAGAACAGCTGGATAATGTATGTGAGTGAGAGAGAGAGGGTGCTGGATTTTGATATAACTATGCCTTGCCGTCATGAGACACTGGCAAAAGGCCAAATGTTATCCAGGCTTCTGAGCTGTTTTTGGAGTGGGCTAATTCCTAGCTGGAAGTGAAAGAAGTGAACAGAGATCGGGTGCTGGCCACTGCTGGAGACAGGATATTGGGCTAGCTGGACCTGACATCTATCTAGTGCAGTGGTCCCCAAACTGTGGGGTGCACCCCCCCCCCATGGGGACATGGAGGAATGTTCAGGGGTGTGTGGGCCAGACCTCATGAGGGGCGAGCGCTACCCAGCCCTGATCTGTGCCCAGCTCCACTCCAGCCCCGCCCCCGTTCTACTCCAGCCCCGCCCCCAGCTCCAGCCGCAGGTCCAGCCCCGGCCTCAGCCTCAGCCCCAGGCTCCTGGCCCTTCTCCCAGTCATGGCTCTGCTCCTGGCCCCAGCCGCGACCCAGCTCCCAGATACAGCCCCCCGCTGCAGCACTGGCCCCACTCCTGACCACAGCCACTGGCCAAAATCGCAGCCCCGCTCCTGGCCCTGCTCCCGACCATGGCTCCCAGGGGTGTGTGGACCAAGTAAGGGGGGACGTGGGCAAAAATGTTTGGGCACCACTGATCTAGTGGGACAAATTGTGTGTTTCTCAGATTTCCTGGAATAAGATTTTCAACTCTCCAAACTTGTCATCTCGAGCTTTGCATATATTTTTGCAAATTTTAGAGGGCACAGTCCAATGTGGGGATGGGAAGTGTAAATTGGGAAAGGCAAGAAGAAAAGATGAAGGATTATATGGTCTGTACACCCCATACTCGCCCGCCGAGCCTCCTTGAAACACTACCAGGAACTTTGCCACAGCAGGATCAGAAAACCACAGAAAAAGAAAACTGTCTAGGACAAGCTGCTGAGGCAGTGAGTAAAAAAAAATTAGGGAAACTTTTGTTTGAATAAGTGAAGGACAGTAGCAAAAATTCAATTCCCTCTGACTGTTACAAATTCCTTTTCTGATTTTTATCCAGTTTCCCTGAAAATCCCTTCTGTAGCATGTGAGGTTTCAGGAAGATCAGTTTCCTTTTGGGGAAATGGGAGGTTTAAAAAAAATGCAAGTCAGGCTTATAATAGGAAGCAAGTGTCAATCTTAACTATGGAGCAGCTATTGCCACTTGATAAAACTGTTGCTCCTTTGCCAAGTGGTTCTGGATTTGGGGCCTGCCAGGTCAGTTTCTAGTTTGGAGCAGAAATCGGTGCTGTAGAGTAAGAGTGTTTTCTAGTGTGATTTGTTATTGTATAGACTGTACATGAGTCCTGTTTCCTTCAACATGGATGGTGTCAACCAGCACATGAGCAAAACTGTCTTGCACAAACCTCAGCTAAGATAACCTCACTCTGTCCCTGAAAAGCAGCAATCTTATGCTTAGACAACATTGCAAAGTTTTGCCGGCACAGCTATACTGGAAAAACCCAGCCATGCTGAGAGAAGAGTGCTTCCGTTGGCTTAACTAATGTCATCTGGGGAGGTGGTGTAGCTATACCTGCAGAACAAAGGATAGCTCAGTGGTTTGAGCATTGGCCTACTAAACCCAGGGTTGTGAGCTCACTCCTTGAGTGGGCTGTTTAGGGATCTGGGGCAAAAATCTGTCTGGGGATTGGTCCTGCTTTGAGCAGGGGGTTGGACTAGATGATCTCCTGAGGTCCCTTCCAACCCAGATATTCTAACTCCTCTTTCTGTCAGCTTACACTGCATCTCCATTAGGGAGTTCTGCCAGCATAGTCAGAGCTATGCCAGCAAAGCATTTCTAGTATAGACAAGCTCTTTGGCCTCCATTTTTCTTGGATTGTCACTCAGAAAACACACTAATCCTTGTTCCTGCCTCAGCTCATGTAAGTACTTTCCATCTGGGAAAGCCACTAGTCCAAGCTGCTCACCTAGGACCACATAGTCTGGCTCTTAACCCTTCCTTTCTGCAGCTGCTCTGCAACACAACGGAACCTCAGAAAAGATTCTCTTGCTGTGACCCCACCCTGTGCCCTTGATGACTGTCTGGGTGAGGGAGAGTTTCATGCTCAGTGGTTATGCATCAGTAACTCTTGTTGCCATAGCAATCCTCTACTCAAGCACCTTAGGCCCAATTCTAGGAAGTGCTGAACATTCTCGGCTTCTATCGAAGTCAATGGGAGTGATGTTTGATCTCACACCAGTTTTACATTGGTGATTTCATTGAAGTTTTAGGAGTTATTCTCAATTTAATTATGTTGTGGTGTATTGAAAATTCTGTTAAATTTCAGGGTTTTTTCCAGGTCCTGCTTGTAGGACAGCGGGCTCTGTAGAGAACCGTGCAGTTGGGACCTAGCTGTTGTCTGTCTGCAGATACTCAGTCAAGAGTAATTTTGATTGAGTTGCGCCTCTGTTTTAGGGAGCAGCCTGCTTTGTCTTTCTCTGTTTTGGGGTTCTTGTGTGTTATCATTCTGAACGCTAAGAAATAAAGTAGACTTACGTCACAATCTTCCAGCAAGAGTATTTATGTTTTTATCTAACTTCTCTGTGTGTATGCTGGGAACACAACAGCTGTAAATGCCATCAGAATCAAGCTCAGTAGGAGTTGTCATCTCAGTATTATTATGATTAATAATAATGTAGTGCCATACTTTCAGGATCAGGCTCTAAGTCATTAAACCAAACCCATGGAAAGACAGGATTGCCTGAAATATGATTTATTTCAATTACTGTATGACGATCCTATCTTTACCACTTTCCGTACACTGTTTTATAGGAGAGGTTGTGCCAATACCAGCTGGTAACACTGTGACCTATCTTTGTGTAGATGAGAAAAAATGTTACTCCATGCCAACTCCTTATTCTCTCACTAAAATCTCTTCTGTCTGGCCCACATGATCCAGTGTACATAGCCCATAGTGCTCGCAGCTAATAAGAGAAATCACACACTGAAATGATGCAGCAGAATAAGGCACGTGGCCAAAAACTCTTTTTATACACTGAATAGGACTAAGTGTTGTGCCAGATAGTGAAAAATAAGGCTCAATCAATCTAGGTCCTAACTTTAGCTTGCTGCAACCTATAATAGAACTATGATCTTTGAGAAATTAGCTGTTAAATGCCAATGGAGTTTAAAACAAAACAAAACACCTTCCTCCAACCTTATTATCACTGTGTTTTCCATTTAATTTGTTTTCATAAGAATGATTTGCTCCATTCATTCTGCATCAGCAACACTAGCAAGAAATATGGGAGGAAATAAATATGCTACAGAGGCATTAAACGCCATAGCACTGTAATTACAAACTGTTAACTTGGAAGCAACTTGAGGTCTTTTTGAATGCGTAATGCCTGGATTTTAAAAATAAAAAAGGGTTTTGAGCTCAATCCCAATTTGCCTTCCGGTCTGAAAGAGCACACGCATCAGTTTTTATGGCTTTTAAATACTTTTCAGCTTGATTTCAGTGTTCAGTTAGCATTGCAAGTTACACATGCCTGATCTAGAGTTGTCCCTCATATGGGCTTCTATTTTCCTTCCTTGGGTGTGGCTGCTGCCTCCATTTCCCTGCCCTGCTCCCACTGGGAGTTGCACCTGCTTATGCTGCTTTTTGACTTGTGCCTTTTATATAATGTAATACAGAGCTCTTATATAGGGCTTTTCATCCAGAGATCTCTAAGCACTTTACAAAGGGGTTATATGCATATCATATGGATTGTGGGATACAGCCTTTGACATGAGGGATGTTGGGCCTGAGAAGGAGTAGGTGCATATACAGAAACTTGCACCTGCACCCTTTGCTTAGCGCTTGTTCATGACACAAAATAGCAAAAGCTGATGGCGTCTTAGTACAATGCACAATATTCTTACTGCTGTCATTGGTGGTGTCATAGGACATTGTCACTACCCAAGTGCCAGAGGAGGAGGGTTTTGGACTTGCTTATGCCCAGCATTTGTAGTTTCACCTGCTATGATTAAAGATGACCCCAAGGCACAAAATTCAGATCTGAATCTGAACTGACCCAAAATGTAGGGGTGTTCAGCTCCAGATTTTGTATCATCCCATCACACAGAGAGGAAACCAACCATGGTGTTCAGATCTGTCCAGAGTCTAAATAGTGATACCGTGGGGGGAGGGATAGTTCAGTGGTTTGGGCAAATCCTTGAAGGGGCCACTTAGGGATCTGGGGCAAAATCAGTACTTGGTCCTGCTAGTGAAGGCAGGGGGCTGGACTCGATGACCTTTCAAGGTCCCTTCCAGTTCTAGGAGATGGGATGGGATACCATGCTCATTAGCTTTGTCTCAGAGTTCAGAGCTGTCAAGGCTGCTTCCCTACTCTGAACTTTAGGGTACAAATGTGGGGGCCTGCATGAAAACTTCTAAGCTTAACTACCAGCTTAGATCTGGTCCGCTGCCACCATTCCCAAAGCTAATTCCCTTCCCTGGGTAGCCTCGAGAAACTCTTCACCAATTCCCTGGTGAATACAGATCCAAACCCCTTGGATCTTAAAACAAGGAGAAATTAACCATCCCCCCTCCTTCCTCCCACCAACTCCTGGTGGATCAAGATCCAACCCCCTTGGATCTAAAAACAAGGAAAAATCAATCAGGTTCTTAAAAAGAAGGCTTTTAATTAAAGAAAAAGGTAAAAATCATCTCTGTAAAATCAGTATGGAAAATAACTTTACAGGGTAATCAAACTTAAAGAGCTCAGAGGACCCCCCTCTAGCCTTAGGCTCAAAGTACAGCAAACAGAGATAAACACTCTAGTAAAAGGTACATTTACAAGTTGAGAAAATAAAGGTAAACTAACACGCCTTGCCTGGCTGTTTACTTACAAGTTTGAAATATGAGAGACTTGTTCAGAAAGATGTGGAGAGCCTGGATTGATGTCTGGTCCCTCTTAGTCCCAAGAGCGAACGACCCCCAAAACAAAGCGCACAAACAAAAGCCTTCCCCCCCCAAGATTTGAAAGTATCTTGTCCCCTTATTGGTCCTTTGGGTCAGGTGTCAGCCAGGTTACCTGAGCTTCTTAACCCTTTACAGGTAAAAGGATTTTGGAGTCTCTGGCCAGGAGGGATTTTATAGTACTGTACACAGGAGGGCTGTTACCCTTCCCTTTATAGTTATGACAAGAGCTGTTCAGTTCTAAGATTTGGGTCTGGGCTCCTCTTTAGCTGCAATAACTTTCTAACCTTTCCAAATGGTAGGAAGATTTATAGACTAAGATAATAGATCCCAACTGAGCTACAATTCCAAAGTAGGGAGCTCCATCTGGGGGTGGAGAAACTGGTTTGAATTAAAGCAGCAGCTCCTGACTGTGAGCCCAAACCATTCAGATACCAGGATGATGGCCATGGCATAGGAAGGAATGGAATACAAACCATTTTGAAGTTCAAAAATAATTTTTTATCAATTTCCCTTAATTTTTTTTCATTTCACTGAGCACCTTTGGGACTATTGAGCACAAACTGAAGTGCTGAAATATTATGAGAGCCTGTTCTGTATTTTTAGGCCGTCCACAAGCAAGACATACACCAGAAGTCCCCTGGGAAGTTATGCGGAGTCCCAAGAGGTCTGGGCAGCTTGCCTAACCATCTAGGGCCCAGTTCTCAGCGGGTGTAAATCAGTGTAATTTCATTGACCTCTGTTCCCTCCTTTCACACTGCACTGGCTGGTTTCACGCAGGCTGGCTGGTCAACATCTTGTCATCTTTTTTTTTTTTCATTAAAAAATGGAGTTTTCTCAAAAAACATCCAACAAATTATTTTCACAAAAACCTGAAAAACCAAAAAATTGCTGAACACTGACAGTTTGGGGGGTTCCGTTTTTCAGTGAAAACCCAGCTTTTTTGTAGAATTTTTTTTACAAAAAAACCATTTTTGGCTTTGTCAATTTTTTCCACAGGAAACAATAGCCCTTTCCCAGCCACCTGTGTTCGGAACACCCGTGTTGTTACATCATTCCATTTGCTTTAGATGCACAATCATGCAAGATCCCTGTCAATGAGTTACAGGAGCTGGGCAGGAGATCTGCATGAGCTTCATTACTGTTCTCCTGCTGGTTTACACTAGATCAGGGACCGGCAACCTTTGGCACGTGGCCCATCAGGGAAAGCCACTGGTGGGCTGGGATGGTTTGTGTACCTGCAGCGTCCGCAGGTTCGGCCGATCGCGGCTCCCACTGGCCGCGGTTCACCATTCCAGGCCAATGGGGGCTGTGGGAAGCAGCGCAGGCCGAAGAATGTGCTGGCTGCCGCTTCCCGCAGCCCCCATTGGCCTGGAACAGCGAATCGCGGCCAGTGGGAGCCACGATCGGCCAAACCTGCGGACGCTGCAGATAAACAAACCAGCCCGTCCCTCCAGCAGCTTTCCCTGGCAGGCCGCATGCCAAAGCTTGCCAATCTCTGATCTAAGGTATAATTCCATCTAGAGCATTCCCTGGGTCGTATGGCTGCACACTGCCCCTCTCTCTGCCTTTCCTGACTGGCACAATCTAACCTTCTATGAGAGATTTGCTAATCTGTGATAACGCTCCTACAGCCACTGTCGCCACCAAATGAAGATGGATGGATGTGTCTTTCTGAAGCTGAACTTTGGCACAGTCCTGGAGGCAACTGTCTTGTTGCTTAGTTCTGCAGCCACTGAGAATGAAAAATGAATGCTGTCTGTTAGGTAGAGTAATAGCAGCCACTCAGGGGTGTGGACATTAGAATCACAGGCGCTTAGAGATCAGAGATGGAAAAGCCTGGTAGGGTTAGTATCTCTGCCTTAGGAGCCATGCAGGATTGCTCCATGCAGCACATTCAGAGAGGAAGGATTTTAGGCATTCCTCAATTGTTGATTTCTGCCAATTTTGAAGTCAGTTTCTTCCTGAAAGAGTCTTGGGGGCTACGTTGTCCAGTGAAAATATGTTATGAAGCAAGGCATATGCTGTCCAGGAACAAACCCAAATGAAAATGCCATTATTACAGCATACCCAAACACTTCTCTATCAATATAACATTGAAAGGGATAGATCCTCAGTTGGTGTAAATTGGCATAGCTCCATTGACTTCAGGAAAGCTCCGTCAATTCACACCCCAGCGGGGCATCAGACCCAGTTGGTATCTAATTGGTACAGTCTTTATGCTATTTTATATTTTTGCACTGTGGGGCCAATCCTGCTGCCATCAAAGTCAATGGCAAAACTCCATATGGATTCAGTTCTGGGCCCTGTTCATGCCCTGCGTTAAGGGTCGGTTTCTGCTCGCAGACATGCTGGTGTGAATCCAGTACTAGCTTCACTCAGATCAGTGGAAATATGCCTGATTTACGGTGATTAAACTGAAAGCAGCATTTGACTCACCGCAAGGATCTACTTGTGGGCTTGATTCACCACTGTATTACTCAAGCTGTGCACCAGCATAACTCCAGTTAAATCAGTGAGCCCTCTCTCACTATCTCACTTTATTTTTATTTTTACTCTCCAATAAAACCAATGTTGGATCTACATGGAGGGGGTGGTTTGGGTGACTGGACAGAGGTGCTGCATGGGGGGGGGTCACATCCTCCCCCCCCGAATTGCTGCTTGGCTTATACTGAGCATGCTCACATGGACTGAGCATGCTCAGTAACACTGGTGAAGCCAGCTGCCCTCACTCTACCTCCAGCCGGCACGGGTTGTCTCTGCTGGACTGCCATTGCCTAACCTCAAAATATACTCATAAATGTACACAAGGAGGAGCCAGATTGTGCCTAGCGGGTTAGCAGATTGTGAAAGAGGCCATCTTCCCCCCACCGTGCGCTCTCACCCAAGGCCAGCCACAATCCCCAGTTCTTGCACTTGCTGAATATGGAACCCATCCAGTAAGGTGCTGTGAAAGGGTAATGCTGCTCCCACTGCCGGGCTGCCTGATTCAACATCTGCAGGAATCCTCGCTAAATACGGCAGAGTTCCCCCAGGGAGTCTATTGCTCTGCTCTTCCCCATGCAGGGTATGACTTCCAGGGCCACGTAGCCGTAAATGTTTAGGGCTCCATTGTGCATTCTTTGCATGCCCCGACGTCCCACGCAGGATCAGCCCCTTCATGGTATTGAAGGTGTGGAAGAGGCAGCACTGTACAGGCAGATCAGTGGGGGCCCGAACTATTTCATACTGATTTGACTTGTCTCTAGCTCTGTGCTAAAGTGAAAAGTAAACCTAGTGTGACGCTGAGCATGTAAAGAACTAAGAAGGAATAAAACAAGCCTGTTCTTTAGCAGCAAGTTGCTGATTATGAGAAATCCTGTGTCAACGCCCATGATTTGTGACCTGAATTTCTGCCTGTACAGCCAGTGGGATCGCTTGAAAGCAGACAGCTTTGGATGGAAAGGAAATCAAGTTGTGGGGGTGGGGTTTTTTTAATTTATAATTTTATGTGTAAGCAAATAGGAGATAATTATAGCACACTTACGAAGTCCAGATTGGCTTCTAGGGGGAGGCTTGCTGCCATGGACTGCAGGTCAGAGATGCCGCACAAATGTGGCTTATATCTCTCCCTTGCACTCCCCAGATCCTGGTGCTAATCTGTACTCCCTGTGGCATGTCAGAGCAGCCCTCAGGTTGCTCTAATTTACAACAGATTGAAAATACAGCCAAGGATCCTGTGTGATCATGTGCTAGCCTTTTCCGCTATCTGTATTCCTTTCTTCCATATTGATGGCAAACCTCAGATTCCAAATTTCCATTTGGATGGGATAAGCCCCCAAAAGTTTGAATTCTTACCTTATACAAAGTCTCCAAATTACTGGGTCCACAACTTTGCCAGCAAGAACAGGCTGCCTCATGAGATTTCTCCTCTGTCCTGCTTCTGATGAAGCCAAGTATAGCATTCAAAAGCTGTCTCTCTACCCTAACTGACTTGGGTTCCCCTTCCTCCTGGTGCTTGGGGGCCTTTTAAGGCAGACAGATGAAAACTGCTGTATGCAAACTTTCAGGGTTTCCAGTTCATAGGAGACGATTTGGCCGGAAATGAGTGAGAAACAGCGAGAAGCAACTTAACCGATGAATCAACTGATGAGTCAGCCCTGTAGCAAGTGAAGAAGCTGTAAAATGGCTATTAGTGTAAAACTATGTTTAATTAGGGTACAAAATCACATTGCATTGCCTTTGATTAACGCTTGATAAAATGTCATGTATGCCTGCCCAGATCTGAAAATTGCTTATCTTGTATGCATAAAGATTCAGCACCTATATGATGCAGTAAACAAGTGGGCTGTGAAAAAAAGTAGATCAAAAGAGAAGAAAGGATACTGGGTTGGATTTTATCAATCAGCAAGTGCTAGGTAGCTCAGCCTAACAAGGTGGATCTGTCAAAATCTCTGATCAGAATAAGTCACCGTGAAGCTGTTGCTTAAAAATGCACAATGGCAAGAATAAGTCTTGTTTCAACATGCTGAAAAAAACCCCAAACCAGGACTGTTTCCAAACTAAATAGAGAATTTTGCACTCCCTCTGCCCCATGGCTGCTCTATACTGCTCTGGTGGAGACAAGCAGCCAGACAAGACAATGTAATCAGCCATTTAGGGATTCTACTAATGCTATGGAATCCCCAGGCAGTATATAGCCAGGCCCACATCAACTACCTTCTAATCCTCAGTGCAGGGAGTATGTCAGAGGTATGGCCAGGGAAAGGGGATGTTGCCAGAGTGCTGCTGTACCTCAGTGATCCTTGGTGCCAGAACAACCCTTTGGAGGTCATTGCGGCTGGCTGCAATGTAAAGCAGCTCTGAGGCTGCTCTAAGATGCACCTGCCCCAATCTAGCTAAGACAGAACTGGATAGACATAAAGCAGCATATGGCCACCAGACGCCTGCCTGCTATCTCTACAACATAACAGAAGAAACCAGTGAACAATTTCAAAATACCAAATAAGAGGGGGATTTACTTCAAGACACACATGAAAGTAGCTGTTGGGATTGATCTCAAAGCTGAAGCCAGTTCAAATGAACCCAGGAAAGTCACAGCAATGCATCGTTCTAAAGAGATGTTGTAAATGGTGGAACGATGCGAGTGTTTGGTTGGTTGGTGGGTTTTTTTAAGCTTTTGATTTGCAGCGACAAGACATCCTTTGATAAATCCCATCAGGCAGAGATTAAGAAATAGTTGCAGTATAAAATCATAAAAACTCCCAAAATACAAAAATGAATCCTTGCTTTTATGCATCCTAACTTATAAGTCAACATTTCTCATCTCATAAACACTGTTAAATTGATAGGATCGTAAAGAAGATTTTTTTCTGGCTTGCTCTCTCCTTTGATGAACATAGTCATTAAAACTCAAAGGTTTAGCTGTTTCTCTACTGTAACATTTTTGTCACTGTGCTTCTGTAAATTGGAATGCTGATCGGACTCTGACTTTAACAAGCATCAGAACTTCCCTTAAGATGCTCTCCTTCATAGAGATATCAGAGCAAGGGTTTTTTTTTCCCCTTTGTAGACAATGTTGTTGACTCTGCTAATATTGTTACTGGTTTTCACAGGGAATTTTTTTAATTTAATTTAATTTAATTTAATTTAATTTTATTTTATTGCTTTTTTTATTTTTTTGCTTTTTTGTAAACAAAACACATTTCCTTCTGTGGATTTTGGCACACTTCATCACACAACTCTGAAGTTTGCTGTTGCTGGGCATTCACCTGTTTTTCTTCCCCTTTGGTGTTTGGTTTGATTCTTCAATGTCACTGTATTTAGGCTGAAGCTGTGTTTACAATAGCGATTAGCCTGATCTCAGCAACCAACGGCCAGCAGCCAGTGTGACTGCCCCAGTGCAGACAGGGTAAATGGCTATAAAGTGCACTTTGCTGCAGTGAAGTTTACTCTAGCTTGACATTGGGGTAAATTCCACTAGGGAAAATAGTACCTTTGCCTGTCTTCAGCAGGAGTTGCACTAGTTCACCTACCATAAATTGCTGTAACCAGGCCTAATCTCCAGCACAGACTAGGGGTAAAATTTTCAAAGGTGCTTGAGTGATTTAGAAGCCTAGGTCCCATTTTCAAAAGTGGCAGATATTTAAGGAGCCTAAGTCCCATAGACCCAAGATCTTCCAATGTATTTAGATGCCTAACTCCCATTGATTTCAGTGGAGTTAAGCACCAGAATTCCTTTGAGGATCTGTACCCAAGTGCCTATGTCATTTTTGAAAATGGGACTTAGGTTCCTAAATCACTTAGGTGCTTTTGACCCAAGGCCTAAAAAGGGCTCACCAGGGTTTACACTGCTCTTCTAAACCATCTCCCTGTTCTCCACAGCTGGGACACATCCCCCCTAGCTCAAAGCTAGCTCAAGCAGAGCCAATGCATGTCTGACTACCTGCATGGGGAAGCACCAACCCAGCTGCTGTGTAGACACACCTTCAGAAGCAGGGCCGGCTCTGGCTTTTTTGCCGCCCTAGGCAAAAAAGCCACCGGCCGCGCCCCCCCCCCCCCATTGCGGCAGGGGAGGGCGCCGAGCCGGCTGCGGGCCTGCAGTCCCCGACCGGCTGGAGCGCCGGGGGGAGGGCGGCGAGCCCGGCCGGGGCTCTCCGCTCTCCCCGGCAGCCGGAGCGCCGCAGGGAGGGCGGTGAGCCCAGTCGCGGCCCCGCTCTCGGGCCGGAGCGCCCCGCCACGCCGCCCCCCTCCAGGCACCGCCCCAAGCACACGCTTGGTGGGCTGGTGCCTGGAGCCGGCCCTGTTCAGAAGGAGCAATGGGTGCATAGAAGTGCTTAAATTCAGGCTGCCCATTTACTGTTAAAATTTTCCCCAAAAATGCCTATATGACTTAGGAACATAGATCCCGTTGATTTTCTGTGAGATTTCTGCTCCTGAATCACTTGGGTGCCTGTGAAAATGTTACCTTACATGTCTAAATATAGATCCCCCCATCTGCAAAGTGGAGCTTAGTAGGCTTTCTCCCACCCTTTGTCTGACTTTTCTGTTTAGATTAGAAACTGTTTTTTAGGAACTTGTACAGCACCTAGCGCTATGGAGCCCCAAACGTGGAGGAGGGCTCTTGGTACGACCATAATACAAACAATCCCACTGAGAAACCTCTGTCCAAATAAATTATTCCACTGCAGAAGTGAAATAAATTGCTGCAGAAGGTACTGGTGGCATTTCGAGTATGCTAATACTGGCAGCTGCAAGATAGCTCAAATACTACGGGTCATCTAGAAGGAATTCATGATGAAGAAAGTCATATCCAAATACTCTCCTTTCCCCAGACTGCATGGTAGTATCAAGTCTATGATGACAGCTTAATGGGACACCACAAATGAAAATCCTGGCTCCATTTAAGTTAATGGGAGGTTTGCCATTGACTTCAGAGGGGCCAGGATTTCACCACATAATTTGCGCACAATAATTAAAAGTATGACTAGAATAGGGGACTTGTATTGGAAATGCACATACCAGTCTACATGGCAATACTCATGAGAAAGTATGTAAGCCCAGCAGCACAGCCAATGATACTGGATGCGTCTCACACAGCAAAAGCTTGAAGATATGGGATAAGAAATGACGTCCACTCTCAAACCATGTGGTTGTATCTCTCACAAGGAGAGCTTCCCACCCATCACAAGTATATGAGACTAAGGATGTTGTCTTGGTGCCAGAAAGATGTTTAAGTAGGTTTTGAGAGACCTAAAGGAAGAGGTGGTACAGAAATCGGGGGACCTGGATAATCTCCATCAAGGAATATTAAGGAACTGGCACATGAAATTGCAAACCCAATATCAAGGATTTTGTAATGAATCCATAAACTCAGGGGTCATACCTTATGAGTCAAGAATTGCTAATATATTACATATTTTTAAGAAAGGGGAAAAAGTGGTCCTGGAAACTACGGTCCTATTAATTTGATCTCAATTGTATGCAAGGTCTTGGAACAAATTTTGAAAGACAAAGTAGTTATGGACATAGAGGTAAATGGTAATTGGGATAAAATATAACATGGGTTTACAAAAGGTAGATCATGCCAGACCAACCTGATCTGTTTCTTTGAGAAGATAACTCATTTTTTAGATAAAGGAAATGCAATATGTATAATCTGCCTGGATTTCAGCAAGGCATTTGATACAGTTCCATACATGAGAAGATAGGGATTAATATGAGAATTGAAAGGTGGATAAGGAACTGGTTAAAGAGGAGACTACAACAGGTCACACTGAAAGGTGAACTGTCAGGCTGATGGGAGGTCACTAGTGGAGTTCCTCAGAGATCAATCTTCAGACCAATCTTCATTAACATTTTTATTAATGACCTTAGCAGAAAAAGTGGGAGTGTGCTAATAAAATTTGCAGATGACACAAAGTTGTGAGGTGTTGCCAGCACACAGGAGGAGAAGATCATACAAGAAGATCTGGACAACCTTGAAAACTGGAGTAATAGAAATGACCTGAAATTTAATAGTGCAAAGTCAAGGTCATGTACTTAGGGAATAACAAGAAGAATTTTTGTTATAAGCTTGGGGTGTATCAGCTGGAAGCAAAGAAGGAGGAGAAAAACTTAGGTGTACTGGTTGATGACAGAATGACTATGAGCTGCCAATGTGATGCAGCCATGAAAAAGGCTAATGCGGTCTTAGGATGAATCAGGTGAGGTATTTCCAGTAAAGTCACTAAGTGTTTGAACCATTATACAAAGCACTGGTGAGACCTCCTCTGGAATACTGTGTGCAATTCTGGTCTCCCATGTTTAAGAAAGATGAACTCAAACTGGAACTGGTGCAGAGAAGGATGATCAGAGGAATGGAAAACCTGCCTTATGAGAGGAGACTCAAAGAGCTTGGCTTGTTTAGCCTAACAAAAAGAAGGCTAAAGGGAGATAGGATTGCTCTCTATAAATACATCAGAGGGATAAATACCAGGGAAGGAGAGGAGCTATTTATGTGGACACAAGAACAAATGGATATATCCTGGCCATCAACAAGTTTAGGCTTGAAATTAGACAAAGGTTTCTAACCATCAGAGGAGTGAAGTTCTGAATTAGCCTTCCAAGGGGAGCAGTGGGGACAAAAAACCTAACTGGCTTCAAGACTAAATCTGATAAGTTTACGGAGGGGATGATGGGACTGCCTACAATGGAATGTAGCCGATCTGCAACTGCTAGTAGCAAATATCTCCAATGGCCGGTGATGGGACAGTAGCTGGGGAAGGCTCTGGGTTCTACAGAGAATTCTTTCCCAGGTGATTAGCTAATGGCATGATAGTGAATTACCTCATTGTATAGACCACAACAAAGGCAGGATTGTCACTAGGATGGATAACATGCATTAGACAGTCACGGGTACATTCTCAAACCATTGCCTGAGGCCTGTGGGTTCCCCACCTCCCAGGAAAGCCAATTGGAACGGTGCAGCTAAAATGCTTTGGAAATTTATGGGGGAGGGGTTGATTTGTTCTCAGTTCTCATCAGTCCTGTTCCATTCTTTGCTTTTTCTTGTTTCCTTTTTATTCCTTGTGCTTGGTTAATCTGTTCCCACGTCTAGGCATTGGAAGGAGAGTTCAAACCCACTGGCAATGGAAGCTTGTTGTCTGGACCTGTTCCAGGGAATTCCAATTAAAGTTTTCAAGATGAAGTGCAATTGCCAGTGCATAGGCAGCCGGGCCAGTACTGTCTGCTGGATGGGGGTCAAACGCAGGAGTCAAGATTAATTACCAAGCTGAGTCAGAAGACTTGTATCAAGGTCAAGAGAATTCTTTCCCAAGTGTCTGGCTGGTGGGTCTTGCCCACTTGCTCGGGGTCTAACTGATATTTGGGGTCGGGAAGGAACTTTCCTCTGGGTCAGATTGGCAGAGACTCTGGGGGGTTTTCACCTTCCTCTGCAGCATGGGGCATGGATCATTTGCAGGTTTAAGCTAGAGTAAATGGTGGATTCTCTGTAATTTGAAGTCTTTAAATCATGATTTGAGGACTTCAGTAACTCAGCCAGAGGTTAGGGGTATATTACAGGAGTGGGTGGGTGAGGTTCTGCGACCTGCAATGTGCAGCGGGTCAGACTAGATGATTATGATGGTCCCTTCTGGCCTTAAAATCTATGAGTCTATGAGAAACGAGACAGATGTGACAGTGGTTCTGATAGACTCATGTGACATCATTCCACCACAAGATACCAACACCGAGGTGAGAGCTGCAGGAGTTTAACATTTGTTGTCAGCTGAGTGTGATGTGTCTGATTTTGCCCTGGTGTGTTTTATATAGTCCAGTCATTGCCGGCTTTATACTGGTGAGTAGGAAGTGGACTGGAAATACGTTAAAGTCTGCCATGATAGCACTGGTAAATTTCTTCTTTTCCAGGCTTATTGCCAGTCCATAGACAATCTGAATATGTCGATACCTTGGGCATGCTTGATCCATTCGTTGACACCTTTTGTAAGTCCACAAAATGTGGTGTTAATACTTTACATTTTTTTCAAGGCTGTATGGAGGGAGCGAGAGACCAAAGCCACAACATGATTGCTCGAGCGCTGTATGATGTATTTGAAACACTGAGATGGAATAATGTCCTTGTAAGTTGCTACAGCTCATCTATCATCCTCTACTTCCTGAATCCTTCACTGGTCTAACTGCTCAACTTTAGACTAATAGCAAGCAACGCAGAACGTTTGCTGAAAGGCAGCTGCTGCAACATTTTGAAGGCAGAGAACAAAGTGCTAGATACCCTAGGAATTGGTATGTTTAAAATGAACCATAGCCATTGGTAAATGGTTGCTGTTTTAGAAATCTCTTTGTCGTGCTATTAGAGTCCTGCCATTTTAATAAGATACTGGGTAAAGTTAAATTCAGAAGGCACAAAAATTGGAGAGAGTAAAATAAATTGAAAAGCAAAAAAAACAACAACACAGAGACAGAGCTATTCTCAACCTAGGTAAAGTGCCAGCTCTGTGTCTTTGTACTTGGGCTGTGGGCACCTTGAAAGAAATATCCACAGCCAGTATTGATATCATTTTTACAAGGAACAAGCCTGAGAACTAAGATGATAATTGAAAGAAGCACAATGATCAATACACATTTTCAGAAAAGTTTTAATCATTCCAGTCATTTCTGGGTCAAATAATGGCTGCTGCAGACACATTCCCTCCATGCAAACCGCAGGCATTTAGTTCTGCCTGGCTATGGGGTGCGTTTCAGACTGGCTAAGTGTGGCATGTCTCCCGTCAGTGATTGGTGCACAGAGGCAGTAACAGCTTGGTACTGCCACCAGAATACGGAGGTACTTTTTTAGCTTGAGTAGGAGAGGCCTGTCTTTTTGGTGCTGAAGGTCTCAGGTTCAATCCAGGCTGATGAGCCATGACGGATGTCATTACTAATACAGCCTGCTCAGGAGACACATGGCCAAGGTGCAGCTACTCTTCACAGCATGTTCTACTCAACAACATGTGGGTTTTACTGCTGCTGGGAGCACTCTGATTCCACCAGAGGAGTCACTGACTACAGGCAGCGGTGGGACAGCCAACAGCAAGCCAAGGGGATCACTTAGGGAAGCACAGAAGCACTGGATCTCTATATTAGCAATGAGATAGGCCCCCAGTAAATTTTTCCCTAGATCTGGGCCCAACTCAAGATTTGGAGACCTTGTTCCCTGCCTACTCCATAGTGCACTGGCCCCTTGTCTCAGGAGGGAAGGTTCAACGGAGTTGCCTGCTGTACAAAGCTGTGCAGATTTTCAGGTGGATTCTCTCGTTCTGCCACTTTTCATGGGGGAGAGGAAGTGATGGGCCCAAGTCACACAATGCACTCCCTCCACACTCTGTTACTTATCAACCTGGAGGTTGGTGCATTCTTAGGAGCTGACTCCGTGGGTGCTCCAGGGCTGGAAAAAAAATAGTGGGTCCTTAGCACCCACCGGCAGCCCTGCGGATCAGCACCTGCCCCTCCCCCCCAGCACCTCCCATCTGCCAGCGACCTCACCAATCAGCTCCTTCTCTTCCCGTGCCTCCCACATGCCGCGGATCAGCTGTTCAGCAGCGTGCAGGAGGCGCTGGGGGGAGGAGCCAGGGGCAGGAAGAGGCAGGGCGTGGGCGGAGCAGGGGCGAGAAGAGGCAGGACAGGGGCTTGGGAGAAGGGGTGGAGCAAGGGTGGGGCCTGGGGTAGGGCAAGAAGGGGGTGGGAAGTTGGGGGAACGGGTGGAGTGTGGGCCAGACAGAGTGGGGGCGGGGCCTGGGGCAGAGTGGGGCTTGAGCATCCCCCAGGAACAGAGGAAGTCAGCACCTATGGGTGCATTTATAATTCTAGGACTGATTTCTGCCCTTGGATCCTCCACAAATCTCAATCAGAGTCATACACACCTAGGAGCAGAATTTTGGCTCCCACACTAGCTATTTAAATTAATTGTTTGTTGTTAAAGCTAGCTCATATTGCACTTCTGAGTTGC
Source organism: Terrapene triunguis (assembly GCF_002925995.2). Taxonomy (NCBI): domain Eukaryota; kingdom Metazoa; phylum Chordata; order Testudines; family Emydidae; genus Terrapene; species Terrapene triunguis. The sequence continues at coordinate 99,970,052 of NW_020664409.1, read as the reverse complement.
CCCTGCTTGCCATCAGAGGCCTGGTAAGCAGCTCAGCAGAGGATCTGGCTGAAAGTGAAGAATGGATGGTCCAGTGGCTGGGATGCTGGCCAGAGTCTGGCGTGCAAGTCCTAACTCTGCCACAGACTTTCTATGTGGCCTTGGGCAAGTCACTTAGCCTTTCTGTGCCTCAGTTACTCATCAATAAAATGGGGGTACTAGCATTTCCTTACATCACAGGGATGCTGTGATGGGGCACTCAGATACTGCAGTGATGGAGGCCATATATGAACCTAAAATACATTGATAATGAGCTTAGTGACACCCTGAGCAGGACTGCCTCTATTTCTGCAAGAGATCTGGGATTACCACACGAGGACTGTTCTTTGGGACGCAAGTGCCAGCTCTACATGGCAATATGGTTACAGGGGGTGACCACAAATAGCCTGTGACCTTTACAGAGAAATCAGTGACAATTTTTGTTACTGCAGCAATTGACTTGTATCAGTTTATACTGGCTTCATTTTTCCAGGCTACCTCTACAAGCAAAAGAGCTGGAGTCTTACTTAGGAGCTGTATACGCAACTGAAAAATTTGAATTTGCAGAATGGATTAAATTCACCCCTGTGCAGAGATCCAGCACAACGACACAAGTCCGGCTTGAGCCCCCATCTATACCTCTGGGGCCTATGTGACACTTACATGATGCATAAGCCTTGCAGAGACCCTCTGCACAAGGAATGAATTCCGCCCATCATGCAGATCCAGAATCATTTGCTGAAGAGCTGTACCAGTAATTGCAAATAGTGTTAATTCAAGGACACCATGTGCTCAGAAGCAAAAAAAAGAGGTGAAAGTAATCAAACAAATGATTTCTTGTGAATTACGAGATCGGCTCAGGATGATGTCAGTCTCTAATCTGCTGCTTGTTCAGAATCTCTCAGCCATTTGATACCTGTCCATTGCCATGGGGATTTTGTTTTGCAGGACTTTATTTGGAAATAAACCTTTATATCCAAGCCTATCTTAGAGCCAAAAGGTTAATTTGTCTAGGCAGCATATGTAAAGTTGTGTCTTCTCAAAACAGTGCTGAGTTCACCCAACTTTTTATCATATAACAAAGCAACCCTGATTTAAGTCTTGCTGTTACAGTGGAGTGAAGACGTCTGCTCTGAGCAGAGATTAGAGAGCATCTACAGACCTTCCTATGCAATAAGAATGTATTACTGACTGTCCACTTTGGCAGACAGTTCTTAAAGGCACCATACCAATATGTGAATAGTTACCTAGTAGATAGGGCACGGGACTGGGCTGAGTCACTTTGGAAAATGGGATTTAGGGACATTTTACAAACGTATTTAGGCATTTAAAATGCACCTGCTGGGTTTTTCAAGTCAGTGGGAGTTAGGTGTCTTACCTGTTTTAGGCACTTGTGAAAATCCCACTTGGTGCCACTTTGCATCTTTAGGGACCTACATATCTTTTGGAAATCTGGCCATTAGGCTGCTGAGTCACTTAAATGCTTTTGCAAATTTCACCCATAGGATCTTTCATCTTTGGGTGCCTCTGCAAATCCACTCCAGGACAGCAGTGAGCGACGTTACTGAGGGCCGTTTGGTGGCCTCTGTGAAATGAGCGGAGGTCTTCAAGTTCTCAGTGGAGACCTGTCTGTCCTATAAAATACAGCATGACAGATTTCAGACTAAATGGACATACAGACTACAGGGACTTTCTGGAGGTTGGGTTGGTGCTGAGGAAGCCATGCTCGACCTGTGAGGCAGGTAGAGGACTGGGTAACATGTCGGATCTGCAGTCTCCACCACCATCAAGCCAAACCTTCCATGGGCATCAAAATAACTAGCTGTTTAAAAAAATGCTACATGGAAAACCTCAGGATAAGACCCTGCAACAGAAAAACTGTGTTGTGTGCACTTATGTAACACTTTTCTCTGTACGACACCTTTAAATGTCTAAGGAGTCTGGCTGAGGTGAGGCCCTCTATTTTGTGAGGAAGAATAAACGCAGCACGTTAATGAGGAAACACATGCTGTGCTCTCTCCCAGAGTCTTTCTTTTTTAGCATTCCTTGTTTGTTTTTCCCTTAATCTAAGATTAAAAAATGCCATTTTGACTGAAATTATCCATTTACCCTTTGTGTATGGAAAAATATATTCTGAATGAAACTGAAAAAGTAAATACAAGAGCACAGAGATAAGCATCTAAGACTTGGGAGTCAACATTGCTAAAGCGGTTGTTCCAAAAGAATTAATTGGATACGACGTCTCATGGGGCAATGTTCCGGCTGCAGCCAGAATCCGAGGGGAAGGGGAAATGTCTCTTCTCTCACTGCTCTCACTTGTCATTTTCCTCTCACTGTGGAGACTGAAAGGAAAAACAAGCCAATGCCCTTATCTCTGCCATAGCAGATGGAACAGACACCTTGCTCCCTTTATCTCTCTGAATCACTTTTTACACCGGCGGGTCAGTTAAAGTGCTGCATGAAGAATTCACTGCTCACATGACAGACCGGCCAGTTGTTTTTACTTTACTGATCTTCAGCCCAACCCCACTCAGGCAGATAGAACTTGGTTTGGTTGATTGTTTTAGCAGATTCATTTCAAAACACATCACAGGCGTGACATTCTGAGCTTAATATAACTGCTCAGAGTGGGGTGGAGGAACCCTGTCCGTTGCCTAGCAAGGAAGTGTTTTAAAACCCTGATTAAGGCAATCATAAGACCCTGTCACTCCAGGTGGGAATGTGGAAGTGAAGCAGGCAACAGAGGATCTGGCTCCCAGAAGACCTAACCAGTAGCAGGCATCTCATTATAGATATGTAGGGAATGTTGTTATTATTGTAAACTATGCCTACTCAGTGGGGCACTCTGTTCCCCTGTAGCGGTGGCTAGGCCAACTATAGATCAATGAGAATGCTACAGCCTTGTCTAAGAAACACGGGTCTTTTAGTTCAGGCAGTAGAGGCTCATATATTAAGATGCAAAGATCCCAGGTTTGATCTCCACTGCTGATGACCCTCTGATGGGCTTTAATGTTATTAATAGACTTTTAAGGCCAGAAGAGGCCTTTAGGTTAGGATCATCTAGTCTGATTTCTTGCATCACACAGGTCAGAGGCTTTCACCACGCGGTTCCTGCATCGAGCCCATGGCTGAGCTTGAAGATATCTTCTGCAAAGATAGCTTGATTTAATGACTTCAAGAGACAGAGAATCCACATAGCCAGGTAGGTTGTTTGAATGGTTAACTAACCTCCCTGTAAAAATACCTGCACCTTTTTCTACTCTAAATTTGGCTATCTTCCAAGCACTGGATCTTGTTATGCAGTGTGCTTGGAGCTGTACATAACATAGAGTACTATGCAATCCATACCCCCAGGGGCTTGCAATAGAAATCTAAATAAGCATAAACCAGTATCAGAAATTGAGCAGAAAGAGTGAGTCAAGTCAGCACCAAAGGAACCCAGGGAGGAATTTATCTTTTGCACTTTGAGATGTTTGAGCTGCAGGAACCCCTAATTCTTTAACTTTTTGAATGTAGGGAAGTCCTAGTCTTTGTTTCCTGCAGTCTGGATGTCAGGAATATTTTCTTGGGCCCTAATCCTGCATTGTGATCTGTGTGGGTGGACTACTGCCAACTCCCCATGGAACCCCATTGCAGCCAATGACTTCAATGGGGTTCCATGCATTCATGGCAGTCTACGCACAAGGATCACAATGCAGGAACAAGGCCTTGGATTTAAACTCTAGCTGAAGCTAGACTGATTTTTGGCTAAGACTGAACTCTGTTGTGCATTGTTTCTTTCTTCCTGGCCTTGCTGATGCAGTGTTGACTTATATAGTGCAGCAACTCCTATAATAAATGTTGGGTTCTTTTTGTTTGCCTTCTGGTTTCTGAGTCTTCAGGTGTATTCAGTTCATGTTTTCAGGACTTTATCTGAAACTAGGAGGACAAGAAACATACTTTTTCTTTTAAATGAAAGCTGAGATTCTCACGTAATCCCTTGCCTCCAGGAGCTGGGGCTTTAAGAAAAACTCCAACTATTACAAGGCTCACAAGAGAGTTGGCAAGCCTGCTTTAATTTGAGTTCTGGGTGCTCAGCACTTCTGTAAAATCAGCCTGTCTAAAACTAAGCATCCAAAAATAGAGGCTATTTCTGAAAATTTAGCCACAACTGAGTTGTCCAACACCACCCATCAAGCCAATGTCAGAGCTGGAATTTGAACTCTGGAGTCCCCACTTTACAGTTACATGCTTGTCTGCTCTATGTGCTACCTTCTGAGATGAAGATACTTCTGAAAGTCTGTATATTTAAAAAATAATCCTCATAAAGACTAATATGATTTATGTAAGCACTTCAAGAGGCAAATACCCAGAACAGTTAGTTTTAGTGCTCAGACTTTCTAAAGTTAATATTTCCATCTGGTCACATTATAATTTTAGATTTTTCAGTGGCTTCCCATCCCACCCGTCTATGTTAAATTTGTAAAACAAATCAAAGATACTGGCACAAAAAAGTTAAGATCAAAGAATAGAGATGCCTGGAGTGAACATTTGATTGTTCCCACATGAAACACTCACTCTTTCTGCAAATTCCCTTAATCCTCCATGAAATATTATTTCAATTGTCACGGGGATGTTTGTGTGATGTCACAAATAAATGATTATAATAATCTTTTAGTCCAAATAATAAACTGTCAAACAGGGAGAGAGATGAAGACTGAGAGTTTTATATGTTTTGTTTAATATGGGATTATCTTTGCTAAATAAAGATTAGTATCAAAATATTGGAAAATATTTCAGTTCTTGTTGTATTATTCTATGTGTATAATACTTTTGCATTCATCCTTCAGGATTTCTTTTACACAGTGCTTACTTTTGCTTTGCATCATATTTATAAGGCCAGTGACATTCTTATATATAGACCGTGAACTTGTCTATATTACAAGTTATGCAGTTTTAACTAAAGGTGGATTTTAAAATCGATTCAGTTAAACCAGTGAAAACCTTTGTGTGGACCCCTGTGCTTTAAATCTGCCTTAGATGGATTTAGCTTACGTTGATTCCTTACTGACTTTAGCTGAGTTGATATGTCAAATTTAAAGCAATTTTAGAGGATCCACATGGGAAGTTTCACTGGTTTAACAGAATAGATTTAAAAACTGATTTAATAAAACCCGTGCAACTTGTAATAAAGACAAGAATTTTGTAAAGATACAGAGCCTGATCCTCCACTGCCTTTTGCCCGGTGTAATCACGTAGGGTACGTCTTCATTGCAGAGTTAATACACGATCTTACCGCGTATTACCCCTACCCCGTCTACTGTCCACACACAATGACATCAGATCAAAGTTTGGAGGTGCTTCGAAGCCAGAATAGCTGACCCAGCTAGGGATATAGGTTAGAGCCTGGGTACTGCTTTAACCCAGGCTGTAACCCGGCCACTTTGCAGCGTGGATGCAGACTACTTAACTTGAGTGTCAATAGTCCTCCAGTGCCTTCCCACAAGTTTCCCAGGGCCATATTTCTCTGTCTTTCTACTCACTACCTGCATCTGCTCCAGAAGTCACCTGCCAGTATAGACTCCCAGTCAGCATTTAAACCCTACATTTCACACGGCCTGCTCCATTTCTACATGGTTCCTGAGCAGCACTTGAACAGAGATGCCATCCAGGAATTCCTCCTTCCACTGTGTTGGTAGCTGAAGCTGACACCAAGGTTCTGGTGGACTCTGGTGTGAGGTCAGCAAAGAGCATGATTTGGGGAGGCATAACCAAAATCATTACATGTGCAATAACATCTGCAAGGGGCTGGCAGAGAAGGGGATTCGCTGGCAGGGAATTCAGTGCAGGGAAAGACTTGAAGACTGGGTACAACAAGGCAAAAGATGCCAACGGCCAGCCTGTATGCTCATCATCAACCTCCTCCTACTACAAGGAGCCTGACCATGAGCTCTGCTCTGCCCCAAGGACAGAGTCCATGGCTGTGCAGGATGGGCTTTTGAGTGTTATTACCTGAGTGGGGGCAGAGGGCCTGAAGGAGCCGGAAGAGACTGAAGGGGCAGAAGGACAGACACCGACTGCTTTAGGGCACAGACAGTGCAGCCTCAGCCTGGAGTCCCAGGGCCTGTTTGAGGAAGGAACCAGGGAACAGACCAGAGAGGAAATAGCAACACAGCAGATGGGCATGATATGCTGCCACCTTTGTTATTGTTATGCGGGATATTGCAGCCTGAAGGGGCTGGGTTGGTTGGGTTATAGAATCATGGAAAAGTAGGGCTGGAATGGACCTTAAGAGGTCATCTAGTCCTTCCCCCAGTGCTGAGGCAGGACCAAGTATACCTAGACCATTCCTGACAGATGTTTGTCTAATAATCTGTTCTGGTTATGACTAATCTCATTACTGTTATGGGGAATGTTACATGCCGTGGGGCAGGTTTAGCTTCAGTTGAGGGGAGATGAACCTCCATTTCTCTGTCCCCATTCCTCTCTTCCTCTCCCCTCACCAGCCATGTGTGATCCAAAATGGATTCCAAGGAAGGGGGGAAACAGTTAAACATGCCTCTGGTGTTTCATTGCGGCATTAGCTGTACGCATACAACACAGGCATTGTTATATTATCAGATATAGGTCCAGAGGATGTGCAAAGGCACAGCTGTTGTAAGCTTCTGCTTTTTAGGTCAACATCCTGTTTGTGGTCAGTTGAATTGATGTGCCCTCCTGTGTAAAGGTGCACACTCGTACAAAATGAATGCCAAACACGACCGAATCAGAACAGTAGCATTTTACACCTACTATGCCCAGGTGTGAATGGCTACCCAGGGTGTAAAACAGGGGAGAATAAGGCCTACACTAGAAAGTTTTACCAGCATAGCTGAGTCAGTTAGGAGTGTGAAAAACCCACACCCCTAACTGACATTGCTGTACTGGCAAAAGCCCTAATGTTGATGCAGTTATATTGCAAAAAAAAGGTCTTTTGCCGGCCTAGCTGATTCCATTCGGGGAACTGTTTAAGCTATACCAGCCAAAGAACTTTTGCGCAGATATAAGTTGCATCTCCACTGGAAGGGTTTGACGGTATAGCTCTACCAGTATATCTATACCAGCAAACCCTTTGAAGTATAGAAAAGGCCTAAGGCCCACGTAATATAAGCAATCAGTACTGAGGTGGTGTAAGAGGTTTTACGAGGTTGTGGGATTTTAATGCAATGTAAGTGCCTCTCTTCCTTTTCATGGCCCAAAGCACAACCCAGGAATTTCATGTTCCCGCTAAAAGTGATCTTCTGTGTGAATCCTTTCCACAAGTCAGCCACACATCTTTATTATCCGAGCACACTGGCGGCTGCTGTGACTTTTCTCTGCCAACTGTCTTTTATGGATGGATTCTGGGATTTCTAATGGAGCTTCGCCTCCCTCAGATGCTGCAGAACTAGGAAACAATAAAAATATATCACTTATGTCTCTCTCTCTCTCACACACACACACTGAACTAATGCTCTAGCTCAGACGTAACCTCTGCAGAGCACGGTAATGTAGAGTCAAACAACCCTGACCCGCACTCGCTTAACTCCAACTAGGTGTGTCTAGTCGTTATAGTGTCTAGAATAAGTTAATTAGGGTCATTTACACTTCTGAGTCTCCACAAAACGGAGGTACGTAATTGAGTGTGCTGGGTTCGTTACTGGAACCTGGTTTTCAGAAGCTCTGATACACAAGAGCAGCCCCACCCCTAAGACAGTAGGAGCTTTCACGGGCTGTTGGGCAACTGCAGAGCAGATGGAGCTAGGTATGACCAAACTACAGAACTAGGGCATGTCTACACGTCAAGCTGGAGTGTGATTCCCAGCTCGAGGAGACATACCCGCACTAGCTCTGATCGAGCGAGCGCACTAAAAATAGAGGGTAGCCACGGCCGCATGAGCTATGGGATGCGCTAGCTGCCCCAAATATTATTCAACTGTCAGGAATGAGGGCCCGCAGCTGCACCTGCCCAGTCATTGGGCAGCCAATGAGTGCAGCTGGGCCACAGCAGAACCACCTGATTGGCTAAGGCAGTCAGGTGGCTTGCTCTTAGCCAAGCAGCTGCAGAAAGTCAGTGGCTGCCCAGTGCACACACCTATGGATTCTCTGCCTTCCTGTGCTTGCCTCCAAGCCATGCTCCAGACTAACGCCTGCCCTGCACCCAGCCTCGCTCCTGCCTTCCCTGACTCCAAGTTGTCTGGGTCTTACCCTTGGCTCTGATTTCCGGCTCCAACTCTGTAACAACCCTTGGCTCTGGCATTCAGACTCTGACTTTGGTCCTGACTGCTTCGGCCCCAGCCATAGCTTTGGAGGGAGGAGAGCCAGTGCTCTTAGGCACACCTGCTTTGTACATCGCTCCCTCTAGGGGTATGTGTACACTTTGAGCTGGGGGTGGGTTGTGACCCAGAGGTCTCAAACCCAGGCCCGCAAGGTTCACGAGAGCAGCCATGCGCCAACCCTCCACCTGGCAGCCTGCTGGCAATAGCTGACCTGAGATCCACAAAGCCAAGCCCCACTGTGAATCTCCACCCCTGAGTTCCAGTTGGCAGAGTCCCAGAGTCCCTGATTGACCCGGCCCTACTTAAACCCATGGTAGGAACAGGAAGCTGTTGAAACGTTGGGCTCCACCCTGCTGTGTGCCTTGTGCTTCCCGCTACCGGCTCCTGCTTCCCTGGCTTGATCTCCTGGCATCTGACTTGTGGTTCCCGATCTCTAGTTTGTCTCCTGCCTCTGCCGCTCTGGTGTCCTGACCTGGCCTGACTCTGTTCCCAGCTTGTGGTTGTGATCTTCATTTTGTCTCGTGTTTCTGACCAGAGCCCTGCAGTGGCCTGGGATCTGAGCTGCCCTGGAAAGGGGCCGAGTGAGCCAGAGGCCCCCCCGCTTCCTCCTCCCAGTGGCATGCTCAGCCCCTATCCTGGGCAGCTGAGCCCAGGCAGGGAGCGGGCTGCCGCTGCCTCCCAGCCAGGCTCTCTCAGGCAGAAGCAGCTCCGTCCCACTCCCTGCCCAGCTGCCAGGGAGAGCAGCCAAACGTGCTGGGGGAAGGCGCAAGGACAGAAGGACAGAGCCCCCCTCCAGGTAACAGGGGGCCAGGAGAGTGTGGTGGCCCCAGGCTAGGCGTAGGCAGGAGGGTGTCACTGGGCAGCGGAGATACATGCGGCGGTCACGTGTCCTCCCCTTTAGATTGTGGCCCCCCAGAATGGGAACGCACGAGTCATCTATGCAACATGCATATTGTAGCCCCACTGGCAGAAACAAACAATGTTATAACAAGAAGATTCAGTCACTGGGGTGCCCCTTCTGTCAGCCCAATGGCTGGTGGCAGTGGATGCACCAAGGGCAACGTGGAGTTCTGAAGTGTTCTTACCTCCCCATCCCCCTTATTCCCAGCCAGCAGCACCAGCTCTATATGATTCCTACCAACAGGGTGAATGGCTGTGAAACTCCCCTGCTTGCAGAAGACCTGTGCCTACAGTTTTTCCTTGGTAGGGGACGGATTGCCGGTCATTTTTTCATTATGACTCTTCTCTTGCATCCTCATAAGCAGCATTATGGGGTGAGGGATGAGGGTAATGTTCTGTTTTTTAAAATAAAGGTAAGGTGCCTGGCTGCATATAGGCGTTGTCTGCATTACTGACTGAGTCTGTGTGACATATAACCTGGCTTCTCGGGGGTGGGAGAAAAGCATCAGAATCCCCAAGAATGCATTCATTGTTCTCGGCTTCATAACTCACCAGATGCTATTGTTTTATTAAAAATAAAACATCTGGGCTGCTTGCTGGGCAGGCTAGAGTGTCAGCTTCATGTGATTGGAAACAGCTGAACTGTTAGCTAGGAAACGGCAGGGCTGCCCAGAGGGGGGGGGCAAGTGGGGCAATTTGCCCCGGGCCCCGCAGGGGCCCCCACGAGTATGTCGGAAGCTCCCCTCGCCTCCGTCTTCCCCCATCCCCCGGCGTCTCAGCTGGGAAGGGGGCGGGGCTGTGAGCTGTGGCCAAGCGGCGGGGACTCAGGCCCCACTGGAGACACCAGGCCGCTGCAGCGCTGTGCGGGGCCATTCCTGGATGCGGCACGCTGAGGCTCCGGGAGAGGGGGTAAGCGGCATGGTAAGGGGCCGGGCACCCCCCCGGCCCCATTCCCCACAGCCCTGACCCCCAGCTCCGAGCCCAGCCCCTCTGGGCCTGCCCACCCTCCGACCCTATCTCCCCACAGCCCTGAGCCCAGCCCCTGTGAGCCAGGCACCCGCAACCCAGAGCCCAGCTCCTCACCCAGCCCTGGGCAACAGCAGCACCACCCCCAGGCAGCGACAGCCCATTGGCACCAACCATCACCATCACCCAGCAACAGCCCATTATGTAATTGCAAATGTATACATACCATTAAAGCATTTGATGTTTTTAAATAATGTATTTAGTGTATTTTCAAATTATTACAAATTAATTTTTGAATGTATTTCACTGGTTATTTTTTACATTTCCAAATACGTTACTATAGTATTGCAACTTTTTTTTTATGGAAGGGGCCCCTGAAATTGCTTTGCCCCAGGCCCCCTGAATCCTCTGGGCGGCCCTGGAAACCGGGCTGCAGGAAGGTGGCTGAGAACGGAGATTCTGAGAGAACATTAACTACAGAGTCATGGCAGGAAGCAAAGATATAAAGATTAATGATTACAGAATCTGGTCAATTTCCAGCAGCACTATAAATAGTAAGAAGTTATCCTATTAATGCAATGTCCCTGGATTAAGGTGCTATAAATAGCATGTAAGGGTTACATGCTATTTAAGAGTGTACACATTAGTCAAATCCCACGTTTGGCCCTTTTCCTGCAAAGACTTACATGCGTGTTTATCTTAATGCTCTGTGAGAAATCCAGTAGCTACACACAATGCATAAAGTACAGCACGCCAGTCGTCCTGGTTTAAAATCCATGTTTAAATCTTTGCAAGACTGATGCCTTGGAGGAGATTATTATTTGGGGGCAACAGGAGATGGGGAGGGGCAGATGTTTAAAATAAAAGAGCAACAGAAATGATTTCAGTCCTAAAATAAATAACTTGTGGTGAGAGGCTGAAGGAGCTCAAGAAGTGATTAGATTACAGTGTATAAGTACCTTCACAGGGTGGGAATACCAGGTTCTCTTTAATCTGGCAGAGAAAGGCATAACAGGAAGCAATGGCTGGACAAATTCAAATTGGAAATAAGGCATGATTTTTTTTTTAAAGGGAGGGTGATTAATTACAGGAATAGACTACCAAGGGAAGTGGTGGCTTCTTCATGTCTTGATGTCTTCAATGGTTGTACGCAGTGTTGTTGTAGCCATGTTGGTCCCAGGATATTAGACAGACAAGGTGGGCGAGGTAATATCTTTTACTGGACCAACTTCTGTTCATGAGAGAGACAAGCTTTCGAGCTACACAGAGCTCTTGCCTCTCTCACCAACAGAAGTTGGTCCAGTAAAAGATATTATCTCACCCATCTTGATGTCTTCAAGTCAAGAGTGGATGCTTTTCTGGAAGATGTTCTTTAGTCAAACACAAAATACTGGGCTCAGTACAGTAGTAACTGGGTGACATTCTATGGCATGTGTTATATTGGAGGTCAGAATTGATGATGTATCTAGATCTTCTGGCCTTAAAATGTATGAAAATATTTCAGTTTCCTTTTACTTACTGTCGTTATAATGTATTGCGGTAACACCTAGAAACCCCAATCAGGGTCAGAGCCCCATTGTGCTAAGCACTGTACAAACGTAGAAAGAAGTGATAGCCCTGCCTTACATTTATTTTGAAAGTTCGCATGCTAAAAAGTATATCTTCACATATTAGGAGACCATTTTTGTGTGTCTGCACAAGTTTTATTGGGGAGAAAATACAAATATATGTTTATTTTCAAAATGAATTGACCATTTCGGCCAGATGTCAGTGTGTTTTTCCTCTGAAGAGGGAAATGTTGTAACATTTGTACAAAATAAACAGCATTAATAGTAGCAATCACCAGGTAATGTATGTCTCAGTAGAGTAAGAGCCTACCATATAGTTCTGACCAGGCTCGATCAGGGCCTCAGATTGTTTTAAAATAAAAAAATATTAAAAATAAGGGGCGGGGAACTATGCATTCAAAATGTCACATGCTAGAGAAACTGGGGCCAGCTCCTCAGCTGCCATACATCGGCATAGTTCTACTGAAGTCAAGGAGCTAGGTCAGTTACCCCAGCTGAGGATCTGGCATTTGATAGCTAACGTTACTGATAGATTGAGCTTGGTTGCTCAACCACGCAATGGGGCTCCCTCATTAGGGATGGGGTCAGGGAGAGCTCAAAATCATTTCAGTTGTTCCTAGAATTAAAATGCCCTTGTGCTAGATCTCATCCTTTCATAATTCATTGTCATGAATCTGGAACGCTGGCTAAGGCAGCTCTTGTTTATTCCACATCTTGTTCAGCGCCCATTTTTGAGCCTGTCACGGTTCAAGGGAACTGCCTCTGTATTCCCCCGTCTGCAGTCCCTCGAGGGCACCTGCCCCTGGCCCCTCAGCCATCACCGGCACAGACTTGTGTCAGTCTCCTTCCTGGGGTTTTTCCAGGCTGCCCTGTTCCTTGCCTACAGTGTGATATTCCCAGGAAGCCAGACTGCTTCAACACGTTGATGTCTGCGCTTCAGAGGCTCTGGCCAGGGCCGGCTCCAGGCACCAGCTGAGCAAGCAGGTGCTTGGGGCGGCCAAGGGGAAAGGGTGGCACGTCGGGCTCTTCGGCGGCAATTCAGCGGAGGGTCCCTCGGTCCCTCTCGGAAGGAAGGACCTGCCGCCGAATTGCCGCTGAACAAGAAAGCGGCGCGGTGGAGCTGCCGCGGATCGCGATCGCAGCTTTTTTTTTTTTTCGCCGCTTGGGGCGGCAAAAACCCTGGAGCCGGCCCTGGCTCTGGCCACTGCATTGCCTGCACTTACATGTTACCACACAGCTCTTTCTAAGCAAGCACACTTATTCTTAAGGTGAAAGCATTACAGAGAAACCCTATTCAAAACAATAAAAGAACGCACATGCATGCTAACTCCAACTCCCACTTTGGACTCTGGTAGGTGTAAATCCTTCAAAACCGACAACTGGGTTTTCCCAATGGTTACACGTTCATAACTGTCTTGGATTCAGAACCAGAACCCCGGCTGGACAGTTCAGCTGTTTCTTTATACAGCTGGGGCCTTTGATCTTGACTCTGGGAACAGGTAATTAACAGACAGTGGCCCACTCCTCAGAGTGTACCTTCAAAAGTCTAGGTATTTTCATAACTAGAGGTGGGGAGTTTGCATTCACCTTCCCCTAGGTATTCTTCAGGAAATCTACTTAAAACTTATTGTTCCAAAAGTCCATTCTTGTCTGGCACATTTTTAACATAGTCCTTTGAACTCCCACTTCTCACCTCACAGCTCCCTGTTAGAGAGGTTGTATACAATCCTGGCTCACAATCCATAAACTTTTCACTTAATACAATGGACCCCAAAGAGACTTAAACTTAATTCAATAAGACCTCCCAAAGATATAGCAGGAACTGCCATATCTGTCATGGAGTCTTCTCCTAATCAAAACAAGAGGGTGGGAATGGGACATGGTGGGGAAGAATCTTTCCTTCAATTACAGAAACAAACAATCAAGGAAGACACTGGATTCAGTTGTGGAAATATGACTCTCCCATGCCAGCTAACTTTTTTTAAAGGAAGTTCCCCCCCCCCCCCCGCCAAAAAAAAAGCATCTTGCAGAGAAACTGCATTTTTGGAATGATTAATCAGCAGAAAACTTTCCTGTATTATTGTGTAATATATGATTGATAGTGTAAACCTTTTCATAAGAATAATAATTCCTAGATCTTATATAGAGCTTTTCATCATAAATATTCCCTTATTTACTGAAGATCACCTCAGCAGCAATCTTTTAGTATGTTAATAACATCACACTTCCACTGAAATGTACCAAGCATAAGGACAGTACTGTGAGAGTTCATCTTGCTCTACATGCCTGATAAGTAAGACTCCAACACTGTCACCCTTAGTCATGTCAGCAAAGACTGCAGAATCAAGCCCATAGATTTCACTGCAGTGCTTAATGTCTTTATTCCTTAATAATTGCCAGATAATTTACACAGTGGTCCAAATTTCGAAACAGCTCTCCAAATGTGAGACAGCCAGTTCTGCACGTGCACCCGTCACTATATGGAAAACCTGCCTGCAAATTGGTTATTTAAGCAAGCAGTTGCATGCAAATGCCCACCTGCAAATTCCAGCTTGGGTTTTCACACACAGTTGGTTGCACACGCAAAATTTGCTGGTGCAATTTTAGCAACAGATTTGTTCATTTGGCCCTGTGTATCTAGCACAAGGGAATCTGTACTCGTCTATATACAGCTGTCATAACCAGTATTTGAGTGCCTTCTAGTCATTCATTAAGCGATGTCATGTGTTGCTTGTTCTTTCTTTCATGCTCTCCCCATGGGGAGAATGGTGTGTACAGAGCAGTGTTTTGTTTTGGTAGGGTGAAGTGTTTTAATAGGTACAGCCTTTTGTGAAATGCACTGTGTCCTTTGAGGTCTTGGGGGAGGAAACCATTTATCTCTAAAACTGCTCTACAGCACAGTTTGTGTACTTGTTTGACAGCAGGAAAAATGAAATGTTTCGCTGGGTCTGATCAGACGAGCACATAAGCCTGATTTTGAAAGGGTTGTTCTGTGTTACTGTATTTGTTCTGTTTGATCCACCGAAAATGCATGCTTGTCAAAATGTTGCTTTAATAGGCTTTGCTTATCATACTTCATGGGGGTTGGAGCCATGTGTCTCCCAAGCAAACCTGATGGATACTTGACCTAACCAACAATATTTATTTTCTGCTGCTGACTCTGATCTTGCCTTCGGTTTATTTCCATCTACGCTGGAGGACAGTTGCAAATGAGATGAAATTCAATGACGCCAGTAACGTCGCATGCACAGTTTTTAAGCTTCACCCTGTGAAAAGCTGAGAATTCTCAGCTGAAATGGATGGGAGCTGGTGCTCACAGGGTATTACAGCATCGAGATGCACGAAAGTGCATCAAGCTAATTTTTCTGTTTTGACTTCTATAGATGATGGTGGCTGGGCTAAAAAGAGTTATTTGTGGTTGGGAGTCTACTCCTGTTACATGCATATAAAACACTCAATAAATAAGCTGCAGTCTGGCTACGCCTCTTTACTATCTACTTACTTATCTTTATCATCCGTTTACATTGGGGGTGTTTGTGTTGTGCTTTTTTATTATTATTATTCACCTATCGATTGCTGGTGAACGTTTTTACATGATTTTAACTTCCTGTATGTTGACAGTAGTCCCATGTCTTTATCTAGTTTAATATCCCCGTAGGGGTTTAGTCTTCTCTAACTTTTATTATTCCGCTTAGATTTTATTTTGCCCTCATAGTGAAAACTCGGTTTATCTAAGAGTGTAAAAGCAAAGCAGTCTTTTATAGTAGGGATTGTTTTTATGTGGCTGTGCTCAGGAGCTGATTGGAGAGCTGTGGCTGCCTAAAGCCTCTGAAAATCATGGTTGATATGTGTAAGTTTGAATATTGACAGGCTTTTCTGACTTTGCGCCCCTGGATTTTTATGGAGAGCAGGTTGTGCTGTATCTTACTCTTCACCCAGGTCTTACCCAAGTTGCTGCCATACTAATAAGCCCTCACAGGTTGAAATGGGCATCCATTTTGCAGTTTGGCCTAAACTCAAGTCCTTCAAAGCTGCATATGGTGCAGTCCCGTATATAGGAATTCTGAAGCAAATGCTCGGGATGCTGGTCAGATGTGAATACTCACAGGGCTCTTCCAGTTCCCAGCCCTTTGAACTCTAGGGGCAATTTGGAATGTTTGCATGTTTACTTAGATTTTTTTTAACACGTCGGGGACACAATTCTGTGAGGTATGGAGGCTCAGGACCTGATCCAAAGTCCACTGAAGTCACTCCAGTAATGCAGGTAATGTAACCATGGGCATAAGGGGGATCTTTAGAACTCAGTACTCCCCTGTGTTGGCACCTTTCTATTGCCTTCAATGACTTTGGATCACACCTTTGACTGATATAAGCCATCCTCAATTCTGTGGCTTGATCTTAAGAAGTGCTGAGTATCCTTGATTCTCTAGGAGACAATGAGAGCTGACTTTGCGGTGTCTCATGCTAAGGAATAACAGCAATGGGGCTCCGGGCTTGTCAGGGGTCTAGCTGCATGGAGTTCAATGCAGGATTGGGGTCATGACTGGACCTTTGTTCCAGAGTAAATTAGCATTCCCAGAAACTCCACAATCCCAAATGCTACAGTAACTATTCAATGACATTTCATTGCCTATAAAAATTTTCCCTCTGAAAGCAGTGGGTCAGCAAAGAAATGGGAAGTACTTGGACCATTGTCAGCTGCAATGGTCTGTTTATTGGCTTTCTCTTGAACCTCCTTTTCCCCAGTGGGCAGCTCAGCACAGGTGTCATATTTAGCTAGTCCACATCCTCTAACGCAAACCAGCCACGTCTGACACACACTTTATACAGGCAAGGACAGGAGGTTTGTACACTCCAAATGCTGAAGTTCTATTTTAACTCCTTCTCGTCCTTGGCTCAATGAAAATGTACTTGTTTAAATGATGGAGAGTTACCGACTGGGGTGAGAGCAAATTGGGAGAGAGTGAAGGAAAACACATGCCTTCTTATTCCCTGCGTGGCATGTTAGCCTTAGGTCTTGCTGACATATTTCTCCAAACTGCACAACTGTTTTCAACCTTATGGTACGTCCAGACTACCCGCTGAATCGGCGGGTAGTAATCGATCTATCGGGGATCGATATATCATGTCTTGTCTAGATGCGATATATCGATCCCTGAACGTGCTCCCGTCAAATCTGGAACTCCACCAGGGTGAGCGGCGGTAGCAGAGTCGACGGAGGAGCCGCGGTCGTCGATCCCGCGCCGTGAGGACCCAAGGTAAGTCGAAATAAGATACGTCGACTTCAGCTACGCTATTCCCGTAGCTGAAGTTGTGTATCTTACATCGACCTCCCCCCCCAGTGTAGTCCAGCCCTTAGAGAACTTTTTAAATAACAAGGATGACTTCCCTTTAACTGCAACTCTGAAGCAGCAATAAATTTCCAAGCAGGGTTGCATTGGGAGCCCCGCATTATGGAGCAAACAGGAACCAGACTGTGACCCTGAGAATCAGTCTGGTTCCTGCCCCCTGTGTTGCAGGGGTGAAGTAATCTGTTCCAGCCTTTTTGCTTACTTGCACCTCTACATCAGCTCTGGTTTTATGGCACATGGGGACAGAGTCACAGCTCTGCCCAGGCCCTGCCAATCTGCATGTGAGAGGGACTAGCAGCCTGATGGCAGCTCCCCTCTTCTTCCTTTGCACAGGGTGATGTGGGTAGCCTGCACATGGGCATAAGGGCGACCTTAGAACTCAGTAGTTCCCTGTGTTGGTATGCAGCAGGGTTCAGATTGAGCCCTAAATGAAGAGTGTTTGGCTTCCAGCACAGCCTGCTTCTAATATTAAACGATAAGACTAAAAAAGGGGGAGGGGCGTCTTGCATGGCCTGTAAAACATATGTTCAAAATTCTGTCTCATGGAGCTGCTTTAAATTATTCATTTTTAATGCCTCCGGCCTGGAGGGGCCTCTAAAACGTTGACTACGGAGAAACAATCTTCCCACTGTGGAGACTGCTATAAAATACCAGATACGTAAATATATAGATATACATCTCTTCAGCCAGACACCACCTCTGATTTGTAAATATAAAGCAAAGAGCCAGAGCCCCAGCTGGTGTAGCTCCATTGAAATCAATGGAACTATGTCTATTCACCCCAGCTGAAAATCTGGCCGGAAGTTTAGAACAGACCATACTTTCTCCATATAAGATAAAAAAATCACAGCTTGCATGGTCGATACAAGCCACCTTGTATGCACCGAGCTCTTGAAGAAATACTGTCTGTGGGACAAACCCTGGATTATCTCCCAAAAAACAAATAAATGGGATTTGAACTGGGAAAATCCACAGCCTAAGGGGGATAAAGTTCCTCCATGTAGGATTTTATTCTGCAGTCATTGGCATGGAAGCTGAGCATCAGAGAATCTTTCCCACACGCATACACATTGGGGTGCAACAGCACAGTTGTTAGTAGCATTCAGTAGAGACATATCAATGTAAAATTGATGTAATGCAGTGTAGAGTTAATGCTGTGTAAAGCTTATGCTCAAATAAATGTATTAGTCTCTAAGGTGCCACAAGAACTCCTCGTGGTTTTTGCTGATACAGACTAACACAGCTACCCCTCTGAAACCTGTCAGCAGTGTAGAGAGAGAATCCGTACACCTACCTCTCCATGAGAGGAGTTTGGTAAGACCCACTGGCCACTCTCCCCAACATAAGCCTCTCCCTACACCAGTTAAATTCAGTGGGTATGTCTACACTGCAATCAGAGATGTGACTGCAGTCTGTGCTGCTCCCCGTGCTGCTGTGGCTTCACTGGTCTTATTATTCGAGCTCGCTAAACCAAAACTAGTTTGGGTATGTCTACACATATTGTAGTCACACCTTTGACTTCAGTGTAGACATGGGTGGCAGGTATAATAGGCCAGGGGAGGCTAAGCCTCCCCTGGCGCAGCCATTGCTGCCTCGCCTCCAGACACCTGGGACATGGTGGCCCCTCCTCTTCCCCTCCCTGCTCCGCCCCTTCCCTGCTGCTACCTGGTGAGTCTTCCGTCATGCAGACATACCCTAATTGAGCAGAATCAGGCTCTTCCTATTCTCTTTCTCATGGCACATCAAGTACTTGGCTTTGATTCTTTTCTCACTCACATTGGTGTGAATCAGAAGAAGTCAATGGAGCTATACTAGCACAAATGGGAGGAGAATGTGTCTATGATAGTGTTTCAAAGAAGAAATGGATGTCTATTCTTGCCCATTTGGTGGCAAGTCACTATAGGGTGACCAGATGTCCTGATTTTATAGGGATAGTCCTGATTTTTGGGTCTTTTTCTTATGTAGGCTCCTATTACCCCCCACTCCTGACCCAATTTTTCACACTTGCTGTCTGGTCACCCTAGGTCACTACCATCCAGTGAGGTTTTCCTGCAGACTCTTCCCCTTTGCCTTAATGCACAGATTTCCTCCCAGTTTCTTAGTGGGAAATCTTTTCTTTGCTTGATTGCTGGGGATAGGGACCATGTTGTCTCCTACACACTAAATAAATAATAACAGAAATAATAATACACCTTCAATAATACTAAATAAGAAGAGTAGTATTTCAGTTTCCCTTGCGTCGGATTCATTACAAAGGTGGTTCTCCTTGGATCTCCAAAGGAACTTGCATCTCCTAATTTCTAGTTCTAGTGTGTAATCATCAAATCTGTGTTCTATAAAATAAATAAAACAAAACTAAAAAATACAAAAAAAGAAAAGGAAAAGTCCCTTCACTGAGAGAATGTTAAGATTGCAAAATGAATGTTAAAGCTGTAGGTCCAGGTTATGGTGATCATATCATCCCAGAGGTCCTATCTCTGTATTGGCTCCCCACTGAATGCACAGTCAGGTCTCTATGCTGATATTCCAAAGCCCTCCATAGATTGCCTCCTGCTACCAAAGTGAAAATCTCTCCCCCTCCCGTGACCCTGATAACTCTGCTCCCCCAGAAGAATGACAGTCAGTCAATGAGGGGAACCTCCTCAGGGAGTTGGGCCTAGACTGTGGACTGTCTCCCACAAGAGATAATTATGATCATGACTGCACCACAGTCAGAACTAGAAATAAGATTAATTTCTTCCATTAGCTTTCCCTCAATAACTTCTTTACAAACAGACCCACTCACCCTACACCCACTCACTCACCCACAGCCGCTAAGAAGCAAACAAAGAAAACTTCACAAGAAACTAATCAAGCTAGCTTCCCTGGAGGGTAGGAAGGAAGAAAATGCGGGGAACATAAAAACTGATGGAATGGCTCAGATCCGAGGTCCCTCTGGTCCAGTATTCTGTCTCTGGCAGTGCTCTGCACCAGCTGCTTCAGAGGCAAGTGCAAGAAACCTTGAAGAAGGCAGATGTGAGCTAATCTGTCCCTCATGAAGGTCTGCAGTATTGTTGTAGCTGTGTCCATTAGAGAGACAAGGAGGGTGAGGTGATATTTTTTATTGGATCAACTTCTGTTGGTGAGAGAGACAAGCTTTCCAGCTACACTGAGCTCTTCTTCGGGTCTGGGAAACTTACTCAGTGCATGGCTATACTAGGGAGTTCACAGGCACCGCTGCATCAGTGCAGCTGCCCCTCTGCAAGCTCTCTAATGTAGCCGCTCTAAGCTGATGGAAGAGTTCTCACATTGGCTTAACTACTCCAGCCCCCACGAGCGGCAGAAGCTATGTCGGCAGGAGAAGCTGTCCACACCGGCACTTATGTCAGTGTAACTTATGTCACTCCGGGGGCACTTTATTCACATCCGTGAGTGAGATGAGTTACGCTGACATAAACTGTAGTGTAGACATAGCCTCAGAGTAAACGCTCCTCAGAAAGTGATCACTCTCCATTGTTGTAACCGGCTGCAGGAATGCGGAAGTGCCGGTTTCAAAGCTCGTACCACAGAGAAAAAGCAAACAGTTTGCTGTTTGCTTTGAGTGAGTGAATGAATGAGCAGGGGGCTGACACGCTCCAAAAAGCACTCTCTCTCCCCGCACACTCCCTGTCACACTCCCTGTCACACTCCATCTCCCCCCCTCCGTTTTGAAAAGCACGTTGCAGCCACATGAATGCTGGGCTAGCTGCCCATAATGCACCGCTCCCAACACAGCTGCAAATGTTGCAAGTGTGGCCATGCCACTGCGCTGTCAGCTGTCAGTGTGGACAGACTGCAGCGCTTTCCCTACTCAGCTGTCCGAAGACAGGTTTACCTTACAGCGCTGTACAGCTGCAAGTGTAGCCAAGGCCCATGACTGGAGGCGTGTTAACAGGCCACTTCACCTTGAATGGTCCCTTGAAATATGTGTTAACTACTTATGCTAAACAATCTGTTCCATCTTGTATTTAGCTGTGACACTCTGAGGCCACTACAGATCTAGATTGGTATAACTGCATCTCTCAGGAGTGTGAAAAGGCCACACTGCTGAGCGATGTAGTTATACTGACCTAATCCCCCGTGTAGATAGCACTATGTTGAGGGGACAGCTACCGCCTCTCGGGGAAGCTCTCCCATTGGCCTAGGAGCATCTTCACTCAAGCGCCAATGTAGCATTTCCAGTGTAGACCTATCCTGAGTTAATTTCCCAGACCTGAAGAAGAGCTCTGTTTAGCTTGAAAACTTGTCTCTCTAACCAACAGAAGTTGGTCCAATAAAAGATATTACCTCACCCACATTGTCTCTCTCATGAAGGTCTCATCCTAATCCCTAATAGTTAGTAGTTGGCTCAAGACCCAAAGTCTGAGGTAAGCCTGATGTGAGAGAGATGTTTATTTCTGTTTAAACATACTTGGGAGATGGTTAGGTACAACAGTGATGGGGGGGTATAGAAGTACCTAGATAGATCACTATTAAAAAAAACCCCACTTGCATTGTTTAAAAAATCACAGCACATGAACCAACTACGATTTCCAACTTCTTTTAACTCAGCCAGATCAATGCCATTTGTGTCCCCGGGACACACAAAAGAATCTCTGTAGGAAACACCTACCAAATTTCACTGTTCTAGTCCATTTTGATGCTAGACCCCATCAAAAGTAAATCACAAAAACTGTTCATAATTGGAAAAGTATCTCTTTATATATATTATTTAAACTGCCCTCATTCTCAAAAATGGCTGAACCATTTTTGCTCAAGCTTTCTTAAAAAAAGACAGTCACCCTCAGGCAGAGATGAGGCCTGGAAGATTTCTGTTCAAGTGGTGACAACTATAAGGGACTAAAAAATGGTTTAGAATGGAAGCACTTAGGAAACCTTAACTATACAGGTGCTAGTACTCCAGATAAAATATACAAGACTCTGCATGTGTTTTTTTCACTGTAGCAGGGTGGCCTCTGCGTGTGAACTTTCTCTGAAGGATCTGTAGCAATCCAGCTGAGAGAGGCAGCATTGTCCAGTGAATAGGACACTGGACTGGAACTCAGGAGACTTGGACCTCCATTTCCTCAAACACTTAAGTATGTGCTTAACTTTACTATCATGATTATGTGATGGAGTGCATTAGATGTTTGCTTCCCCCTGCTGATCATTCCACTGACTTGGCACCATGCCCTGAAGAAGGTACCCTTTTGGAGAAGAAGAACCATGAGTTCAGACCTCTAAAAGCTGCACAGAGCTGGCAGAACCAACAAGAATTGGTCCTCCTGTGGCTAGAAGGGCAAGGAGCAGGCAGAAGCCAATCAGGGTCCAGCAGGCAAGATAAAAAATCCTGGCTGCTTCTTCTAAGGGCAAGTTCTGAATGGAGCTGGGATGGGGAGGATGGATCTCCCATTCTCACCCCAGAAACCCAGCCTGGCAGGGCCTGATTGCACCTTTTGTTTGGACTAGCAAAGGCCTGCTGTTTTGTTATGGAATTTAAAGCCCAGGTGGCCATCTTGAGTTAAATATCAATGTATTGCTATCAAATTAAGGCAAGCTCACTTCACAAGACACCCACTGGTGCAGGCAAGCCCATGACAGAGTAATTCCATTGATTTCAGTGAGGCTACTCATGGTAGTAAAGGTAAATACATGAGTGTTTTTAGGATTGGGGCCCTGGATTTTATTTTGAGCTCCACCACTGATCTTGTGTGACCTTGGGCAAGTCCCTTCACTTCTCTCTGTACCTCTCTTTCATGTCCCTCCTGCTGTCCATCTTATTTATTTCAGCTGTAAGCTCTTTGGTGCAGAAGCTCATGCCAGGGGCCCTGTGTCCCCAAGTCCCCTTTCCCCTCATTCCTGGAGTTCTGTGCCCCCCCCATTCCATGGTCCCCCAACCCTCCTCTCCCTATGCCAGGGGTTCTGTGTCCCCCCATGCTCTCTTCCCCCAGGTAGCGTTCTCCATTCTCCCCCACATGCCAGGGACTTTCTACCCTCAATTACCCCCCCCCATCTGTTTTTCCATTTTCACTAAATCTGTACGGTTTTGCTTGCTAATGCCTAGAACAATCCATGATATTTTGATCAGATGTGGTGTTCAAAAGTTATCACTTTACAGACAAACAGAGAACAGCCATCTAGTTGAGCGTAGGGCCTTGCTAATTATGATTTGCTGAAGGGTCTCTAGGGCACTCCAAGGAGTCTCTTGAGAAACTCACCATCAAATTGAAGAAAATAATTATTATTATTATTAAAAGTTGGGATGATTTCCCTGCATCTAATGGAGTTCATCCCATCTCTGGCTACTACGAAATCCATCCTCCCAGAAACGATTTATCCCTGGAGCTCATGAATAAGGCTAAGATTTTGTCATGGATTTTTTAGTAAAAGTCACGGACAAGTCACAGGCAATAAAGAAAAATTCACGGAAACCCGTGACCTGTCCCTGACTTTTACTAAAAATATCCATGATAAAATGGGAAGGGGCTGGGCAGCTGTGGGGTGGCTGGGAGTTCCAAGGCCCCCACCACCCATGGGGGCTCAGAGCTCCAGGGTTCCCCTGTGCCGCACGGTAATGGGGACCTGCAGGGCCCCCGTGCCCTCTCCCTGATCGACGGGAGCTATGGGGATCACCCTGCCACCGCCGCAGTGGGGAGCTGCGGGGGGGTCTCCCTCCCCCCCCCCCCCATGGCAGCCAGGGGCTGTGGGGATCCCCCTGCCACCTTGGCAGCTGGGAGCTGCGGGGTACTCCTGCTGCCCATTGCAGCTTGGAGTGTGGGGTCCCATTGCCTCAGGCAGCAGGGGTACCTCACATCTCCCTGCGGCTGCAGGAGGCGGTGGGACCTTGCAGCTCCCAGCCACCATAGGCTGAAGTCACGGAGGTCTCCAGAAGTCACGGATTCCGTGACTTCTGTTACCTCTGTGACAAAATCGTAGCCTTACTCATGAAACTATTAAAATTACATCTTTTTTTTACTCTTGGAATGGACCAGATTGTAACATCTGTCAAGTATTTTCAAAAACATTTCCTACAAGAGGCCCCTACAAAACCCCTCATCCTCACTCCATATTACATAAGTTGAGCACTGAGTTATATTATCATTACACTAATTACATTACACTATGTCTACATGGTTCTGGAGTTCAGACTATGGGGAGCGGGGTGAACTGCTGCATACACTAGTGTGCTGCACAGTGTGCTACTGTACGATAGTTCATACCTCCGTAGTCCAAACTGCGGAGCCATGTGCACAAGATTCATAGATTCATAGACTCTAGGACTGGAAGGGACCTCGAGAGGTTATCGAGTCCAGTCCCCTGCCCTCATGGCAGGACCAAATACTGTCTAGACCATCCCTGATAGACATTTATCTAACCTTGAGTATATGTGCAAGTTCAAAGTATAGTGATTTCCACGAAAGACTTTGTGTTAAGTCTCTGAGTGTTGGGTCTTTCTTTGATTTGTGGGTATGAGAGAGTGCATTTACTTAAATGAGAAAACAAATGAACAGATTCAGTATCTCTCTTCTCTGTAGGCATGTGCTCCCCATTCCATAGACCATAGCAGACAGATTCTTAGTGGGAGCTCCTTGTTAGAATATTAGCAACACATCAATGTAGCTTGTGGAGCTGGTTTCCACAGTAACCCTTTCGGAGGATTCTACCTTGAGCACGGTCCAGTTTTGAATCTCATCGAGTGTACAATAATCTGGATCTGGGATGATGCTGTGCAAGGAGTGTATGTGGATTTGCCTACATGGGAAAAATTCTACCAGTTATACCAGTATCTTACACCAATATAGTTATGCCAGCATAACTTCCCAGGTGGACACTCTTATACTAAAATAAGAGTAACGTTTTTATCCACTTTAATTTATGCTACACCAAAGAAAGCCCCCTTACACTGGAATAAGAGTGTCCACATGGGGAGTTATACTGGCATAACTATAGCCAATTAAATTCACAATTTAGCTTATCTTGGTATAGCTCTCCCATGTAGACAAGCCCTATGTCTATGAAGTTTTGGTTTCTGGTCTCTTAGGGTGCAATTCACAAAGGTATTTAGGCGCCTAACTCCCACTGAAATGAAATGTTGGAGCTGCAGTGCTTAAATAGTCACTGGGGCAGAGAAAGAAAGAATGACTGTAGCTCGGTGGTTAGAACACTCATGTGGAACGGGGGAGACCCAGCGTCTTGTCCCCTTGCTCTAACTACTCGCTAGTGATCCATAGTGGAACAATTTCAACAGAAAAGGTTGAGGGAGCCCCACAGAGGATAGGTACACTCTCTCCAGAGAGGTAAGAGTTCCTCTGTTCAATCTTTTCTTCTCCTTCAAGCAGAGGGTGGGGGAATTGAACCTGGGTCTCTGACTTCCCAGGGGAGGGCTCTAACTAACTAGTAGGCAACAAATTATAACACTGGTACCACTATCTCCTTTGGCCATTTTGCATGGAACAATGTATGCACCCAATTCGTTCGTGCAAGAAACTACTTCGGCGGTAAGTCACCTGACTCCAGGAGATGTGTACACATTTGTGGATCACTAGCAGAGCTGGGCATCTGCTTGCAGCCCACATTTAGGCACCAATCTCTATGAGAGAGGCAGAGATTAGCACTCATCCTGGTCATTGGCCTCTCCCACTGGCTAGTTTAGGCAGCTCCTCCCTCCCCCATCCCGTATCCCGTGTGCTGGCTTTTGTGGATTGCATTCTAAGGCACTTGTCTCTCTACCCCTTCATTGTATAGAGAGCCTGGGCACCTAACTCAAGCTTTGTGGACCTCAGTGTATTTCAGTGATTTTTTTCTAAGCACCTAAAAGTTAGGTATCCTTACACTCAGCATTGCAATGCCAGTCTGGATTTAGGAAGACATGTCTCCCATTGGCATGTTATTATATAATACAATTGTCCTTTCATGGAGGTATTTCCCCTCCAGTGAACCACGTGGACACCGTTAGAGACCTTTTACTAGACTAGATAGATCACTGGTTTGACCTGGGGTGGTATAATTTGTCCCTTTCTACTCAGGGGCAATTGATGAATCCCAGACTTCACGCTCACATAGTAAAGTCAGCCGCATATGTTGTTAAATAGTTTTAGCAGTAGCTTTATCAATTGAATTTGTCCAGGGGGTTCTTTAATGATGTAGCATTCTTTTTAATTCTTGCAATATTTTATAGCCATCTTAAAACTGCCTGATGCTTTTATTGAGAGGCCACAGTATATATAATTTACAGTGTCCTCTATTTCTGTGTCAGCAAAGTAGAGTTTGAATTTTGAATTCCTTTTCTAAAAGGCCAGGATTTTTTTTCTCTTTTCCAGCATGACCTCCATGGGCCATATGTTGCAGTAGGTCTCTAACAGGTATAGATTCTTTGCAAGCTGTCTTGGGTGGGCGATAATCTAACGAGGTCATCTGTTTATAGCAGGCATTTTATCTCAGAATCATTTAGTGGGATCCTGAGTTTGATGTCTGTTCCAGCAGAGGAGGTAGGTCACTGATTTCTATGTTGGAATGGGTACAGTATTAAGCCTGCACTCCTGTCTTACTCTTCAATCAGGAAAGAAGAGTATCCGTTTGTATGCTGTTTATTTCTTATCATACAGTTAACGAATTGATACAGAGCCAATTATGTTGTACTAGTTGTTAGCAGTCCACTCTGC
Organism: Terrapene triunguis; assembly: GCF_002925995.2. NCBI lineage: Eukaryota > Metazoa > Chordata > Testudines > Emydidae > Terrapene > Terrapene triunguis. The sequence goes on along the minus strand of NW_020664409.1, from coordinate 99,943,314 downwards.
GTGGCTGTGACTATTAATTTCTGTACCTGCAGTGTGTGCATTCGACCTTGATAATTTCCTTAAATACACCTCTACCCCGATATAACGTGACCCAATATAACATGAATTCAGATATAACGCGGTAAAGCAGTGCTCCGGGGGGGGGGGAGGATCGGGGCTGCACACCCCGGTGGATCAAAGCAAGTTCGATATAACGCTGTTTCACCTATAATGCAGTAAGATTTTTTGGCTCCCGAGGACAGCATTATATCGGGGTAGAGGTGTAAAAACAGATGAATAGAGACCACAGATGACTTGGATTTTCCCATATTGGAGGCCTCATCCCCCCAAAAGAGTTTAATTTATTGTTTGTAAATTGTTAAATTCATAGTATTTGTTGATCTCTGATGAAAAGGCCAAAGCTCAAATATTTTTTCTGAACTTGGCATAAAGAATAAGTGTCCCAAATTTCAAGACTCTAGCTTGAAAAGTGGAAATTCCAGAAGAAAGACTAATAGAATTCACCTGTGGAATTCTTTGCTATATGAAACTACATTGAGGCTGAGAGCTCAAAAAAAGAATTATACATTTTATATGGGTAATGTGAACATCCCATGGTACCTCTGATAAAAACTATAAGGGATATAAACCCTTATTTTCAGGACATAGTCAACCACTAACTGATAAGGTTAAAATGAAACTTTCCCTGTGTCCATAACCATCCACTACAGAGTTTCTTGCACCTACTTCTGGCCACTTTCAGAGACAGGACCAGATGCACCACTGGTCTGATGTGGTAAGGCAAGCCATATGTCCCTATGACTAGTGTGGGCTCAGTCAGCCCCTGCTACACCCGGGAGAGCTGTCAGACTTGGAGGGAGGAGTTGAGGATGGGACAGCTGAGCACAGTCGGTGGCAGTCCAGCGAGGAGAGCAAACATCTAATCCTCAGCTCCTGGAGAAGGGCTGGTTGAAAGCAAGAGCTCCTTGGACCACTGCTGCTTGACCGCCCCTGCCCAGGAAGGGGCGGCTGGATGCTGATCCACTTTTAGTGGGACTGTTGTTCTAGATTAGCCTTGACCCCGGCTGGGGCCATAGCCTACCAAAGCCCTCTGAAGAAAGGGAACCTGACCACACCTGTGGGGAAGTTCATTTATGTTCATTTCTTTGTGTGTTTGTTGACAACCCCTGAAGGGGCAGAAGGCCCGGGTCTCAGCCTCTCATCACTGGATTGGATTGGACTGAGGTGGTGGAACGCCTGTATGCTGCAGACCACAGGCTGGGTGAGTGAACCCTGGGCAAGGAACATGCTGACAGCAGTAATAGTGCAGGTCACTGTCACAAACACTGGCATTACAGCAGATATTTCCCCACTGTTTCTAGTTTGTAGCAGCTTTAGGTTCAGGCTTGGGTGCCAGAGACGAAGTAAAGCAGAATTTAGGCTCCTAAGTCACTTGGGATTCAGAAATGTTTGTCCATAGGTGTCCAGTTCCTGGCACCTAAATCACTTTGAAAATCCCAGTCCAAACACTTTTGTTAACATCTAGAAAGCTGGCACATGCCTCTCCGTGCTTATAAAGAGGGGAGAGCTGTGGCCAGCAGTTCTCCGTGCAGGGAAGGATTTGACTTGCTTGTGCATGTGTGCTGGGCGGAGGGGGGGGGGGCAGATTCTGTCTTCTTCTTGCTTATGCTTCTATCTCCCTTTCTCCACTTCATTTCCTTTGCCCACCCAGGTTTCCAGGTGTTACTCACTGAAGTTAATCCCTTGTCTGTACTCCTGATTCCCGGTCTGTGTACCTCGCTTTCCCGGGTGCTTTGGGTTTGTACAGCACCTTGAAGCACTGGTGTGTCTGGTATTCCCATACTTACACTCTCAGCAGCTGCCTCTTTTCTCTTCCCCACCAACACGGTCTCTTTTCCTCTCCCTTTCTTGTTGTCTGCGGCGCCTCCACACACTTCTCTGCCCCTGCATCTCCTTCTGTCTTTCACGCTCCCTCTCCTTCTCTCTCACTTTTCAGAGGGGTAGCGCTGTTAGTCTGTAGCAGCAAAAACAAGGAGGAGTCCTTGTGGCACCTTAAGAGGCGAACACATTTATTTGGGCATAAGCTTTCATTAGCTATAACCCACTTCAAGAGATGCATGGAGTGGAAAATACAGTAGGCAGGTATAAATACACAGCACATGAAAAGATGGGAGTTGCCTCTCATACTCTCTCCTTCTCGGTCTCTTGCGCTCTCTCTTTCTCAGCCTCCCACTCTCTGCTTCTTTCTCTCTCTTCACCTCTCCCCTTCCCCCCGTTCCCTGTGCCGCCCCCTTGCTGTTTCTTCTCCCCCCATCACTCCTTTTCTCCCTGTGCTGCCTCTCCTCCCTCTGTCCCTCTCACACTCGGTCTCTCTGGCTGAGGAGGAGCCGCCGCCGCCGCCGTGTTTAGCGCTGTCTAATCCACGTGGCTCTGGAGGCGCTATATTAGGTACGCAGGAAGCCCTGCCGGGGAGAAGCTAAACTGGGGAGGCGGCGGCGGCCGGAGCAGCGGCTCGCCAAGGCTCTCCAGTCTCCCACGCGGGAGCTGCCTGCTCCTTGGCCGGTCGGCTGCTGCCGCCCAGTCCCACTGCTTGGGAAAGACAAAGGGAGACGCGGAGGGAAGAGGCGGCGGCGGCGCTGGGATCCGCTGCGAGCGCCCCGAGGAGCCCCCCAGGACCTGTGAGTGGCCAGCCCGCTCGCCCTGCTCCGGGAGGGGCCCCTTCCTCTGCTGGTGCGCTTCTCCGGTGAGCCGCTGGGACCCGCAGCCCCCTACGGGGGGGGGAGCGAGAGGGGCGGCAGGGGATCCCGGGGAAAGATGGGGAGAGTTCCGAGCGGGGGAAAGGAGCAGTGGATTGGGGGTGGCA
>NW_020664409.1:99880263-99935451 GCF_002925995.2 Terrapene triunguis | reverse complement strand
CTTATGCTCTAATAAATTTGTTAGTCTCTAAGGTGCCACAAGTACTCTTGTTCTTTTTGCGGATACAGACTAACACGGCTGCTACTCTGAAACCTACCTGAAATAGCTACTTGCTACTAGCCCGTGTCAACCCATGTCTACTGAGGTAGATAAACTGAACCCTACCCAGTTTACAGGACCTGATCCAACACTCGGTGAAGTTGGTGAGTCATGAGCAATATGATGATGTGTTGTCCCTATGGAACCTGGCAACATTAGAAAAGTCTGTGTACTTTGCCAAACCTTCCCCCAGACACACACTATTGTACTTTTGGCTGTCCGTCCGCAGAAATGGCTACACTAGAGTCCTCTCTACTCTGGCCTGGAAACTTAAATGTTTAAACAAAAATGTAAACAGTTTGGCTGGGCATGGAGAATGGAGGGGGGGGGCGGGGAGAGAAGGAAGTGTGAGCGGCACAGTCTTAGATGTGGCACAGTCTACAGCTGAGCTTCACTGAGATGCGGGTGGTTTTCCTCTTTTTACAGCAAGATAACACACGCACAATAGCTATCTTGCTGTAAAATCCTAAGTGGAGACAAGACACTGGTAGCTTTCACCAAGAGGTTGCACTATACTGCTTATCCCCCACCCCCAATTTGCCTAATTTACCCTGGGCACTACAGCTGGATAACTGCGAGGCCTTGGTTATCCTGCTGTATTTAAAAAACCAAAACCCTGTTTGTTTCAGCAAAGACAAACTGTCTCTGTGGGGAAGTTATTCCAGAATAATGTAGGGTGTGACTTTACAGCACTGTAGTTATTGGGAATATCGCTTCTTATTCTGGAATAAGAGTGTCCACATGGGGAGTTATTGTGGAATAGCTTAGTCAGCTTTCCCATGTAGACAATCCCAAAGCCATATAGCCAATTTTTACTGGGAGGTAAACTTGGCATGGTCAACCATGGGTGGGGAAGTAGTACTGCCTCACCTAGCTATCTCAAGGTCAACACAAGTGATAGTTCAGGATTTTACAGTGAGAACTATCACAGGTTAGTTATCACAATGTTTGAAACAAAACACCTTTGTGATCTACACAGCTGGTGAAACCCCGCATAAAGGGATACAAGTTAAAAACAAACAAACAACCCCCCCTTCAGCGGAATCTACTTTTTACCCTGCTGCTCTGAGTAGCCTCTAAGATCACAGAGACAGGGCCGGCGCAACCCATTAGGCAAGCTAGGCGGTCGCCTAGGGCGCTGCGATTTGGGGGGCGGTGACCGTGGCGGTATTTCTGCGGCGGGACCTTCCGCCGCCTCTGCGGGGAGGAGGCGGCATTTCAGCGCGAGACCTTCCGCCCCCTCCGGCGGCGGAAAAGCTGGCGGCGCTCCTGATGAGAGAGATTTGAGTGGGAAAATACAGTTTTTTGGTTTGTGCACTTTGTGCTTATGACAACACTTTGTGCTTAGTTTAACTGCTTCCCCTGTAGAGTAAGTTGTCCCAGCAGTCTGTGTTTTTCCCCCACACACTAACAGGGGAGAACACTACTTAATGTTATTACCATAAAAATTGGCAGGGGGACTTGAGGAGTCCAGTGGGGCACTGGCCACTGTCGGAAGACAGGATGCTGGGCTAGATGGATCTTTGGTCTGACCCAGTAGGGCCATTCTTATGTTCTTATTGACGTTGGCAGACATTTCTATAAAACTGGTGTAAGGGAGAAGAAAATAAGCCTTCTAGATCTACGGTAGCATAGACAGCACCTCAGTCTTGCAGTTAGTAAGGCACTCAGATAAAAGGTGCTACATAAACATAAGATTAGCTGCATTTAATAAGTTCTTTCCTGATGTTTTAGTTGGTCATTTTGTACACACTGTATTTCAGATAGTGAGTAGTTCCAAAGACCCCGCTGAAGTAGACATGTTCCTTTAAAAGATAAGAAAATGCCAGCAAGTTCACCTCTCAGTTGCAAACATTTAACATACTGTTAACTTTGCCACTTGCTAGAGTCTTTGACAACAATCTGTTTGGAGAGCTATGAATACGTTTTATTTTTCTTGTTCCCAGTTCTGTAAAAAAAAAAAATTTTTAAATCTTTACGCCCTCACTGGTATTGAGGAAACCTTTCTTTTGGCCACATCTTACTTCTGTTTGCTCCTCTCTGCACCTTTGTAGTAGGAAGAAGTATTGATCCAAGGCTGCAATCCTTGCTAGATTGTAGCACAGACGGTAGATGGAACCGCCACAACCAACATGTAAAAAAGCAGCGTGACAGCACAGACAGAGCAAAAGTAAGAGGGAAATCTTGGCACCCAGCCCTCTCTTTGGTGAATATTTTCTCTGCTTTAACCCAAACTTTAGAAGAATAATCTGTTTAATAAAGCGTGAGTGGTCAGATATTTAAGAAATGAATAGAATAGCCTTAAATAGCATGATTGTTATTTAAGAAGGTATTTTCTAAGTTAGCAAAAGACTATGAATCTTGCAATAAAGAGTAAGTAGCTTTAAATTAGCTCATTTTCAGTTTTGCTTTAAAAACTATTAACAAGTGGACTAAGTTAAAAGGAAATAGAGTGAAGAGTCTTAATGCCTGGTAGGTTGCCCTCAAATGAAATGCTTTTTTGTTTGTTTAAAGCCATCCACAAATGGGCCTGAGGTGCATCTGGGGCTCTTACTTGAAACCCCCAAGATGTTTGGTTTTGTGAAAGAATTACTATTGGACCCAATGCTTTCTTCCCTATTCCACAATTAGACAGACCATATGAGTCAAATTCAAACTGTTTTAGTCAGTGGATTGGCAATTTAGCTCCATAATCCAAGGACCCATAACATCCTGGAGAGGACAATTTATTGCAAAAGATAAGCAGCAGTGATTTCTTCCAATCTGGGATACATTGATCTATGTTGGAATTTATGCACTTCCTCGTTTTTCATTTCATAATGTGATAAGAGATTTATCTGCCCCTGTTTGAGGCATGTGTGTCTATAAAACTTTCAAATTCTGAACCCAACATGCCTCCATGGTCCTAGATGCTAAGTCACAAAGAGGTACGATGGAGTTGGAACTCCCCAGTTTATAATACAATCCTATTGTGATTAGACACCTTAGCTAAGGTGTCAGAATGGAATCAATGACCTATTCAGATCCATCATTTTAATTTAGTCATTGCTCTCAGAAACCTGCCAACCTGCTTTGCTTCTCCTGTCTAGCAAGTCAGTTGCTATTTTAGTCTATATAGGTTCTTCTACAGTGCTCATCAATGCAGTATCTGAGCACCATCTAGTAATGCAATAAGCAACATCTACCACATTTGTTCTCTCCTCCTCTCCCCAGTGGGAGAAGTGTGTGCGGTGAAGTGTCTTATAACTATTTTTTAAATTCCCAAACAATATATAGTTATGCGCACTGCTATATGTTTTTGTTAGAAAAAGCAACATCAAAGAGACATGCCTTGCACATAGAGCAGAAGGTGGTGAGCTCTTAATTCCTGTAGGTACTGCTGTTAGAAGTGTTCTTTTGGCATTTTGATGGGGCATGTGACGGGGTTGGGACTCACCACCTGGCGCCTCCTACTGGTTGTCTCGGGAATTAGCTCTGTCCAGTGGAGCGCCCCCTCCTGGTGGTGTCCCATCCATCGTCTTGCCCTCAGTTGGCATGTCCAGACCCGCATTGGTCCCAAGCTCACGGCATCCTCTTCGAGCCACTGTCCTCCAGCAGTGCCCCTTAGTCCATCCTCGCCCCCTTCTGGGGGGAGGGGATCAATCAGCTGCCGCTCTGTGTCCTGGCCAATGTGGCCAACTGCACCCTCAAAGTCACTCCCCTCTTGGCAGGGGGTTGGTGCAGCTCTAGATGGCCGCTCCGTCGGCCGGGTGCAAGGCAAGGGGGGGGACCCAGGCCTGCCCACTACTCTGGGTCCCAACCCAGGGACCCTCTAATGGCAGCTGTCCTGCCCTCCTTCTCTGCCTGTCCACGTCCCTGGGCCGCTTCCCCTTCGGCCCCTCGCACCGGCTAGGCCCTTCCCTTCAGGGCCTGCAGCCTGACAGACTCCAGGCTGGAGTTACCCTCTGCTCCCCCAGGCCTGCCCAGCACTGCGCTGTCCCAGGTGCTAGTCTCCCAGCCTGGAGACAGACCTTCCCCTGTCAAAGGCCTGGGACAGACTGCCTGCTCCTGTCCTGAGCAGCCTTCTTATAGGGCTGAGCCTGGCCCTGATTGGCTCCCTATAAGGCCTTCCCTGATTGGCTCCCTGTCTGCGCAGGCCCACTGGCCTGCTGCAGCCTCAAATTCAGGGAGTGGGGTAGCCGCCCCACTACAGGGCACATAAGCCTTTTAAAGATATTTTGCTGTCTAACAGAATTTGGACTTGCATTTTTTCCCATCTACATCCAAATGCAAACAAAGAATTTCTCTAATATAATTACTCACTGTGTACTTGAATTCCCTTGACTAAAGGAGAAATTGCACAACCAAGTCAAAGTCTGGAAAGCAATGGGGATATTTGTTACAAATCTGCTTGTGGTATGTGGGTTTTATTAGAGACAAAGAGAAGTCTTGCAGTTAAGGCATTGGACAGGGACTTGGGAGATCTGAATTTAATTCATAGATCTGCCACTGACTTTGTGTGACTGAGAAAGGCAACTAATCTCTCTGTGTACATTTAGGCTGCAATAAGATCTACAGCACAGCAGCCACTGGCTTGGGACAGCTGACTTGGGCTCATGGGGTTCGAGCTATGGGGCTATGTAGACATCTGGGCTCCGACGGGAGCCTGGGCTCTGGGACGGGGGGCAGGGGAGAAGGTCCCAGAGCTTTTTTTTTTTTTTAATCACATTGCAGACATGCTCACAGTGTCTTAGTTCCCCAGTTGTAAATCAGGTATAACAACGCTTTAGTCTGTTTTATCTATTTTCATTGTGAGCTCTTTGAAACAGGATGTGTTTCCTGCTATGTGTTTGTACAGCCTCTCGGGCATTGGAGCCCCAACGTCTAAGCTTTCTCATGGACACTTCCATTCTCTGATACTCCCTCCCTTTTTTTTTTTAATGCCCACAATTACCTATTCACAACTGTGGATGAGATGTCAGTGTCTCCCGCCTGCCACTTGCAAGGTGTACAAATTACCACTCTGGACAAGGTGGAAACTAGAAAGCCCCTGTCTCTTGCGACAGATTGTACTCTATGGCCAACATCAGAACCGCCTGCAACACAGAGGAAGGCCAAAGCCCTGATACAGTGACGAGGTCTAGCAAGGCCTCCAGAAATTCAGCATTCCCACTGACAACAGGGAAAATCCTGCCCGCGATCACTGCAGAGAGCCAACAGAGAAGCCAGGCTGAGGCCCGCAGGCAAGCCAGGAAGCAGAGTGTGCTCCAACCTCCCTCTGGCGAGTGGACCTGTAGCCGCTGTGGGAAGGTTTACACTCTTTTCCCATTCCATTGCTAAGCACCACTGATGGACCGACTCTGTATGAGGACTCCTTCCCTACTGAGTGTACTCCCACTGATTTAGGTGGGAGAGTAACACAAATAAAAACGCCAGGATTAGCCCCGATGGAGCAGTACTGAGGCTACTTTAGGTCAAATGCACAAAAGGAGTGCACTATTAATGGGTTTTGGAGGACCCGCTAATCTTAAAGGATTAATTGAACTTTGTCTGATTTGAACTCCGTCCCTGAGTAAAACTAACTGGAACAGAAGATTAAACAGGAAATATGGTCTGGTAAAAGCACTGAATTAGGTCTGGCTTCAATTCCCGGCTCTTCCCCAATTTGTGTCCTTGGGCAAGTCATTTCATCGGTCTCCATTCTCTTCTCTAACAATAAAATGTGGAGCATAATATTTCCTTTGTCTGTAGCGAGTGTAGACCGGGGTGCTGGAACAATTTTTATAGTGGGGGTGCTGCCATAGAACCAAACTGTAAACCCTGTCTATGATGGAAACCACTTCAAGCCAGGGGATGCTGCACCCCCTATTTCCAGCACCTATGGTGTAGACTGTAAAATCTTTGGGAGAGAATTTCTCTCATTGCTTCCTTTGTTATTTTGTAAAGTTGCCCTTTAAAAAAATCGACAACTAGAATAAACCCCAGACATCGGGGGTGGGGGGGAAGGGAGGCTCTGTGCAGCACCCTAATAAAAAGAAAGTGTGGTTATTGGCTTTTCAACACATTGTACAGTGTGTACAGATACCGTGATGGGAGCTGTTGAACAGAGCACCTGTTAATAATGGAAAAGGTCAGTATGCAACGTTCTTGTCATGAGGCTGTAACTTAAAGAAATGGACCCCTGCTACTGCTACTCAATGTAAAGGCTTTCTCTCCCAATGGCAGTGATTCCCACACACTCCTAAGAAGCTGAGTGCCTTTGTGCATTATCCCACACACCAGGCATTCAGTCCTAAGCTGTACCAAGCTGACCAAGTGAGAAGAGGAGTGAGGAACAAGGTGGATGCAAATCAATGTTAACATCAAATAATTTTTAATAGGATTTTTTGACGTTCTCAATAAAATTGTGTTTTTTTTTCGCAAATAAACCTGTTTAAAATGAAATCTAAATTTAGTACCAACTATGTTAAGGCCTAAACTTATTATAATGTCTTAAAAAAATTAAATAACAAATATGCTGAATCCATGAGCTTCTTTAAAAACTTTTGAGTTAAAGGCTGCTTTTCTAAATAAAGAAAGATGTTTGTCCCGATTCTAACTTTTGTGGTCAAGCTTTATAAATATGGCGCAATAGGTCATCTTAAGTAATGTAGGCGATTGTATCATGTTCAGCAGACTTAGGCAAGTAGGAACTTAAGCTCCAGTTACTTTCACTTAAGCATATTAGAAAATTTTCCCAGGCTGACCAGAAATAATCAGTTTACTTAACTGCTTAGAGTTAATCCCTCTCTTCTTTTATTAAACTAGTTAGTTGTAAATGTGAAACATGTTTTTATAAGAGAAGTTTATGTATCCAAAACATTCAAGGCTGTTTTGTTTAATAAAAATAAATTATATAAGCTGTTTTGTGTTTTTAATTAAATTTCAGTTACCATCCCAGTGAGCAAAACGTTCATTACCTAGTAAATAAGCAATATATTGTTTGCCATTTTCTCACATACTAAAAATATACAATTAACAAGAATCTGAAAATATTAAGCTGTATAATTGCTTGAATAAATATGCATAGTCAGAGCTTACCCTCTTAGATAGCAAAAAGGTGCACCAAATGTAGTGTACAGGTTCTCTTCAGTTGTAGATCAACATGTTTTAATGGTTATATCAACCAGTGAGAATGTACCTTTCTTTGGAAAAGAACTGAAGTACAAATGGAAAAGTTGATTTCAATTAAGGCTTTCCACTTGGTGATTTAAATCAAGCCACCCTGGTGAGGAAAAAGTTGGCACTAGGCCTTCTTTCTTTTCCCTGATCCTTGCTCAGCTGGAGACAAACAGTCCCCAGTGTAACCTAGAGTAGCCCTACAGCTGCTCTACAATATGCTGTCTGCATCCAGCAGCTGCAGTGGTTGAGGATGTTGCAGACAACGGTGCACTCCACCCCCAGCAAGACCCCTGGCCCATCCTCCATGCATCCTGTGCAGAGAAGGGAGGTTGACGGTGATGTAGAACTGGTTACACCAGCTTTGTGCAACCCTACAATTCCTTTGGTAAGGAGAAATCCTTGTCTGTTCCTTCAGGGCAGCTTTCTGCAGTGGGGGAGGAACTGGCACTGAGAACTGAGCCCCAGGTATTAAATTGGATGCACATTTTAAAAGGTCTCCAGACTAACTAAATAATATGGTCATTTTCCAGGGATTAGTGAGCTATTTTTTTAAATTTAGCGCTCTAGTGCATAACAGAAGAACAAAGGTTGCTGCTTTTAAAGAGTATTTAAACTGATAAATCATTCTCGGGACTTGTCTTTTTAATCAATACATTACACTTACATTTCTGAAATGTCTTTAGTGTTGGCATACCAGGCTGTATAGCAGCTCAGTGAAGAATACAATAAAGGCATCAATTAAATCTGAAAAAATCCTTCAGTTCATATAACCCTAATAGGGAACAACATTGCCTAAATTCCAGTTTCTGCTATGAATCAGATTCCTTACCTATGGACTCAGTTCCATGCAAGCTGCACATACTTGGACAATGTCCTGAGCAGTGACTGGGGTGGGGGAGGGCAAAGCAGTGGTCCCTCCTTCAGGGCCACCAGCAAGGGTTGGGCCCTGCCCCCATCTGAAGCCACAAATGTTGGAGGAGCAGGCAGCCACTGAGTTCCCCACCTTCCTGGTGGTGGTGAGGCTCCGGCTTCGGGCTTTAGCCCTAGGGTGGCAGGCGGCAGGCTCCAGCCCTGGATCCTGGCTGCAGGTGCCAGCCCTTGGCTCACCACATGCCCACATCAGCCCTATCCCCCCACTGTCTCCCTAATCACCTCCCCAACCAGGGCTTAATTGGCTTGCCAGAGCTAGATAAGTCTGGCTTGCCAGAGCTAGATAAGTCTGCTGTGAAAATTGATATTTGTATGTTTATTAATATCCCTTTTCACAGCCTCCTAGCTAGCTAGTAAGTCTGCTGTGAAAGGTGATATTAACAAATATTACTTTTTGCAGCAGCAGACTTACTAGCTGGCAAGACTTTAAAAAAGCAACCAAAAAGCAAAAGAAACAACAAGAAAAAAGACAAGCGTGTGTAAAGTACCTTATTTGTGTTTCTATTCTGTTTAGGTCCAGTAAAGAATAGAGACAACTGTACATTATTTTTATGATCGAGTCTGCAAAAAAACCCTCTACATAAATAAATTACAATGATTTGGACATGCATATGTGCATATTTATTTGTTTTTCCTAAAGTTAATTAAGTATTTTAGAAAAAATTGTCAGAGCGGCCACCAGCAAGAGTGAATGACCACACTCTGAGGCCACCACAATATTTGTTGTGAGAACCCCTGGATTATAACATGCAGCAGTATGGTTCTTTGCAGTGAATTCCCTCCAACAACTCACCGTGCCTCCAACATGTGCCCTTTTAAATCTTCTTACATTGTCTTTCTTCATGGTCTGTTGGATTCCAGTATTCCATCCGTCTGTGGGCTTGTCTTCACTGCAGAGTTAACTTGAGTTATAACCCTAACTTGAGTCCTGTCCACACAAGACCATCACTTTTAACTTGAGTGTGATGATGTCAGCCTTTTGGGTGCGTGTATGTGGGTTACAGCTAGAGGTAGCACAACTCAGTTGCTAACACAATTGCTCTGTGCTACTCATGTTATTTTACAGCGTGGCTGCTCTCAGTCGAGATGATTTAACTCAAGTGCAGATAACTTGTGCTTCTTCTGCAGTGAAGACATAGCCTATTTCAAATGAGAAGGACCCATTCCATTTTTTTGGTCTATAATTCAAAGTAGGTTTTTTCATTCTTTCCTACCACAAATTAAATGTGGTTACAGTCAGAAAAAATGTCTGTCAAAGCAAAACCCCAAGGATTTCTCTTTGTGTCAGTGACTTCCAAATCAGACCTGCTAAATTTACTAGACAAAAGAACTTGCTTGTTTCCAGTCGTACAAATGCAAATGAAATCCAAAAATCAGGCTGCTTTTCTACCTCTTACATTGAAGCCTCTTTACTGGTGTCAATCAAATTTGTCTACTACTAATGCTGATGGTGTGTAAGGCCTATCATCTTCCAAAGAACAAGCTAGAGTTCACGTTGCTGTTAATAGGAAGTGGCACTATAAGGTTAGCAGAAATGTTGCTAGAACGGTGTAATTTTAACAGCCCCTAACTGCACTGCAAAGGTTATGGCATTATGAGAGAACATACATAACTGTTTCTCTGCAACATGTACTATTCTAAAGTGATAAAATTTACAAATGCAATGTGGAGATCGAGGGGAGAGGGAAGTGGCGCGGGACTTCTGCTGCCTAAAAGGTGAAGTAAATATTAACATAAACAGGCCCTTAGAAAAGCTTTCTCTTCTTACTTGCGTATGTGGAAGGGGGAGTTCAAATACAAACCAACCCTCTTAATAAGACACCCTCTCAGAAGTGGAAGACATTAATCCTCTGTAAAGAACTTGGGAGGGCAAGGCTGGTGTGTGTTTTCTGTTTAAGCTGCGTGAAGGACCAGATTACAAAAGCATAGGTTCCTTTGTTAATTTAAATCCTCTTTCTCAGCTATGCAAATAAATTGATCTAATTTGTGGTTCAGTCATGGGTTCATTTGGCACAGCACTGGTTGCTTGAGTTGTGCAGCCATGGGAATAGACAGGGCAACATCCCTGCAGATAAAGCATCTTTATGCTTTGCCACAAGAAGCAAAATCTAAATGAGGAAACATTCACCTTGTAACTGATGATTTAGGTGCATAAACTCTGCACGGGCCAACCTAGCCCTGCATTCTTTGATATACCGGCTATCTTGACCTAAGTGGAAGTGATCATTCTGAAACCTCCGTACAGCAATGCCCGGCTCTATCTTGTGAAGTATTGAATGTGTGTGATAGCATATACAGGTCTGATTCCTAGTAAAGCGGTGGGGGGGGGGGAAGCTGGTCTTCTCTCATTTCTTTCTGTCTCCTATTTCTTTCTCAGTTTCTTTTGCTACTGTCCAACATCTGTCTCCACTCTGTTTCTCTTCACCCCAACCCCTTCAGACCACTTTTTCCCTCTGCCCTTTCCAATCTGCACCCTTATCTGCATTATTAGTCCTCCCCTTATTCTCTTTGTGGACTGGTCTGCCTTTCACCTGCCATTGCGGGACCCAAATCTGCAAGGTGCTGATGTAACGCTGGCAGAATCAAACCTGTGGTGCTAAATGCATGAGCCTCTCTATTGCATGAGCTAAAAGCCACATGACTCTTAGCTAAGGCTGTAGCAGACTCATCAATCTCTAGCTGGTCTAGGTGCCACAGCACCACACAGGGCCGGCTCTGGCTTTTTTGCCACCCCAAGCAAACAAACAAAAACACCCTGCGGGGCGGCTGGAGCGGCGAAGCAAAAACCAAAAAAAAACGTGTGGGGCGGTCGGAGCCAGGGTGCAGGGGGACTCCCTGCGCTGCAGACATGCCCCGGGCAGCGGAGTGCACACCCCGGCTAGCAGGGGGGAGAGGGAGGGAGCGGGGGGGGGAGAGAGAGAAGGGGAGCGGCCAGGGCTTCCTTCAGCGGGGCACTCACCACGTGGCCCCTCCCGGGAGAGCTCCGCACCGCTCCGGTCGGTGGGCAGGGAAGGACGCGGGCTGCCCTGCCGGGCTTGGGGCAGACCTGGCACCGGCTGGGGCAGATGGAGTGCGCAGCCCGCTCCCAGCAGGGTGCTCCCCTCCTCCGCGCCGTTGCCCCCTACAGGGCGGCCGGAGTAGCAAACCAAAAAGAGAAAAAACCTGCGGCGCGGCCGAAGCGGCAAAGCACAAAAAACAAACCAAAAACCTGTGGGGTGGCCGGAGTGGCGAAGCAAAAAAGAAAAAGGATTGGAGGGAAGCCGCCCCTTCGAATCTGCCGCCCCAAGCACGAGCTTGCTCGGCTGGTGCCTGGAGCCGGCCCTGGCATCACACCAAGCATGCCTGGGTTACTCTGAGTCCCCTCAATTCATTCTGAGGGCCATAAATGCTGAGAGTACTCAGCACTGGTGACACTCAGGTCGGGCCCCATCTGTGGGAGGATAGACTTGTGGCAGAAGCACTCCGGTTAGGAGCATAGGCTTCTATTCTTGAATCATCAGACTTCCTGTCTGACCTCACGTCGCCTCTCTGTGCCTCAGTTTTGCTGTCTGTGGTAACTAACCTTCAGGGCTGCTGAGGCTAAATTCATAGTCTGTGTAAAATGCTTGAAGAGACTGCGAGGAAGGTGTGATGGCCACCCTCTGGGTTGAGACCAGGGGTTGACTGAGGGCTAGTCTACACTTACCCGGTAGTTCGACGGCTGCGGATCGAAGTTCCGAGTTCGATTTATTGCGTCTGGTCTGGACGCGATAAATCGAACCAGGAAGTGATCCCCGTCGACTGCGGTACTCCAGCTCAGCGAGAGGAGTACCATGAAGTCGACGGGGAGCCTGCCTGCCGCGTGTGGACCGCGTCTGAACCGCGGTAAGGTCGAAGTAAGGTATGTCGAATTCAGCTACGTTATTCACGTAGCTGAATTTGCGTACCTTACTTTGATTTGGGGGGTAAGTGTGGACCAGCCCTGAGAAACCTCCAGCCCTGGGAGCAGGAGCTGCTACAGCTTGATCTAAAAGGCCAAGGCTCTGGGACTAGCTGTGGTAACAAGTCATATGCTGTGTGGATGTGCAGAAGGGACCCTGTAACACACACACACTCACCAGTGGGTTACAAAAGCACTGCCAAATTCAGCCTAACTTTATAGCAACATCTGCTTTCTCCTCCACTCAAGCAGTAATACAGCCGACTGTGCTGAAAGAGATGGGAGAGGAATCAGGTGTGAACTAGATCAGCGACTCTTTTTTTCATAGCTATTTGTGTACTGGTTGAGTGAGACAAGACAAACGTTATGTTCCAGAATAATGCACTGTGTCATCTAACTTGCTATGGTAGTCAAAGCAGACTGTGGGTGATGAATACCAATATAAATAAAGGCATTTAAAACTGGGAATACTAAAGCTTGAAACAGCATCCTGGAGAGCACAGGTGTCAAATTAGCTGGATTCTTGAGCTGGCAGTAATGAACTCTTTATGTCAGATGATAAGCCCCCTGCTCCTAAGCCACCTGGAACACACGTGTGCTGTTACCTTAAATGGCTTCTCCATTTATCAATAGAACACTGAGAAATGCAGGACACGCTGGGAAGCACAGACGCTGACTAGCATGTATGACTGCAGTAAGCCCAGTAACGATATGGGCTACAAAGGAACTTATCCAGAGGTCATTAACATTGTAGTTCTCAACACAATATCATTTGGCTGTGAAACCAATGCCTTAGACTTTGGAATCATTAAGAAGCAGATAACTAAGGACCAATAGATCTGTCCCACTGGACTACCCATGGGCACGTGTAAAGATGTGTAACCCATGCCTGCTTGGTGTGGCGCTCTGTCCCCCTCTAGTGGTATCTAGACTAGAGCAGAGGTTCTCAAACTGGGGGTTGTGACCCCTCCCGGGGTCACAAGGTGATTACATGGGGGTCGCGAGCTGTCAGCTCCATGGGGCTGACAGCCCTGAGCCCCCATTAAATTACCCCCATTTATAATAGGGGGTCACACTCAGAGGCTTGCTCTGTGAAAGGGGTCACCAATACAAACAGTTTGAAAACCACTGATCTAGAGACTGATGAGTCTACTACAGCCTTGGCTAAGAGGCACATGGTGTTTAGCTCATGCATTTAGCTTCCCAGGTTCGAGCCCGCCACCGACTTGGGTCTGTTGGTGTTACAGCTGCATAACATCAAGCTGTTTAGGATGTTTAGGAATTGAAAGGGTCTCAGTCACATATATGACATGGCACCTCCTTCTGTCAACAGTATGGAGTTTATTTTCAGAATACAGTATGGAGAGAAATACTGGTGGAGTGGGATGAATGCAAGGCACAAAGTAGCAAAGAAAACAGTGATTCTCGCTGGTGGGAGTATGGAAGTAACTCCATTCAAGCTACATGGGTATTAACTGGGTGCAAGTGGGCTCAGAGTCAGGCCCTCTCTCTAGCGTATATGCTGCCCCTAGAAGTGGGTTGGGCTCGGAAGAGCTAGAGGTGTCTTTCTATCTGGACATAGCTGCTTTTAAAGTTCTGTGGTCCTGAAGGATCATGGACACAGGGGTGGGTGAAAGAGGGATATGATCTAGCCCATCTTCCCATTGCTGAAGGTTTGTTCCTTTGAATGCTGTCCTGATTCTACACTGCCTTGTACAGCCCCACATCTGCAAAGTGGGTGTAAGATGCTACTAAATCGGAATGATATTGTTACACCACTTTGCACAGGTGTAAGTGACTATGCAAGGCCAGTACTGCATCAGGCCCTAGGTCTCCAGTGCTTTGCCCTGTCTCATCCAGATGGGGCTTCTCCCACTCATCTTAGGATACTGTTCTAAAGCAGAAGTGAAAAATGAACAATGCTTGAATGAATTTAGCCTGCACAGCATGTTAGCAGTCACATAGGCCAAGGATCAAGAGAGCAGGTGGTCAGAGAAAGATGTTGAATAATCATCTTATCCCTCTCAGCAGTCAATGAGGGATGGCAGTGCTGGATAAACAACGTGCTGGTGGCAAGGAAATACAAGACCTCTAAAGATATGCAGTACATCGGTGCAAGACCAACTTACCCTGTTGATAGTATTAGGGATGAGTAAGTTACTAAGTATTCACAATTCAGTGGAGAGTTTTTTAATGGGGGGGGGGGGCACGGAATGATATTTTGGACTGAGGCTCAATAGAATGGAATAAAATTAAACTGTAACTTCTTTGGGCCAGGGATCATGTCCTTCTGTGTGTGTGGTTTTAGTCCTGGCTCTGCCCCTGGTCCGCTGTGTGACCTGGGGGAATCACATGGCTGCTCTGTGCCTCCTCTCTCACCCCCCCCCCCCAATCGGTAAAGGGCTTTGTGATCTATGGCTGAAGAGAACTATAAAAGAACTAAGTGTTATTGGACTGAATCAGAAGTGCTCAGCTGGGTTATAATATAGTCATGATCTCCTAGGGAGATTTCCCTTAGTGAAAGTGGTAGGTCCCTTTCCCTTAGTGAAAGTGTAGGAGTACCTGAATTCTATTCCAATTCCCATGTGCAGTTCCCAGGGTCTGCGTCACTTGGCTGAATGTCAGCCACAAAGTCCTAACATCCTAGATTTACCACACAAAGGGGCACTGTTGTAGAAGGGTGACATCTCTTTTGTGGGCACAGATTTCACCAATAGTGAGATCGTGGTGCAGCTGAAAATGACCCCCTATGTATTTTCACTTCAGCTTTAAATAGACCTGTGTTTCACAGGTGTTTCCTTTTTAGTGTTTGAAAAACCTTTTTGTAGTGCTTCCTTTGTTTGAATGAATCCTGTTATTTACCCTAGCCGGCACAAACTACAGGTTTCTCCTTATTTTATCTAGGAATAGCATTTTAGATGGCTGTAATTATTCAAGATGAAACTCTGCCATGAAATACAGCGAGTGTGGTTGGCCAGGTTACTGCCCATATTCCTGGCATCGCTCTGGATTTTGGAAATTAACATTTTATGAATCTGTCTTTTCAGTCCACCAGCAGGATTTACCTGGCTATTCTTCGTATCTTTCATAAAATCTGCTGGGTAACCTAGTGCCTGAGGCCATAAGCCGGGGGGGCGGGGAGGGGGACAAGGGGGGAGAGAGAGAGAGAACACTAGTCTTCAGAAGACTCTATTTGAATTTCATGCACTGCTATTGCTAAATGAATCAGGAATCTGAGGAATTGCATCTAGGGTCTCCTGCGTGGTGGAGGAGAACTTTTATTTTCCATTTAATGCTTCCAGACAATGCAGTTGCTTTAAGAATGTTCTTCTATGGGATGTGGATGGCAGATGTACAACCTTGGGCTGTTTAAACTGGCACTGCTAGTTCCCAGGTCGTAACTGCTTGAGCGGACTGCTACACGGTGAGATGTTGCATTCTGCCATCTGTGTCTAAGTGTAAAGTTAAGGGGAAAAGAACAGGTGAGATTTGTACTTTGGAAAAGCAAATCCCCTTCAGACTTCCACAGGTCTGCAAAGGGAGCTCGTTCATACATGTCAAAGCTTGGCTCCTTTCTACCTTTGTTTCTAAACAGGTTTCATTTGGCAATAGGGTTTGCTTACGGCTAGAAATTCCTCTTTAGGGCGCAGACACATTTCTCAGTATTACTACTCTGCTGCTTTACAGCTGCCAAAATAAATCTTGCTCATCTCCCCTCCTAGCTTACCATGTATCTCTAAGCCAACTGATTGCTGCTCCTGGGCAGGTGTGGTGGCAGCCAGGGCCGCTGAGAGCGGGTTCGGGCCCCGGTGAAAAAATTTTTTCAGGCCCCCCAGCAAGGGCGGACCGGGTAAACAGGGCCGATGGGGCGGGGGAGGGAAGCCGGGCTCCAGGCCCCCTTCTGGACTGCCGGGCCCCGGTAATTTGTACCGGATTTCCCTCCTCCCCCCTCGTCGGCCCTGGTGGCAGCAGCATCTTGGCTGGCACCAACACTGCTGATTTACCGGGACATAAGGTGTTCTGTTATCAAACCTCCATCTTTCTATTTTCTTTTTTAAAAAAATGTATGCCCAACAGCCTCACTTCCTGTAAAAGAGGGAGGGTAGGGTCATGAGCAGTAACCTGGAGCTGTGAACTTGTCATATCTAATGAACTCATTAGGGCACAGTCTGCTCATTACTTGGAGAATCTTGCCAAGAGATAACCCCAAGCACGGCTAGAAGTGGGTGGTTCAAGACTGTAGGCAGCACTCTTCCCTCTGAGTCAGTACGCAGCCCGAAACTCAGACGCTGCTGTGGCAGGTCCTGTCTCTTTTGATGAGATTTAAAACAAAGGTCCTATCCTCTTGGGATCATTAAGAAAAAGTCATGCAGCACTTTTTACAAGGACTCGGTTGTTAATGCTGGTTTCCTGACCAAATCCCAGCATCAATAGTTTGTGTTCAACTTAGGGGAATATTATTCTTGTAGTTCTATCGAATCTTCACTTCCTGTCCTAAACATCTTATGGTGTCTCCATGTTTCTCCTCAGAGGCAGCTGTTTTTCAGTGCGGGATGACGTGATCCCTGTAAAAAGTTTGTGGGAAAAGATTTCACACTTGATCAGGGATTTTGGGGGGGGACCTGGCTTTCAGAGACTAGGTGCTCTGCATTCTCTAGTAATGAGGCTCCTTTAAAGGAACTCAAGTTGGAACCCAAAAATTCAAGGCACACACAATCACTAGTCCTACTTGAAAAATCTTGGCCAGTTAGTTGAGTAAAGCTTTTTGGGAACCTTGAGATGAAATCTTGACTGTTACATGTATGTAAGATTAAAGGCAATGTAGAATGGGTATTTTTTTTTTAAACGGTGACTTCAAACTATTGTATGTGTTACCTGATAAAAGAGGGTTCTACATGGTGTCATACTTCTGAAGGCTCAGCAGCTAAGTTTACAATTCCCAATCTCTTGCAAAATCCCTGGGGCCTGATTCTTAGATTCTTACGCTTGTGCGGAGGCGGTGTAAGGGGTGACCACATCGGAATTCTCCCTTCGCTCGCACTGAGGTAACATTCTACATCCACTTTGTACGGGGATAAATGACTGCACAAGCTGTGGGACGGGTGAATCGGGATCTGGGTGCAGAACTAGGCTTGGCTCCTTTGATGCCGTTGCACAGCATAAGGGAACAGAAAAGCTTTAAGCACGTGGCTTAGGGCTGGTCTACACTACTATTTGCGTAGCTGAAGTCGAAGTATCTTAGTTCGACTTACCTGGCCATCCTCATGGCGGCAAGTCAACCGCCGCGGCTCGCCCATCAACTCCGCTTACTCCTCCTGCCGAGGTGGAGTACGGGCATCGATTCGGGGATTGATTTATCACGTCTAGACGAGACACAATAAACCGATCCCCGATAGATCGATTACTACCCTCCAATCCGGCAGGTAGTGTAGACGTGGCCTTACTATTATCAAGTTGTTCATAGTAAATGGTGTCAGGGACGTCTTAGTTTGAGCCCGGATTCATACAGACCCCGTAGTCTCTCTGAACTGCAACAGGCGTTTATTACTTCAGATCACACAAAGAATCTGTGCTTTCAAAGAACAGAATATGAATAGAAGTGTCACACAGAGTGACCCCCTAGATACTGCTTTGCTGAGATGGTGGTTGGTTTTTTGAGTATGCCTATTCCAAGGGTGTGGTAACCCCACAGCCACCTGATGGAAGTAAAACTAGGCAAGCCTGTGAGTGAGTGCCTTGGAGCAAAACATTCAACAAATGAATTTATGGGATTCCTGAGGATGTGTCCTAAGGATGTTGCACAGAGACTTGTGATAGAAGCTTTCCTTGCATTCTCCCTTTGATTTGTGTCCCCAGCCAGGGACAAATGCCATAATTCAAAGTAATTACGTATTCTTTTGTAAAAGAGACACATCATGTAGTTAAATTCACAGTTCAGGGGTCAGATGGGACATGATCACAAGTGCTCTCTGCCTCTGTAATTGGCAGGGCTTTATTTTGGATTTGCAAATTATGCCTGCAATAGCTGTAGGTATCAACAGAGATAGCATTGCAATAACAAATGTCTGCTGGCGAGTGGCATTGATTTAACCCTTCTCTGTTCAAAGTTCTTAGCACTTTCCACTTTCATTCAAACATGGAATTTTCCCCTTCACTAGAGGTGTTAAAATTAGTTCAGAAATATTGGTTTGAGCTTACTGCAGAGCCCAGTTCTGATCTGCTCTCACCAATGTGACTGCATTGACTCTGATGGATTATTCCTGACTTGCGCTGGCCCAGAAAGCCTCATTTGTACCTGAGACAGTGTGGCAAAATAGGCAGCTGACAGATATCAACTGCAGGAGAGGAAAGCTTGACTTTCATAGCTTTGCTGTTTCTGTGCGGAATGTCCCTTGTTAAATTTAAACACCGAGATCTCAGTACTTCAGTGGGGTTGCATTTACACAATCCCAGAAACGGTATTAAGCAAAAGTAAACTTCAGGTATCATTCACTCCCCTCAACCAGACTAATAAGGGACAGCTATCAGAGGATTCAGCCCCATTTTATTCTTGGGTTCAGTCTCCAGCTGCAACTTCCAATTGACCGATCTCTTTTGAACTGCACTACACAGCATGTCCCAGACCTTAAAGGTGTAGTAACTCCACAGTCGTCATTGTTCTTAACGCTTCCTACACTGCAACGTTAGGAACATTAAGGCTCCTATACTTTTGTGAGGAAGGCAAATACTGGGCTAGCCATTTAATGGCAGGTGGAGACACACAAATGTTAAGTGATTCACCCAGTACCGTAGAGTGAGAAGGTAGCAAAATTAGGCGTGGAGATTTAAATCCCAGCCTCCTATCTACACAGTATCTTGTCTCCTGCTCCACCATACTATTGGACAGGAATATCTGGGACCCTCCATTACATTCAGACTTGGGCCTTGTCTACATGGGAAACAACCTCTTCGTCTTCTCTTGTCTTACCCTGTTATCATTAATCTGCTTTGGAAGGACATAACTCTGCTTTGGAATATGGCTATAAGGTTCATATGGATGCACCCCCATTTCTAATTACCTATTTTCTCTGGCCGCCAGAGCATGCTCAGGATGGTGCCCAAGGCAGAAGATGAAGTAGTTTGAAAGTGGCTTTTGTCCCCCCAAAACATTTCATCCTGTGCCTTTGGCCCCAAACATGCTGCTTGATGTTCCCTGTTCTACCCCTCAAATGTCTCTGGGATACTGGGAGCCCCATTCATTTCCCCCAACTACAAGAGAGAGGCAGCTCCCATGTTCTTCCATTCCTGAAGACAAGGGGACAGCTCTGATCCCACATACACATTCTTGGGACCCCATTTGCACAGATGTGTTCACTCTGCACTTTGGCTATTCCTGCATTTGAGTGTAACCTTAAAACTGTCTTATGTCTCAAATCAATGAAGGTGGGTTTTTTTTAATTTACAGTTGCACTTGGTTGAAAAATGTCATTAAGGTACAGCTGTCCCTAATCACCTCCATTCATAATAAAATCAGTTCACCACGTGTATCCCTTATATTGTATTCATTACATTCATCTTCTTCCTCTATGCTCTGCTCTCATGTTTCCCTCCCCCTGACTCCCTGGCCTGTAGGGACATTTGATAGAGGCATCGTCTCTGGCTGTTCATAACTTTCCAAAAGTCTTGCCACCTCCCACCTATCAGTGAGGCTCTCTCCCTTGCTTCCACAGATGTTGTACAAGCCCCTATGACATGAAACAGATATCTCTCAGAAGTCTGTAGCCTGGTCATGAGACCACCTCCATCCTCTTTTCAGTCTTCCAGATGCATATTCCACACTCCCTGTGTGGCTGCTTAGGGTACAGTTAAACGGAACCTTTCTCATATCCAAGTGTCCAGACATTTTGTCGACACTAGGAAAAAATGGGTCTTACCTTTTGTTGGCTAACCTGAGATACAATGCTCGCGAAGACCAGGCAATTTGCTGATTTAACATGAGTTAACAGGTCCAGGTTAAAGCTAGGCTCCCCCATAGACTTCACCTCAACCTAATACATATTGATAATGACAACCTGCCTTGTCTTCACTATGATTTTACCTCATGTTAGCTATCACATGGTAGCTGAGGTAAGAACACACCTTTCTTTCCTAGGGAAGATGCACCCTAAAGGGCTTCCTAAACCAGGGAAGTAGAGGATAAGCTGAGTCTCCTAGCATAGCATCTGTAACCACAACACCATTAATGCCCACAGTGGTTTGGGGAGCGAAAGTTCCTCTCTTCCTTATGTTAAACAGGGGTGAGTTTCTAAAAATCTGGGTGTCCATGGAGCTTCCAGACTATCCCCTGCGCCACTAATATTAACAAACCTGCTATGGTGATTAACTAGACCATGGAGAAATATTCCTTTCTGTTGAACTCTGACGCCTGGTGGGGAGGACAAAGAATAGGCAAGTAGTTCCCATCAGTGACCCCTAACCCGTTGGGAACTCCAGCCATGCAAATCCATCACTAACCCCCCATGCATTGCCAGGCTTTATGACCCAGGGCAGCAGCACCCTTCCAACGGCAGCGCATACTTCCATGACGACAGCCCCAACAGTTGACTTTACCAACACCAAAGTGGCTAGCTATTGGCAGGTAGCAATTGGGACAGTACACTCCCAGAAAGCATTGGTCACGTGCTTCTCCACACTGAGGAAGGTGCTCATGCTGGGGTCCAGCACAGCAGCTCCGGGATGAGCTCTGTGCAGACTTCCAGGAAAGTCTCCTTCCACATCCTGAAGTGCTGCAGCCATGGCTGGTTATCTCAGGTATGTAGCACTAACTTGTCCCACCCGTCAATGCTGGCTGGCTGGACCTACAAGTGGTGCTCCACTAAGGGCTGGTCCACACTACCCGCCTAATTCGGCGGGTAGAGATCGATCTTCTGGGATCGATTTATCGCGTCTCATCTGGATGCGATAGATCGATCCCAGAAGCGCTCCCCCGTTGACTGCGGAACTCCTGCTCGCCGAGAGGAGGAAGCGCTGTCGACGGGGGAGCCTGCCTGCGCCGCGTGGACCCGAAGTAAGTACTTTTAGTTCGATATAGGAAACGTCGACTTCAGCTACGCTATTCTCGTAGCTGAAGTTGCGTTTCCTATATCGATCCCCCGCCCCAGTGTGGACCAGCCCTAAGTGAAGCCAGTCCAAGGAAAAGTCATGCAGTATTAATTTCCCAGTTTCCTCCTCCCGCTCGAACAGTATCCATGTGGCATCTTGCTGCTGGTGATCTTCCATCTCCTCCAGAGCAACTGGCTTGGTGATCGCCAATACATGTGGAGCCTGTTTGTGTTAATGCTGGTCAGCAGCCTGGTGCTCTGCAGTACGTCTAGGCTGCCTGACCAGTTTGCTTTTTTAAAAAGTGAAATAGCTTGAAAATGGCACTGGCTAGCAAAAAACAAACAATCTATTTGTGCCTGGGGAAGGAGTTTGACCCCAAGTCCTAGAATTTCAATAGGGTCCTGTAGGTATCCCACAATCCACCATGATAAGCTACCCATAATGCATTAAGCATAGTGCTGGGACATGGCATGATGGGAGACATGCTCAAAAATGCGGTGCAGTTCCTTTTTAAAAAAGCACAGTGCTTTGTGGATATGATGACTTACAAGGAAAGTAGCTTAAGCTATTTTAGATAACAGCTAGAATGGGAACACTATCTTGTTTTAGTTCTACAGATATAACTCTGGCCAGGAGTGTGTGTGATGCAGACAAGAACTAAAACGCTAAGTGCCACTGAACTAAATCTGGCCTTTATAGATGTAAGAGTATATTCTCCAGTCCATTGGATGCATGTAATTCCCATGTGCCTCAAAAGGAAAATGGACCCTTAGTTTACATCACAATCGTGGATTATAATTTGAGGAAGTTGGCAGTCTCTTCTAACAAGAGACAGGACCAGCAGGAGGAATTAATGATCCTGTTCCTGGTGAGCTGAGTTCATTGACACAAATTGAAATAATTTGCTGAGCAGTGCACAGCGAAGCTTACAAAATCAGTGGGAATTGTGCCCATGGTTTGCATAAAATCTACCCTGCAGAAAGGTTTTTATACCGTAATATGTGGTGTACATTTAACGTTTTTCCTTATTCTCTTAAAAAACAATGGTGGTCATATAATCTAAAACTCTTGCTGCTTTCGGGTTGGATAATCACTGGGGTAAATCCTCATCACTGACACATCCATAGGAGAGAATGCGTGATGGGGTGGTATAAACATTTGGCCAGCCCCTTAGCTGGAGCAGGTCAGCAGAGCCCCATACGTTCTTCCTTGTATGGACCTGTGTCAGTAAATCTAAGAGTCCTTCAAAAAGAAGCAAAGTCTGAGTTCTGCTGAGCTGCTTTTGGGGATTTTTACATTTGATTGAACCAAGATGTTCTGAAAACTACACACTAACTCCTTTCCTGCATTGTATCTAAAAATTGTGCACACCCCATTAAAATGAAACTGTATCAACACTGCAGAGTTTCACCAACCACATTTTCTTCCATTCATCCATACCTGCTGCATGATTCATTCAGGCTGTTATCACAGGAGATGGAGCAGAGGGAGAATTTTCCAATGCACTGCATGCCAGAAATAATCTATTCTTTCAAACAGTTAGCTATTAACAAAGTCGACTGATCCAAATAAAAGTTACATTGTCAGTCAAATATTTCCTCATCTTCCTGGAATATATAAAGTGATTTTCTATCTGACATACTTGGAAACACTGAGCAGTATTTTAGTGAAGATACACAATCAGTAGGTGATAGAAACAAAGAATGATGAGTAACTTTTAAAGTACCATGGATGTATATTGCACTGCACAGAGAATTCAACCCTGGGACCGCTATAAATGACTTACAAGATGAGTGGAAAGCTAATCCAGTGCAAAAATAAGTAAAGACAAAGATCATCTGGGTCAAATGCTGCTTTGGTTACATTGATAGAATTATTCTGGATTTCCATCAATTTTGGCTCCTGTGAAATTGAGAGCAGAATGTGGCCCACTTTCACTAATGTAATTGCACTAGATGCTCTTAAATACGGAGGATGCATTGATGAAGCTGGCTCTATCTTGTTTGCCACATCTTGGTTTCAACAAACCAAATCACTTAGGCCACCTCCTGCTTCCTTTCACGTCACTGGGAGTTTTGCCACTGATTTGAGTATGACCAAGATTTTGCCCAATATCAGCTAGAAAGGTGGGGCCCAATTTTTAAGAGCTCGGCTCCCAGTCAGGCACCTAATTCTGGATTCCTTAATGTTCAGCCCTGAGAAGCTGGTGGAACTGAGCTCTGTTGAAAACTCAGCCCTTTTAGCACTGACATTTTGCTGAGTCCAGTTGCATTACTATTGCCAATAGCAAAAAACTCCCATTGACCAAGATTTGGCCTTCTCTCCGACAGTCATTTCTTTATCACTGCTCCACAGGTTGTTTCCTGGTTCAGGGTTAAACTTTCCCCTGTCTTAGCTCCTATCCAGCTCCCTCAATGGTGTAAACCAGGGCAGAATTTGATCCAGAGAATCTAATTTCTGACAGGAAGTTGTCTGTGGATATGGGAAAGTTGAATTGTGTGTCAAGTTTCCAGGTAGGCAATCTGATACGACAGCTATCGTTACCTGCTTGAAATAGCAATCAACTGGTTTAGCTACTGGAGTTAATTACTACAAAATGGAGGTTTATTTACAATCCTGAGCTTTATTTACAGTATTGCATAGCAGTTAATCCTCCCCATGTTTCAAAATAAAAATCTGCAGCCATTCAATGATAGACAATAATTGATTAGACCTCAGAGAAATGCATATTTATAAACTTTAATCTAAAGGGCTGTCCTATGTATAATGTATGAAGCGGTATATAAAAGTGTGAGGCTGGCTAGAGGAAGTGATAGGAAACTGTTTTCTTTTTATAGAAAGAAATATTTTAAAGGGGCTTTGATCTAAAGTTGGAGATCTGTATGTGTCTGTTGGGGAGCAAGTGTTCTTTTATGAACTGGGTACAGTGTGCATATAAGTAGATGTATTCTATTTGATGTGTGGAGATCAAGGTGTTGGAGCCTTTTGCTGCTCATCTGGCCATCGTACGGTTTGTATTTTTTTTCTTCCATTACTGTTTTCCCTTGTTCAGACAATCAATTAGTTCTAGTTTTGCTTTTTTAAGTTGCATGAAATTTTGGCCTTGTATACAAAGGGGGAGGGATAGCTCAGTGGTTTGAGCATTGGCCTGCTAAACTCAGGGTTATGAGTTCAATCCTTCAGGGGGCCACTTAGGGATCTGGGGCAAAAATCAGTACTTGGTCCTGCTAGTGAAGGCAGGGAGCTGGACTCCATGACCTTTCAGGGACCCTTCCAGTTCTATGAGAGAGGTCTCTCTCTATATATTATTATTTATTAAGAACACTGCTGATTTCTTTCCAAAATTCATAATTGTGTGAACAGCTCTTCAGCACCAGGTGTAGATCTCTTTTCCTGCATAATAATAATAAACTGTCTTTCATCCAAGGATCTGGAAGCACCACAAACTAGTTAAGCCTCACAATACTTCCTGTGTCATTATAAAATGAGTACAATATTGACCAAAAGTGGAAACTGACACAGAGATTTAAGGCCCAAACTTAAGAACTTGGCATTAGGCATCTGAATAAGCGGCCGTGTGCTCAGCAGTTGTGAGAACCTGTATCACCGGGAAATGCAGCACCTTTGAAAATCAGTGCCTATTTCTTGAATACCCAGTTCAATAATTTTTAGCTTGACTCCCCAAAGCCACTAAGTCCAGGACAGAGCCAGGAACAGACTGCAGGAATCCTGGCCCATGCTCTAAGACCTTGGAAGACTGTGTGTTCTCCAAACAGTGGTGTGTGATAGATAGACTGTGTGCTGGTTTATCAGAAGTGCTGAGAGACACTTGGATAACACGAAGAAATAAAACGTTGAGAGTCCCGTATAGGCCAGGAACTGTGCAGCCTGGAAATACCCGGGCAGGAGGGAGAGAGACGCAGGTCTCCGCCCAGCCATGATGGTTGGGGAGTTGGAAGCCTGAGAGTGGGTGCACCTCAGAGTGGGGAATATGGTGCAGCTGCCCCGAACTGTGACTGAATTCACCTCCTGCAAGTGAAAGCTTAAAATTTGACTAGTAACAACTAAAGTATCCCTTGACTGTCAGCGGCAAACAAAACGTTGAAAAGAAGTGAGGTTCTTACCCACGAAAGCTTATGCTCCCAATACTTCTGTTAGTCTTAAAGGTGCCACAGGACCCTCTGTTGCTTTTTATTGAAAAGAGTCTTCCTCATTTGTCTGCTCTGGAAGAGACGCTTTGGTAGAGCACTTAAAATATACAACTGCAGGGAAACAAAATAATATGTTTACGTAGTCTTTAGTGACCTGACAGGTGCCTCTGATATAATCCATTGTCCTTGACTTTGGAAGGGACAAAGTTTTCTCAGATGAGGCAATGTGGTTAGGCAACAATCTTCCAGAGGAAACTAGGCAAATCCAGAGTCCGAGCATCTTTAGGAAACAGTGCACAACCTTCCTCTTCGCCAAAGCCTTCCGAGTATCATTAGATATTCACAACCCGGACACCCCCATCTACCCAAATGCCCCCCCAATTTATAAGTAAAAACAAAATGAACCAACAACAAAAAATATAACCAAAGCACAGTTTTTGCAGAAGAGCCAAAGATTCCATGAAGTCCACTAGGGACTTTATTATTGGTGCTCAGATGCTATGGTGACAGGCAGCAGTCTAAAACCCTAAAACAGAAGATCTGGCTGCCCAGATAAATCGAGCAGCAATTACATGATGGCAAAGAGGGCTTAATCTGTGCAGTTGGAATCTTATCCAATCCTTTAGGTATGGGTGAATCATTGCTCCAACACTATTTAGACTCCTGTTTGTGGCAAATGTTAGATGAAGCAACTGGTGACCTACCCCTGGGAATAAATATTAGCTTTTGTTCAGGACAGTTCTTTAGCTTCTGCTTGGATGCACTCAGTAATCTCTGCTTTGTATGCATCACCAAAGGTGTCAGACTCTTACTAGGTAACTACCCCTCTGGAGATGATTCTGTGTTCTTGGTCCACTCAGAGGAGACTGGCAGATGATGGTAATCTTGTTTTGCAACTGCCTCTGCTAATGTTGGCTTGAAAATTAGCAGCACAGAGATCAAAATAATGGGTAACCCAGCAGCCGTCTCCCCAAAATACTAAACACAGCAACAAAATGTGTCACTCCGGGAGTGTCCTTACCAACAACACTCGCTTGCCACAGACGAGCAGTGTAAGGCTATTATCCAAAAAGCTTGCACTGCATTTGGTCATCTGAACTAACTTAAGAAGAAGTAATTTGCTCTTATGCAAAGATCAAACTGTGCAGTTCACTAGCATTTCCCATGCTAGTATATGCTAGTGAGACATGGACGTGATACCAATGTCATACACTTAAATACATGGTGAACCTTATCTTTAAAAAGCATCCAGAATTGACTGTCTCCCTGTTGGAATCAATGGACATATTATTCTGTGGGTCCTATTTTACTCTGCCAGTGAGTATGAAAGTGTGGGAAAGCTTGGAAGCCTCCATACAGTAGCTGGACACAATCACAGTTCCCCTGAACTTGGACTGCTCCTTCCCATCACCCCCAGACGCAGGGATGGAGCATGGGCCATGCATCTCCACCCTCTGCCATCAGAGGTAGGCAGGTCTGGAGTGTGGGGCCTGCTGCACCTCCTGAAAGGTTGTAGCAGCTGGCAATCTCTCCTTGCCATAGCCCTAAAATAGGGAGCTTTCTACCAGCCCAACTTCCTGCCTCTTCACAGCAGCATGGTAACCTGGCTTGGATGTCAAGAGATCGAGCTTCTATTCTTAACTCCACCTCTGACCTGTGGTGTGATCTTCGTCTCGCTGTCTATCTCAACTTTGCCATCTGTACAATGGGGATAATGATGCTTACCCTAGGGTGACTAGATAGCAAGTGTGAAAAATCGGGACGGGGGTGGGGGGGTAATAGGAGCCTATATAAGAAAAAGCTCCAAATCTTGGGACTGTCCCTATAAAATCAGGACAGCTGGTCACCCTAGTTTACCCTCCTTTGCAAAGTGCTTTAAAATCAACAGATGAAAAGTGCTTTATGAGAATCAAGTAGCAGTATTTAAATACAGAAAGGATGAGGTTTTTTACTTGCATGACTTGTTTAGAAAAGCTAATTCCATTCTTTGCTTATAAAACCATATTATTCTGAAAAATCTCTGGGCTCTTCCTTTGGGAACCTGCAGGAGCAGAGAAAAACCGAGGACACACTTTTTACAGACTACAAACTACACTAAACTCCTGACAGTCATTTGATCAAATATACAGGGTCTCTTGTTCAACCAGTGGTGGCTCCAGGCACCAGCGCTCCAAGCGCGTGCCTGGGACAGCAAGCCGCGGAGGGGGGGGGCGGGGGCCTGCCGGTCCCTGCGAGGGCGGCAGTCAGGCAGCCTTCGGTGGCATGCCTGCGGGAGGTCCGCTGGTCCCGCGGATTCGGCGGCAAGTACGCCGAAGCATGCCGCCAAATCCGCGGGACCGGGGACCTCCCGCAGGCGCTCCGCCAAAGGCGACCTGCCTGCCGTGCTTGGGGCAGCAAAAAAGCTAGAGCCGCTCCTGTGTTCAACAGTTACGCACACTGCTTAGCATTACATGTGAGAAACCCAATGCTGCTAGAAGCAGTCATTCATCAAAACAAATTCAATAATTTTTAAATTCTGGTTGTAACGGCACTTTCATAATGTGGTTAACACTGCCCCCATCTACTTCTTTTTAGGATCATCTTCATTTTTGACAAGGTCACTCTAGGCCTTGTAACCCTGGTTTGTTGGATATTAACTCTCCCAGAATAACTTTTCAAGGCTGTGTCACCTAAGGATTCTTCTTTGTGAGAGGTCACTTGGTTTCTCCTTTAAGGCAGCTTTCCACCTGCTTTGCGCTCCCTCAGATACCCCGGATCTTGCCCCATGAGTGAAAATCCTTCCTCTTTGTTAATGCAATGAATTCCCTTCACCTTGGAGAATTAAAAAAAACCCAAAATTAAAGGCTGGGATCCCAGTAACCACAGCTTCCCCCACCCACCCACTCCCCAGCAGCAGCATAATTGTACTGCGTCTGAGTGCTTTCCATGTCGACACACCATTCTTTATATTTCTCTTTGACATTTAATTGCTTCTCACAGAATGGGCAATGGTTTGCCCCCGACCTACTGTGTCTACAAAGACATGCCTCTGGTAGGAAAGAGATTTCTTCAATCTAATTAACCGCTTTTATTAGCCAGCCACTTCAAATGAACTGCACACACATCTTGAGCTGTGCTAGGGTGGGAGGGAGCAGTTAAAAACTAACTGTTTGCATAGAGTAGATGAATACAGTTTCATTAAAAGCGCTTCAGTACATTGGGCCAGATCTTCAGCTGCAAAGTCAATAGAGCTATGCTAGTTTATACCGGCAGAGGAGCTGCTCCACTTATATAAGCTGTTGGAAAAGCAAGCAAGAGTGTTTACTGAGCATTCCAGGGTGGGCAAGGCCTTGGTCTCCCAGCCAGGATTTACAAAGGGGTTAAGAGGGGAATGGAGCCCCACACTACTAGTCTCTGCTGTTAAGTGGCAGAATAATAGAGGCTGCTCTGACCTCCAGCTCTTATGCTTTGTTCAAGAGCTTTTGACCTGCACTGAGCTGCTACTGAAGACGGGGAGCAACAATACAGCTCTTCCCTTTTTCCCTGGTTTGGCTAAACTTAGGACATGTGTCAGGCTCTCTGTTCCCTCCCTTGATGGCAGCCCTGGGAAAGGGGTTTGTGGAGAAAGTGAACACACTGAGCTTTTAGAGTGGAGAAGGGAGGCTACTGGCTTCATTGCTGGCCCTCAGGAAGACCTGTTAAATCAGCAAGGAGTCTCTGTCGTCTTCAGCTCTGTGGCAGGAACAGAGCCATTTGTTCCAGCCATGTCATCACACGGGCCCACATGGCTTGAAATCCTACTGAGGACCTGGAGTGTGTGTGGCACACCGAAGGACTGAAATTAGGAGCTTTCCCTGAACGGCGAGTCTCCTCTGGCTGACGAGGGATGGCAGTAAGCCATCAGAACGAGTCAGTGTCTCAACTGATATGAGAGGGCTTTGAAGATGTGAACATGAGCAGCTAGAAAAGAGGCAGGCTCTTTATGTCTGGAACTAACTTCCCCATGAAGGACAGGTCTTCAGGAAAGGAAAAACCATGTTACGCAGGGCCAGGATTGAAGGAAAAACCACACTCATGTTGAGCAACTAACCCTGCTTGCCTGTTGCTTAGGGTGAGAGTTTAATTCTCTGTTTCCCTTTTAGGGCCTGCCTTAGAGTGTGCCTGTGAAGGCTTTAATGAGCAGAATTTCTGCTGTACCTCCACTGCTCTCAATGTTCTGGCCTGACAGCACTATTGTCAGAATCAATACCATGAATAATATACTGCTGGAATCCAATAATAATTTAAAAGATAACCCTTTGGAAGGAAGCACATTCTCCACTGTCCCCAAGTGAATTAGAACTTCATTTCTCTTCAACATACTTCATTTTTTAATTGGTAAAGTTAACAGAAAATTGCTGACCCTAAGAGTGAGGGGAAATATGCAGAAGGTTGACATGGAAGGTGAAGCAATTTTGCCTTCCTCCTGGAACAGAGCCTGTTTTCTCTACTGACTGTAAATGTTCCCCACTCTCCCCAGAAGCATCACAAATAGTATCCCTGCTGACAACCTCAGCAGAGAGGACAAGCAATGAGGGCCTTATCCTGCAAGATGCTGGGCATCCTCATCGACTTCAGTGGGGCTTGTTTAAATGTGCTTGGCCCCTTTCTGGGTCACTCCCTGAATAGGGGTGTAGACCGCACTACACCCAGCTATGGATGTGTGATTCCATTGGGTTGGGATTGAATCACACAGGTGGGAGAAGTTTGCCTTGTGGTTGCTCATACTTTTCCCGTTCTATGGATAAACGGAAGATATCAGTCTCCATGGCCATCAATTAAAAAAACCAAAACAACCTCCCCATGAAACAAATAATCCTTTACATGAATAAAGCCTAGGGGGGAAAAAACCTATACCAAGAACAGTTTTTACCCTCAAGAGGGAGGGGAGCCAGACACTCCATAAAATCCACCAGGGCCTCCGCTATTGCCATTAATTTTTTACATGGAAGGTGCTCAGATGCTCCAGTGGTGAGTGGCAGGATAAAACCCTAGGATAGAAAAATCTTCCCCTCGTGTGATGGTGTTCTAACCAAGTCTCTTTGGAAGGTCACAGGGATCATTGCTGAGTGATGTTCAGGGCTAGAAGTGCTTTAGTTAGAGACAGGATGAACTTTGTCAGAAATGTTCGGGGAATCAAAATGTGGTCACTCACCGGGAAGGGCAGGTATTGTGTAAAATCAACAAATCTGGCCTGAGGGAGACAGGGAGATTGGATAAAGTGTGGAGCCACTCTCACTCCAAATGTATATCATGCCTTCTACCATGAGTACCACTCTGGCTTGCAATCAGTGTTGCTCACCACCTTTATCCTGCCCTGTCCTACTCTCCTTCTCACCACTGAAAAGCTCGGCGTCTGAATGTCTTTAACAGTTAAAGTAGTATCCAACAGATGTATAAGTATCCTTTATGGACAGATGCATTTAGGACTTGGAAATATGCTCATGCCCCACCTCAAAGACTTTTTATATCCTCCTGTTCTTATGCGGTCAAACCCTACTCGCCTACCTCATTCTGAATTCCTACCGAGGACATGGAAATGTTGCGTGACATAGGAGAGCAGGACTTTGCCTACAGAGAATGCACAAGTCCTATTTTCTTTCTCACTTCAGGGAGAGGGGGAAGCCAAACAAAGTCAATCCGTGAGCTGAAGCATTTAAATGGGACTGTTATCCAGGCAATTTTTTTCCCGCTGTCTTGTCACCTAACCTGCCCCACGTTGGGTGCCAAGGGTTGGCCTACCTGATGTTACATGTGGTGTAATGTACACTGTTGTGGGTACTATATGTGGTCCAATTGCCTCACAGTAGATAGAATCAGACCTGCTCCAAGGTCCATCAGTTTGTGGTTGTCTAGCGAGAAGCCTTGTGCTACTGGCAAACAGTGAAGTGAAAACATAGCAAAATTTAGAAACCAAATGTCAGGACATTGGCAAACTAATGCCTATTATTAGTGTCTATTGTTTGTATTATTGTAGTGCCTCCGGACCCCGTTGTGCTAGATGCTGTACAAACACAGAACTAAAAGATGGTCCCTGCCCTAAAGAGCTTACAGTCTGTCTAAGACAAGATCTAGCAGATGGATAAAGATGGGGGAGTGCAAGGATTCAATGAGCCAGTCCTGGTCAGCATGATCAGTAGTGGTCTCTGCATACCAGCTGCCTAACCACTGTCCAGGTTTTGTAGGCATCGTGGCAAAGAAGAGATTTAAGGAGGAATTGGAAAGAGAGCAGTGAAGAGGCTGTGCAAATGTTTATGGGGAGTTGTTCTCAAGCAGGAGGGGCAGAATGGGAAGTGTCTAGTCAACCTGTGGAACTCACTGCTGCAGGGCAGTTTTGAGTATGTCAGGCAAGCAGGATATATGATAAGGGTAATCAAATCTCATGCTTCAGGGTGTATCCTGTGCTCTAGAAAGATGAGAGAGACATTTTTCTTCCTCACCCAAAGAGTATTACAAAACGGCTTTACACCTTCCCCTGACACACCAACTGTTGGTCCATGCCTGGGAAGGAATCTGGTTTAGATAGACCAAGGGTCTGATCTGTCAGTGCAGTTTCTGTGAAGATTCCCTGTTAATTCAAATGCTGTAGGCCTTTTGGGTTTGATTTATGAGCTGGCGTCTCAATGCTACACATGTGCTTAGTTCTCTATGCATGTGACTCTGCTATACGTAGCAATTGATTGTTATACTAGGTCTCTCTTTGAGATACGTCCAATGCCATTAGAAAGACATGTTCACTGTCTTTGAGAAAATAGTTTTATTGTATTGGGGGAGGGAATGCACATTTAAAAGTGAAACTTCATTGAAATATGGTCTCCAGTGCTGACAACTCAAACATTTTAAAATAAAATATAAAGCTGATTTAAAAATGTAGCTCTGTTGCACTAAACCAAAATGACCCCTACATTTCAAAGGGAGCAGTATATCACGTGTCAATGTTTCTCATTTTCACGACTTCAGATTGTAATTCTTCATTACAAGCATGGCTTTGTGAAGCACAGCAGACTGTGTGGCCATGTCTACCTTTTGTAAGTGGTGGTTCAGCTCATGAGAGATGTGGTCTAAGTGTTTGTGACTTGCAGGTCCTCCATAAAACTGAGTATCTTGAGTTCTACTGCAAGAGGTCTGGAGGTGGGAGCAGGTGTAGCTAAGAAACAGTGATTTAATTGGAAATTTGAATGGCCACAGAGATCAAATGACCATTATATGCACTATGTAAAAGGGATTTTTTTTAAAGAGGGGTAGTCCTTTTGAGGCCTAATTTAGTTTTAAAGATGAATATCAGATCCCAAAAATACAGAGGCTGAGAGAGAGAAATGGAAGGAACTGCTCCTTGTCCCATTTTAGCAGCCTGATCAGACTTCTGCCATCTATTTCTCAGAATGCCAGACCAGAGGGAACAACAATGTCCCAGCGCCTAAAACGTGACCTATGTAGTGCATGTTTTGTTTCCTGTATTTCATCATCAGATTCCATTTGTTGTTCTCAGAATTCCTGCTGATAACCATGTAAAACACATTTTCCCCCTGAGGTCACATGTACAGGGTGCGTCTGGCTCTTTTTTGTTGGTAAGGATTATCTTGATTTTTACTTTGCTCAGTGCCAGCAAAGAGCCTTGAAAGAGTCATTTGAATTAGACAAAAGTCTCTGAAAATTAGAACCTCCCCAACATTTGAGAGGGAGAAGATTTATGTGGTCGCCGCAGGTAAACAGCTGCCTCGTCCTTCTGTTCGTAGCTCTTATACTAGTGCCGTCTGCAGTGACTGATCGGGGGGCGGGGGGTGGAGAATTGCTTCAGAAATGTGGCAGTGTACATCGGTTGATAGTTACCCCTCTGAATCCCTCCCTGTTCCTTTATAGATGGGACCATTTCTCATGGTGGGTTGTTGCTTTGGGGCGTACTGTAAGGCAGTGCCATAACAAGGGCGAGGTGAGTGAGGCACTTGCCTCGGGAACACAAAGCCGAGGGGCGCAGAATGAGGTGGAGGAGAAAAAAAAAAAAGCTGCTGGCATGGAGATATTTATAACCCAGGTGATCTCCTCCCGCCCCACCTGCCACACCCCCCTCCGCCGAGTATCTCCTGGCCCCGACTTGCTCCCCCCTCCCGCCGCCTTCCCCGCCCGGAGCAGAGTCCCTGTCTCTCCCCTGCAGCAACTGCTGCTGCAGAGTCCTAGTGCCCCCCCATCTCGACTGCCAGGGCAGACTGACTCTGAGCCTGCCCTTCCCCCTCAGACCCTTTCATTTTCCAATGGGACCCTCCAGCAGCACAGGGGACCCCACCCCCGGCCGCAGTCACCGCTCCTGCCCCATGCTGGGCAAGGAGACAGCCCCCCCTCACCCCCAGTGAGGCTACAGTCAGGGGCAACAGCAGGGGAGGAGGTGCACGCAGCACCCCCCGGCACCCACCACGGGGGAGGCGAGGGAGATTCCTGGACCTGAGAGGGGCCCTAGGAGCACATGCAGTGACAGTGGTGGGGGTGAGTGTGCTGCTGGGAGGGTGGGAAAGGGGGGCTCCTCCCCCAGAGTTTGCTGCTGCCGGCAGGGAAAGGGCTGGGGGGAGTCCTCTCTGGCTCCTGTCCCGGAACAGCCTGCCTGCACCCCAAACTCATCCCCAGCCCTGCCCCACTCCAGAGCCCACACCCCCAATCAGAGCTTTCACCCCCCCACCGCACCCTCAACCCTCTGCCCGAGCCCTGAGCACCCCAAACACCTTATCCCCAGTCCCAGTCAGAGCCCTCATCCCCCCACACCCAACCCTCTGCCCCAGCCCTGAGCCCCTCCAGCACCCCAAACACCTCATCCCCAGTCCCAGCCAGAGCCCTCACCCACACCCCTACTCTCGCCCTGAGCCCCTCCCACACTCCAAACCCCTCATCTGCAGCCACAACCCACAGCCCTCACCCCTGCACCCCATCCCTCTGCACCCCTCCCATCCCCAAACTCCCTCCCAGAACCTGCACCCCCTCCCTCCGCACCCCCTCCCATCCCCAAACTCCCTCCCAGAGCCTGCACCCCAATACCCTGCCCCAGCCTAGGGCCTGCACCCCAGACCTCCTCCCTCACCCAAACTCCTTCCCAGAGCCTTGGGCGGGGGGGGGGCGGAGTTTGGGCGGGGGCGGGTTCTGGGTACCACCAAAACTTCTACAAACCTGCCACCCCTGATCCTGCCCTGCAAACCTGAATTCCCAGCATTCTCAGGACACATGCTGATCCCTAGTGGCCACTCCTGATATCCAGCACCTCCCTCCTCTCTTAACCTGTGAGTCCCTCTCTGGATTGGAACTGGACTGGAACCAAAGACCATCTTGGAAGCAACATTACCAGCCCAAGCAGTCAAAAGTCATGAGTTAGACCTTCCAAAATCACAGGCTCTACCGCCGCTGCTTCATTCATTCTTCAGCAGCAATTCGGCGGCAGGCCCTTCCCTCCGAGAGGGACTGAGGGACCCACCGCTGAATTGCCGCCAAAGAGCCAGCCCTGAGGGAGGGCGCAATTTTATATTCTTGCCTCGGGCGCAAAAATACCTAGTTACGGCTCTGCTGTAAGGGGCCATCCAAGTACTGACTGCATTACAGCCCCATGTGTTGGGAGGTGGATTTTGTGCCCTCTCACACAAGGTCTGCAGGGTTTCCCCCACACTCAATTGTTTTACAGAAGGGTGGAGGTGAGTTTCATCTAGGGTGACCAGATGCCCCGATTTTATAGGAACAATCCCGATTTTTGGGGTCTTTTTCTTATATAGGCACCTATTACCCCCCATCCCCATCCTGATTTTTCACATTTGCTGTCTGGTCAACCTAGTTTCATCCTACAAACATACAGAATGTTGTTAAGGACCTGGATTCTGTAATGAAGGAAGGTCCTGTACTGACTTAAAGGGAGTGCATGTTGCATCCTGAAGTGAAATCCTGGCCCCGTTGAAGTCAAATAGGAGATTGCCCATAGACATCAATAGAGCCTGGATTTTTACCCTGGGTTTTTCTAAGTCCTGCATAGCCTGTGACTTGTACCTAAATAAAATAAAAGCAAAGTTAAATCCTCGTGGTTGTCTCTTGACTTCAGACACATCTTGAAACTGGCTTATACACATGTGCATAGCCAAATGCAGCATTTGATGGTACAAGAGCCAGCATGTCCGAGGGCTGGGCTGAGTACCTCATTGGCTTCTGACAGGAGAGGTGCTGGGGTCAGAAGGGGGCTGGGTGTCAGAACGCCTGGGTTCTGTTCCCACCTCTGTCTCTCTGTGCCTTCAGGTTCCCCATTGGTAAAAGTCTATGGGCCCTATTCTTTGTTGTATTGTGGCCCCTTTATGATGGTTCTTCGTGGATACTTCATGGGGATCAAAGCAAGCAGCAGCATGAGGCTGAAGGAACCTGTTGCCTGGGGAGAGGGGATAGAATGGGAGAGAAAGGGATCTCTCTGGGTTAAAAACCAGACACACCCTCTCTGCCAGGAGACAAAAGGCAAATGCTCTAAGCCTCTGCCATTCTCTCCTATTTTCTGGGAGAGGAATGTCCTTCTGCCACAGACACCCGGAGTGGGGAGGGAGAGAATGGAGGGGCAGGAAGAAGTAGCAAGGGGAGAGGGAGTGGGTTGTCCATATGGGAGGCATTAGCTAAGGGCTGGTGTTGCCATATCTAGGCTCTTCCAGACAGAGATTACACAAGGGAGGTGCTTTTTCTTTTTTGAGTGAAGTTTTTAGCTTGGGTGCAGAGAAAAGCTTGACAATGGGAACCCTAAAGTCTCAAAACCCAGAAGGTGCCGAAAAAGAACCCAACATACTTTTTTTTTTTAAATTTCATGGGTTTTTTTTGTTTTTTGTTTTGCAAGGATGGGCGGGGAGCAGGCCCTGTCTCCTGATTGTTGAATGCTTGAAGCTGCTGACACTTACAAAACACCCTGTTGGTAATAATCAGAAAGCACATGGCAGAAGCACTGGTTTTGTGTGCAAGCCACTTATTTATTTATTCATTAGTACATTAGAGCCTGTACATCATGAATCTTAATGTCTTTAAAGTGTTTTGAGCTCCTCAGGTGAAAGGGGTACGTTTATGCCAAGTTTGGCTTTTAATCATTATTATTGTTTTACTATGTATCATTCCTTAAAGGCAGTTTGACTCCCACCCGAACAAGAACTCCCATTAAGCTGCTGCTGAGATCACCCCTGTCAAAATCTCATTTTTTAAAAAAACCCTCTTATTTACCCCTCAACAAGCCACACTGTTGCTTAAGAAACCATTTTTCTGCTTAGTGAGGAAATACCTCCAAAACTGTATCAACAGGGTCACCTAGATACCTGTAAACGAGGTCCAGGAGTTTAGCAGCAGGTTGATAATTAATGCTGATAAATTGTCCTATTAGCAGTGATAATTAATAAGATGCTGTTTGGCTAGTGGTCATTTAAAGATTGGATGAGCTAGCACATTGCTGGTTGCACTGCCCTCAGCATTATGGAAATCCTGTAGTGATTGTTAAGCCTTTCACT
This sequence comes from Terrapene triunguis, assembly GCF_002925995.2. NCBI lineage: Eukaryota > Metazoa > Chordata > Testudines > Emydidae > Terrapene > Terrapene triunguis. Next base: position 99,898,627 of record NW_020664409.1, on the reverse strand, counting down.
ACCATAGGCAAAACATAAGCAAAGAGAAGCAGTTTAACACAGGTTTCCATTTACAAAATACTCTCTCCAACTATAGGAGCTTCATTTCTAACAGAATTCTGATCTCCGTCGCCCTAATCCAGATTAGCTCTGCTGATTTTGCTGGAGTTACTTCAGATTTATGCTGGTGTGCCAGATCAGAATCTGGCTGTTTTGTTGTCACTGACATTTAGCCCAATCAGTTCTTTTAATCTAGTGCCTCTCCTTCAGTGCAGATGGTTGTTGTACAAGAAAGACTCTTTAGCATTAATGCGCGTTACAGAACTAAAGTCTGCTCCTAATCTGCAGCTCATCTTTAAACCTACAACGGCTGTAGCTCACTTGGTGCAAGATATATTCTCTGCAAGTAAGTTAACTGTAGATGCAACTTTCAGCAAGATTACAAACACTCCTATAATGCTTGTGGCTCCTTAAGAGTCCTTCTCCTCCTCCACTCCCACTCTGCTGCTGCTGCTTTTCTGAAAGCACATTACATAGATCTATTTCTATCTGATTGAAGCCATTGAGTTACTTAATCAGATTGACCTGACTTACTCTTATCAATTTCTTTAATGAGGTGCCTAGGTCGGCTTTTAGCCATTACTCTTATTAAAAAGTTTATTTTGGGAAAATCTTTGTGCCAGATGGAACCTGCATGAGCCACTCAACTTGCTGGATGGCCGATCCTTATTCATTAGTAAAGAAGTCAAGAAAAAATAAAACTGCAGCCAGTCAGAAATGAGCTTCTCCATAAATCAGGGATCGGCAACCTTTGGCACGCAGCTCGCCCGGGGTAAGCACCCTGGCAGGCCGGGCCGTTTTGTTTACCTGCCCGTCTGCAGGTTCGGCCGATCGCGGCTCCCACTGGCCGCGGTTCGCCCTTCCAGGCCAATGGGGGCGGCGGGAAGCGCTGTGGGCCAAGGAATGTGCTGGCCGCTGCTTCCCGCCGCCTCCATTGGCCTGGAACGGTGAACCGCGGCCAGTGGGAGCTGCGATCGGCCGAACCTGCAGATGCGGCAGGTAAACAAAATGGCCCGGCCTGCCAGGGTGCTTACCCTGGCGAGCCGCGTGCCAAAGGTTGCCGATCCCTGCTATAAAGGTACAGAACAGGAGGCTCAGAATTGAGATCAAGAGGTGTTAGGTGCCTAAATATCTTTTGACCGTCTGGGCGCATTTGACATGCAGGAATGTAGAGTGTGTTCCATGGAATTGATCCAGCAGGAGAGGTGGAATTTCAAGGGTTGGGAGATGTATGTTCTAATCTAGGTAAACTGTCTTCTGGTGGTAGTCTATTATATTGGCAAAGTGTCTGTCAAGTCCCACTCTAGTGGTAGATCTTCTAGAAGACAACAACCAACTACTACCAGTAGTTAGTGGAGTTACTCCTTCAAGATCAGTATAGGGGTTGAGGTCGTGCTGCAATGCTGAATATCTCAACATTGCCATTGACCCAAGTGGTAGGAGAGATCATTACAGAAGCACATAGATTCTGATCTGTTACACTGATGTGAATTCACAGTAACTCTGTTACAGCCAATGGATTTACTCCAGATTTACATTGGTGTAAATGAAATCAGAATCTGGACCCTGATGTCTATTTATCACCCTGTCTTTATGCAGAAATAAGGGAAGACTATGTCTTTTAAATCTGTTCTATCAGCAAGCTATAGTTCTGACTCTCCCAGTTACACCAGTCTCCATCAGACAGACCTGTGTAGCACCTTCTCCCAAAGCAGAGGATTTCATTGCTGAGCAGGTGCAGGGGGGGAGGGGTTGCCTTTCTCTTTCTCTGCTTCGTATATCGTTGCTAAAGGCAGGATACCAGCCAAGATGAAGCATGGGTTTGTTCATTTAGTGTGATGGAAATAAAGTCCATTCAGTGGAATGTTGTCACAGAATAAATGTCTCCTGCTCTGAAAAATAAAACATCTCTGCGTCTGTCACTACCACTTCAGCCATCCAGCAGATGTGATGACAGTGTGTTCATCTGATGTATTTGGTAGAAGCATGGGGAGGAAAACCTAAGATGAATCTTGCATAATAGATGCCTTCTATATAACAAGTCAGATTTTACGAGAAGGGATGGGGGGAAGGAATGCATGGCCCAATGGGCAATACTAACAGTTCTGTTGCATGGGGGAGTGGGGAAGAAGTGGGCTGGATATGGGGAGCATGTAGAGGCAATCCACCTCTCCTGCATACAGCATGGCCATCTGTGGGGGCGTCCTGCATCCAGCCTTGGATGAGAGAGAGAGAGAATGGCCCAAGATCTACAACAGAGTGGGTCAAACTTCTCAAGTCCTCATTCATCATGCCGCGGGGGAGGGGAGGGGGAGGGAGCATTTGTGGGCTACAGGTTACTATTATCTGAGTTTCATGGCCCTGATTCAGCCTGGTGCTTAAGCACATGCTTAACTCTAAGTATGTGAGTAGTCCAATTCAGTGGGACTACCTATTTCCTTAAAGTTAGACATGTGCTTAAGCATCTTGCTAAATTGGGGCCTATATGCATAAAGTAACTGGATGCTTTTCAGGGTGGGAAGCAAGTGGTCTGGGGTCAGGATTCTCACATGTGATCTGGGATGCCTCAGTTGCTGGGGGCCCAACCTAAGACACCTTTGCAGGGGCTTGGTTTTCAGAAAGTGCAAGTGTACTCACAAAACCAACCCCTTTCAGGCTTCATGTTCGACACCCCAACATTGAAGTCTCTAAGGTCACTGGTCTCTTCTGAAAACGTTGGCCTTAACATTTAAATACTGAAAACATAGAGCTGTTTAAAGGGCCATATTGATACTAGTATATCTGACTCACAACAATAATATTTAGCTGTGTCAAAATGACTGCATGTAGACTTGCTAAACTAACTAACAGTTGATACAGTCCAGACAGAGGGTAATGGAACTGTTCTTTTTGAGGGTATATAGGCCAGACGGGCCAAACCCTGCATTCCTTTGTTTAATTCTGGCAAACCACTCATTACAGTCAAGGGGAAATTGGAGTGACTGTAGATTTTACCTCTTTTCTTTCATTTTCCTTTGTATGTAATATAATACTTTATATTTTTGCCTGATATAATATTTTATTAAAGACACATCTGTGACTAATAACAGTTTGATATATAAAAAGAGCTAGCTTTGATATAAATTATATTTGAATGTTGCTTAAATAATGTATGGGGATGCCATGTTCATTAAAATTTGAACGAAACCTGTATACCTCTTTTGATGGATGCGGCCAATAGCCATTAAAATACAGTGGGAATTCTTGTTCAGAGACTCAGAATGGCTGAAAATAAAACTTTTGAGAGTTTGCTGCTAAGTATGCTGCATTTACGAAAAGGGTTCATTTCAGTAGCTAGGATAGATAGATGCTGCTGAGGTGTCAGAGAAAAGTTACCACAATTCATTTTTTTCGATCCCTTATATTTAAGGGTTTCATTTTACCACTTTGAGGGGTGTGTGGGTGTTTATCATTGTTATAATTAAAAGAAAATCAACTCATAAAATCTAAGGAAGGTGGTTTAGAATTTGGGGCCAGACCCTCTGGTGAATTGGCCTAGCTCCATTGACTTACACCCACTTGCGGATGTTTTTACACCAGTCTGATTTACACTCACTGAGCCTCTCTTTCTCTCTCCTCAGACCCACACTGAGGAAAAGGCATCCTGTTACAAAACACGTTCACTAACATGAAATAACAAAAGACTTAGCACCCAGTGTAGACAGGACCAACTCTTCCCTAAGAACATGTTGGCTGGCTGAGGTTAATCCTAGGGTCTCCGCTGGGATTAATCATGACCAGCTAACGTGGCCCTTGGTTTACTCACAACCAACTAACACATTTTTAAGCATGACTGTTCTTGTTACTCCAAGGGCAAAATCATGTTTACCATTATGTCCCCTGATGCATTTCTCCAGTGCAGGCAAGGCCTCAGTCGCTTCTCATGACCCTGTCAACCCTTAAGGAGCATGGCTCCATAATGGCTTAAACAATTTTTTTTCCAGCCAACAAAACTCAGAGTTTAGTGATGGAAATGACCTATTGGGTCATCTAGTCTATTACCCAGCCCATCTTTACATATTTACTAGTTATAAAATTGCCAGGGAATGTTTACAGACTGTTTGCTCTCTAGCAGCTCTGCCTGGAGCCTCCATTATTTAGATAACTGCCATATGAATGTTGTAGTTGTCTCTAACAAGAAGTGACAAAGAGTCCTGTGGCACCTTATAGACTAACAGAAGTTCGCGTTTTACAGATCCAGACTAACACGGCTACCCCTCTGATATCTAACAAGAAGATTTTCCCAGCACCTTGAAGTGAGGAGAAAAAAGTACTGTATAACTCTCTTATTAGCATGTAGTGGAGAAAATTACTTTGCTTAGACAGTAGTGAGTAGGAAATGTATTAACTGTATGTTCTTGTGCCTTATACCTATAAAAGCCAATACTATATCTCTACTATTTGTAGAGGGAGGGTGGTACAGCGGATAGGACACTGGTATGAAATTCAGGAGATGTATGGATTCTACTCGCTGCTCTATTCCATGATCTTAAACTTTTTAGATAGCACCTGCCCCAAAGTGCTTACAGTCTCTTACTATGTGTTTGTACAGAACCTAGCACAGTGGGGCTCAGAGCTAGGTCAAGGCTTCTAGGTGCTACTGTAATACAAACAATAATCTGTTCTTTGTGAGATGTGCCTTACAACAATGGAATTGAAGGGGACAGATACCCAGCTGGTGTAAATCACTGTAGCTTCACTGAAGTCCGAGGGTCTGGCATGCAGTTTCTGCTCAGTTTTTCATGCATTTTGGAGAGAGGATTCAGTCTGTCGACTTGACAGCATTTCCCCCTTTCTCATGTATAGTTCTGATTTGGCAATGGAAGCTTGAAGTCACACGTCCTTGCGCATTAATCAGGATACAGTGCCTAATTATTTCCCAGATTAAATGTTGTGATTAAGTGTTCTATAATTGTCTGTGGGGTTTAGGCTTTTGACAATATTACTCAGAATTGAGTTGGTGGATCATCTTGTCAGGGTTCAGGTGGTGTTGAGTTGATTCAGTCTTTCTTATGTGGAAATGGTTCACATCAATACGTGCATTTAAACTCCACAGAACGTTAGGTTCCTTTTTTGCTGAGGGAAGTCTAAAAATTTACCAGGAACAGGGTTGCACAGCTAGCTAGGTGAAGAATGTTGATAAGAAGGGGGGGTGTGTGTTTGTTTGTTTGTTTGCGGGTGCATGCATGTGTGTCCATCTGCATGTGTTGTATACTATTTATTTGGTTTTCAAATTCCTAGAGAGGAAGAAGTAGCTTGAAGTTCTGGAAGTTGTTGGATTTAGATGAATGGTGTGCCAGAGTATATTCCACAAATCCTAATCCAAACCACAGGAAACCCCACACAATAGGAGCGTGGAGATTCACTTCCCTGACTGGGAAGCTATACAGAATGTTAAGAATCAGGGAAGGAACAATTTTAGAGGGAATTGAGTTGAATTGCTTATCTTTCCCTGCCCTCTCCAAATAAATCACTGATACATTTTAAACCACTTTCCTTCACTATGTGAATGAATAGTGCTAAATTACAACCAAATGCTCATTCAAACAAAAACGGGGTGGTCTAGAAGTCAAGTTTTGTTTGGGGAGGCTTGTGTTGATTGGACCTGATGACATGAACAACATCCAGTGATGATTGTGTAGGGATGAAATCTACTAAAATAAAGAGCATATGGCAATGCAACCTGACAGGCTAAATCCTAAAGGGCATTTGACATGGGGCCAATACCTGCTCTCATGAAATCAAACTGCCAGGCCAAATACTTAACACTAAGCATAGGCACGTTCACCCTCTCTGGTGGGCATTGATAGGCAAACAGTGCAGTACCACGTTAGTACGTGCAGTGGCTTTCGCACAAACTGTTTGTTTTCCAGAATTAAATAATCCAGGATAAGATCAATCAATAAAGTTGCTTTGCCTTCTTGCATTTAAATGCTGCTTCCTAGACGGTTCAATAGGAAGCCTTGGGAGAGGACGGGCTCTTTCAAAGCAGTTATGGACAGAAATTCACCTCTGATGTAAGAGTGCATAAAACAATTGAAGCAAATGGAGTTGTGCCCGCTTATACCAGCAGTGACCATTGCCGCTATCTCAAATGGATGATTGAGACTGATGACTAATAGGAATTGGGCATCCAAGTCCCATAGGTGGCTTTAATGCATGATCAGAGCAGAACAAGGCACTATGAGGCATTTTAAATGACTCTGTTTACCCTAACGTCCCTGCACAAAAATACACTGTTGTATTGTGGCGATGTGCCATTGTCATCTTCCCTTTTTCAAAGGTCTCTAGAATATACTGTGACTTCATAGCATTTGAAGGCTGGAACCAATCTGGGGTAAAAGCCTCACATGATTTCACTGCCAGCTTCACATCTGTGGAGAAGAAAATCAAGTTTTCCGGTTTGAGGGTGTAGCCATAGCTGGAGTAGCTTTTGAGGTATATTTTTAATCAATAACATGAGCTAGGAAATTTTCTTTCGTCGTGCCAAAAGAGGACACTCCTTTTCCAGACTGCTCCAGTACTAGTGAGGATTTGTGATTGGTCATTTTAATAAGTAACAGTGTAAGCAGGGTCCGAACGAACTCTCCCCTGACAGCTATTTGGGGAGGGGGAGAGACTTCAGGAGCAAACTGTATTTACATGAACACACCTACTCTGCGTAGGTATCTAGCAGACAGTTGTGTAGCTCCAAGTGATCAGCTTTGACTGGTGTTGGGTTACAAATCACTTTAGTATTGAATGCAGGGGTAGTGAAATGTTATCAATGTTGTTATCTTCATTGTATGACTAAAGGGGAGTAGAACTGTGGTGAGCTTGTTCTGACTGAGAGGTCACCCCAGCTGAAAGGAACTTACTAAGCCAGGGGCTCAAATGCCAGACCCCTGTGAAAGGAAGAGGGGTGGGGACAGGTGTACCAGCCAGGAGGTGAGGAATTTCCCTAAGGGTTCCCGGTCTGGTTTAACCTGTTCCTCCCCAGTGTTCAAAGAGAGAGCTAAATGGGCTTCATTAGGAGCCTTTTGTTGTGTTAAAGTGCTCAAATGAGAGCTGAAATCACTTGTGATGGGACAGTGTTTCTGCCCAGCCTGCAAAGAGCTGAAAATTACTAAGAGACTGATGTGCAGAGGTCACAGCAGAGAGGCAGGTGGCAGCAGAAGGTGACTGACAGTTGGCTGGCGAACGAGCAGCTGGCGAGGCAGCGAGGGGAACAAGCGGCTGGCGGGGCGGCCAGGCAGCGAGGAACCGCAGCCGGCGGAGAGGAACCATAGCTGGTGGGGCGGTGGCTGGCCAGAGCAAGTGCTCAGATGCTGGAGCAAGCCAGGTGCCTTCTTCCCCGGGTGGGAGGTGAACTGACACAGATGCTCCTCTGAACCCTGGGTCCTCACTGACCAGGGACAGCCACTGTGAGTTGGGTATGGTGAGGGAGCACAGAGGGGCACAGAAAAGGAACTTTTGGTTGTAGAACTCAGGAACATGAGGCAGAAGACTGCCCCACGCGCTCTGCGGTAGGTGTCCTGCTCACAGTTTTATGTTTATGAATCCTGCTTGTGGCATTTTCCCTAATTAATGTCAGGTGACCTCTCTCCTTTCATTAAAAGTTTATTTTCTACACTCAAACTCTGTGCTTGCGAGTGGGGAAGTATTGCCTCTCAGAGGCGCCCAGGTGTGATGTGTAATTTTCCCAGGTTACTGGGTGGGGGCTTGGGCCGGCTCTGTGTTGTATTGTTGAAAAGGAACCCCTAGATCAGCGGTTCTCAAACTGTGGGTCGGGACCCCAAAGTGGGTCGGGACCCCATTTTAATGGGGTCACCAGAACTGGCTTAGACTTGCTGGGCCCAGGACCAAAGCCCAAGCCCCACTGCCCAGGGCCAAAGGTGAACCCTGAGGGCTTCAGTCCTGGGTGGCAGGGCTCTGGCTACAGGTCCTCTTCCTGGGGCTGAAACCCTTGGGCTTTGGCCCCCCTCCACATCCTGGTACGGCGGGGCTCGGGCTCCCCCCCTGACCAGGGCGGCAGGGCTTGGGCGGGCAGGCTTCAGTCTCCCCCCTCCTGGGGTCATGTAGCAATTTTTGTTGTCAGAAAGGGGTTGCGGTGCAATGAAGATTAAGAACCCCTGATCTAGATATTGAACCCAGCCCTGGTTGCTGCTGGCTCCAACTGGCAGAAGGGTTATAACAGCATCTGTGCAGATCCCTTGATATAAAGTCACAATATTATTCTGGGGACCTTTGATAAAGGGAAGCTGACAATGCCACATCATCACAGTACTACAGGGTATTTTTGTGCAGGGAGGTTAAGGTAAACAGAGTCACTTAAAATGTTTCAGTGCCTTGTTCTGCTGTGATCTTGCATTCCTGCAGCTTTGAATCTCCCTTGCTAGGACTAAGCAGAGCCAGGGAAAGTTAATGTGTTTGGCACTTTATTTGTATACTGTTGTGATGCTAAAAAGACTGAAACATCCCTAAGCACGAAGCAGGGGGATTTTTTGTGGGTTCAGTTCATGCTTTAAAACTCCACTCAGAGATAAGAGCCCAGTAGAACCTCCTGAACTCTAAAATCCTGTCTGTATTCATATATAATTACATACTGGCTTGTTTTTTTTCATGCCACATTTGATGTGAAGATGAAATGGAGAGAGGTAGCATTAAATATTTATTTTCCTTACACTTGATTGGCAGTGTCTCGTAAAAGCATAGGCTAAATGTTTGAACGCTGATTCAGTGTTCAAAAGGCCAGTAACTGGGCTTATTATGAGGCTTGAACTAAGAAATATAAATACTGGATGACAGGCCCTGTGGGGCTGGCTATTTAAACCAGAATGGCAGCAAGGGCAGCGCAGTTTGAAAGAGATGCTAGAGAGGGGAGCAGGGAGGTCACCTGCCGTACTAAGGTTCCTAAGAGCCACTTCGGCCTTGATATTACAGTCCTGGCTAGGAGTGTGTGAGCAGCGAATGGGAGGCCAGCCGCTGTCTACCATTGGTTCATGTGCCCCACTCTGCCCACACCTAACGTGAGGATTGGAAGCTGTTCAGTTGTGGGTTGGGTGTTGCGCAAATGCTGTGGATGGATTAGATGTATGACCTAACCATGCAGTGGGTCCTGATGCTGTGACTGGCATTCTTTGATTTTTAATTGTTTGTGAACAATAGAGGGAGAACATCTTTAATTCAGGGAGAAAATCCCCATAAAACTGAGCGAAGTTAAAGCAAACGCCGATCTAGCTAAGGAAATCTAAAAGGACTTTCCGTTCTGGAAATAGGGAATAACTGGTGACCCAAACTAACTGAGGAGATAAACGACCTGACCAACCAGTGACTGGATCCAGAAATTCCTTTCTCATCTATTCAAATATACTGATATGCCTGTGCCTGCCAACTCCATGATTTGTGGCTGGGTAAGGTAGAAGGGGCTGGGTTCCAACAATAAAAGAAGCAGATACCTGCTTAATTATAATAATGACTGAATGGCATTCCTAATAGTTATTTATCTATTTTCCGACTGTAACAATCAGTTCTAGTGATCATTATATTTCTGTCCTTATACAGAAAACTGCTCTTGAATTGAGAGAGGCCAATATTTTAGGGTACAGAGTGATCCATTTCTGATTAATATGGCAATCTGGTAATTGATACTAGATACCATTCATTATCTCCTTGGAAATATAGGTCCTGATCCAAAGCTCACTGAAATCAATGGGACTCTTTCCATTGACTTTGATTGGCTTTAGATTAGGCCCATCATGTCACATCCTGAGTCATTTGCAAGCCCCCTGCCCTGTCCACACTAAAGACCCACTTCTACCATGCATCTTTATGTAAATCAAGTTTATTTTTATATAAATTGCCTATATTTCCCCTTCCTCTAATCTGTTTGTCCTTCGATTGTGAGCTGCTTGGAACAAGATCCATCCATCTTGAGTGTTCAGAAAGTATCTAACACAGATTGAGCACTACTGTAAATATACAATAATAGTAATCCTTAAATCCTTAGTGCATAGGAAAATGGGGAGTTTGAGTAAGGACCGAGGGCCCATGGAAGACACTGGAAAGTCCCACTGACTTCAAGCAGATTTGGTTTGGACCTGGACTATAAAGACCTCAGGATTTAGTCCATAGTGAAAAAGAAAGGAAAACATCTACATACACTGTCCAATTGAAAAATCCACCCATAGACTCCTAGTGCTAAGTTCTGCCCTCAGTTATACTGTACAATTGCATTGACTCGAATGGATTTGCATGGGTGTATTTGTTCCAGAATGACCACTGGGGCTCCAGAAGATGACCGGCACTAAGCACTGCACAGAATTTGGACTAACCCGCACACACAGATTTAGAGCATTGCGCATGCAAAATAGACATCTCTCTCATGCTTGCAGTGTTGTTGTAGTTGTCCTGGTCCCAGGATATTAGAGACCAACACTATCTGTTATTGGACCAACCCTCTGGTCTATCTCTGTCATGGTCATGTTCACTCTCAAACCTCCCCAAGCTGTAGAAACGTTGATTCAAATAATGCAATACTTCATAGGCAGAGAGGGGCAGCAGATAATCCTAATGCACTAGCTACAAATGCTCTTGCTTTGAGCTAACACTGGCAACCCTAGAAACACCCAAACCTGTGCTCCACGTAGCCTCCTGGTACTGCTGTTCACAGAATTAAATGGGCCCCTGATTCTTACCTGAGAAGGAAAGCTAGTGCATATCTCTGTGGCTGTCACTCACTTTACCGCACCAGGTGTTTCACATCCTATTTTTTTCTTCCTTCCTAACAAATTGATGCTGTGAAGGGTTTTACATTGTCTCTCAGGTCTTTGTTGGGGTCCTACCCACCCTGCTGTCTTGCATTCAGCCCTCTTCCACACCATGTCCTTGGCAGCTGACCACCTACTGCCATGCTGACCGATTTTTCTTGTTCAGAAACACGTTTCAAGGCTGCCTAATAACCCAGTGCTCCTGCCACAGTAGCAAAGCATTGACATTTTGAATGTCTTGCTCGTTACTTCTACATAAGGCCTTGGGGGATCAGGAAAATCAAGACCTTCAGAGTAATAAACTGTACACGATCCCTCTCCTTATCCCCCTCATGCTGAGACATGTTTACCAAATGTGTGCTGACGTTGCAATTTCTATTAAGTCACTGTAACTAGAAGCAAGAGGCATAGCATTGTTACCGGCAACAGCATTGCTCTCTTTATAGACCTGGGGCTGCTAACCCAGCTTCTCCTCGTCAGTTATATTGAAGGTAGCACATAGTTTCTTCCATTCACTCCTGAGTCTGCCTGTCTCTTATTATTATTGTAGCACTGCTTCGGCGTAGAAGCATGAGTTCTTACGTTAAGCCAGAATGGATGGCAAAACCAACCATCAGTTTATAAAAACGGTGGAATATTTGTGTGTGTGTACGTATGCCCTAAGTGGTGGTTTTATTGTACTTATACATTCATTGTAATAGGCAGTAAACACAAACTGCAGTACCCTCACTTTTTTGCTTCCTATATGCATCATGCTGTGACAGCCTCACAGGCTTAAACAGCAGCATGCAATTCAGTGCTATAAATCCACTGTGTTATTATAGCAGGTATAACATTTATTTATAATTAATGGCAGAGACCTTACACCGTAATACCAATTATTTTTGTTTGTTTTTTTAAAGGACTAAGAAATGACGGTTTGCTTTTGTTTTTTATTACTGCCATGGCAACACAATCCGGTTGCAAACGCTCCTGTTGTAAAGAGAGGTGGAGGAGAAGGCGTTAAAGCGGAGTTGGCAACAGAGCTACAGAGAGAAGCACAAGGTCCTTTTGTCTGCAGGGCTCTCTGTAGATCAACCTTTTTGTAATACTGTTTGTAAAACTCTTCGTGGCAGTGTAAACTAAATACATGCAACAAAACTTGAAGTGCAGTTTGTTTAGCCCAGGGGTGGGCAAACTTTTTGGCCCGAGGGCCACATCTGGGTGGGGAAATTGCATGCAGGGCCATGAATGTAGGGCTGGGGCAGGGGGTTGGGGTGTGGGAGGGAGTGCGGGGTGCAGGAGGGGGTGCGGAGTGCAGGAGGAGGCTCAGGGTAGGGGGTTGGGGTGCAGGGAGGGGTGCAGAGTGCGGGAGGGGTCACAGGGCAGGGGGTTGGGGTGTAGGAGGGGTGCAGCAGGGGGCTCAGGGCAAGGGGTTGGGGTACAGGAGGGGTTCTGGGTGCGGGCTCCGGCCCGGTGCCGCTTACCTTGAACGGCTCCGGGGTGGCAGCAATGCGCAGCGAGGCTAAGGCAGGCTCCCTGCTTGCCCGCCTGCCCTGGCCCCGCATCGCTCCCGGAAGCAGCCGGCACCACGTCCCTGTGGCCCCTGCAGGAGGGAGGGCAGAGGGCTCCGCGCGCTGCCCTTGCCTGCGGGTACCTCCCCCGAAGCTCCCATTGGCCGCAGTTCTCCGTTCCTGGCCAATGGGAGCTGCAGGGGGCGGTGCCTGCTGGTGAGGGCAGCATGCGGCACCCTCTTCCCCCCACCTCCCAGGGGCCGCAGGGACGTGGTGCCGGCCGCTTCTGGGAGCGACACGGGGCCAGGGCAGGCAGGGAGCTTGCTGGGCCATGGGGCTGGCAATCCCGTGGGCCAGATCCAAAGCCCTGACGAGCCGGATCTGGCCCGCAGCCTGTAGTTTGCCCACCCCTGGTTTAGCCAGTCTAAACATGCAGCTTGCCTGTGAACACCATGCCTTCAAGTGCACAGAGCTGTGGCGGGACAGGGAAGTACTTGCATGGGAGCCTTCCAGGGAACCCCTTGCTGTTGTAGAAAGGGTGCCATGGTGCCCCTCAACTCTTTGAACCAATGCCCTAGCACAGTCTTAGAGGCCACTGCGCTGCTGGACGTGCTACCTCTCAGATGAGTTTTGTGACCACTTGCAGTAGTCATGCGAGAATATTCCATACACTGACGTTAGCCTGGGTGTCCTGGCCACGTTGTAGAATTCCATTCCACCTTCCTAACTTCTGCTTCTTGTTGCAAGTGAATACAGCATTCTACACTTGCTGCTGTTCACTCCTGTGTTGTGGTACTATGCATAGTTGCTGTGTTTCAGCAACACCTCATTTGTCAAAGGGATTAATGACACCACCCTCCCTCATGGGGAGTGTTAGGAGGCTAAATATAAGGTCTGCAAGAGCTTTGAGAGTCTCAGAGGACCACCTTTGAGTATGTTGGCCAAAGTGACTGGCCCATGATTATGCAAGGAGTCAGGGCTCCAGCCAGGAACAGATACCAGATCTCAGGATTTCTGGTCCTTTTTTCTTTAACCACAAGACCGTTCTTCCTCCCTCTCATGATCATTTAATTAATTAGCTGATATTTGTACAACCATTTGAAGATGTCTGGCCAACTTCAACTGAGGTGTAACACCAATGAAATCAGTGATCTCAAACACCAGGGCTGGATTTCACCAGAGAAGGCCCAAACGGATAAAGTGTAAGTGTGGTTATTACCTACAATCAAGTCTTACTCTTTGGCATCAGCACCATTACAGAATGAGTAACTGGGTCTGAAACTGCTGTCCCTTTTGCATTGACGGCAGTATTCATGAGGGGAAAGTTTAAGGCCTGATCATGCAAAAGCACTGGGACCTTAGCGGGTACATAATGGATCTGACTTCCAGAGGTGTTGAGCACTCCCAGCTCCCATTGTTTAGCTGGAGTTCTGAAACTGAAGCCCAGAGCTGTCCGGGGTAGCTTTTCTTTGCCCGGCTGTGAAATTCTGCTTGTTTACACTGTAAATTCTTCGAGGGATGGTCCCTATTGTATTTCCCTTAGGATTATGCGCATGCACCCGGAGCTGGCGCTTTTAAACATAGTGGGGTCTGTTGGTCGGCCCATGTGCCCTTGTTCCGCCTCGTGGTTTTGACTGAGATGATAAAGGGCGGGGTGGACCGATTGCGCTCTCAATTCCGTCTCACCGCCGCATGGCCCGAGTTGGCGCTCCTGCTGTTCTCTCGTTCCTTGTGACGTACTTTCCCTTTTTCAGTAAAAAGACTGTTTGTTCTTGTCTATAGTTAGCATTTATTAGTTTTTAGTGTTAGTAGCAGTTTTATTGGGATTTAGGACTCTGGGATGCCATTTTGGCGGTTTTCCGCCTTGCCTAGCACAATGTGATCATGGGCCAGGACTGGGGCTCCTCGGCGCTACAACAGTACAGTAATAATAATGCTACTCCAGGGGAAGCCGATTCCATTTTCTCTCTGCTCCAGAATGCCAGGGTAACTGGGGACGGGGAGAGTGGCAGCAGCAAAACAAGTGGGTGAGAGGCAGCGTCCTGCTAGGAAGGGGGAAAGCCTTCAATAATAGGCACTGTGTTCGGGGAAAAATAGAGACGTGCCAGTGTGTGGCCAAGGTGAATGGGCTCCTTTGTGTTCTCACAAAGCCGTATTGTGAGCGGCTTGCAGCAGGTACGCTGAGCTGCCCCGGGGAACCTCGCTCAGGGGCCGTGGCTGGTTAAAGGAGCCCGTCTCCCCGGACAGCAATGGCAACGATACCAAGGGCATGTTTGGGTTTTTGTCGTTGTGAGAGTGCAATGGAGCTCAGCCTAATAGTTTCAAAAACGGCAGCCCGAGCTGCCGAGCACCTGGCAGGTTTCGATGCTGAGAAAGGAGTACGTCTTGGTTCTGCTTTGCAGCCGCTGAGCAGATGCGAGTCCTAGCAAGGGACTTGGAGGAGTTGACACTGAGTAACTAAGACCCTTTGCATCTTAACCATTTCATCAGGATTTCCACTCCCTGAATCCTTCGGCTGAGTCATTTTGCGGCTTCTTATTATACATGGGGGCTGAGTGATGGAGCTACCTTAAGAGGAAATAAAGGGGTTTGTCCAGCCACTGTGTTCAGTTAGGGCTAGACCTGGAGTCAATAGTAGAGGTTCAGGTAGATAGAAATGGGAAGGGAGATCTCATGGCACCCGTGGGAGACTAAGGGGGCAATGTGGAGGAGTGCTACTCTCTCCAGCCAAGGAGAGGAGGGGAGTGGTGCCTCTCCCCATCGCTTTAACCCCTGCTCAGGGTCGGCTCCAGCATTTCTGCCGCCCCAAGCAAAAAAAAAAAAAGCCGCGATTGGCGGCGGCAGTTCAGCGGCAGGTCCTTTGCTCCTAGAGGGAGTGAGGGATCTGCCGCCCCCGAATTGCTGCAGGTGCCGCCCCTCTCCCTTGGCCGCCCCAAGCACCTGCTTGTTAAGCTGCTGCCTGGAGCCGGCCCTGCCCCTGCTCTATAGGACCTTTTAATTCTCCAAGAGAGCTTGGTTCCACTAGAGCTTGGCAGACTCTGGCCCTTCCACGTTAAGGGTCAGATTGTGACTGGCCCTCACATAGGCTTGTCGGGATCAGGGCACACGAGAAGTTTTCCTTCTCTCTTTGCAGATCCCGCCCATGGGAACAGCACAATAGCAAGCCCCGTGAGCAATGCCCTTTCCTCATACCCTGCAACCCAAGCAAACAAATGATCCAAAATAGGGTGGTGAGGAGGTGGGGCTCCTGTCACCAACCGGCAGAGGGGGCCAGCACTTTGGGGGGGGGATCGAAGGGAGAGAGAAGCATCATAGCGCAACCCCCCTTCATGTGCCTGATCTGTCCCAGTGTCCCCCAGCCCCAGGCATGGGCTGGCTCCACACCATCCATATGCAGGGCTGTGCGTAAACATCACAGTCTAGCCCAGCGTTTCTCAAACTGGGGTCCATGGACTCCCTGGACCCTGCTGATCAACTCCTCCCCCTCCCTCCCTCAACTCCTTCCCCCTACATGCCTGGGAACAGCTGTTCCACCGTGTGCAGGAGGCGCTGGGAGGGAGGGGGACAAGCAGGGATGGGGCACGCTCGGGGGAGGGGGCAGAATCATGTCCAGGGCCGCCCGCCCTGCTGATCAATTCGTTCCTCTCCCTCCCTTAACTCCTCTCCCTCCCTCCCAGCACCTCCTGCACGCTGGAGAACAGCTGTTCCACTGCGTGCAGGAGGCACGGGGGGACGGGGACGGGGGTGCTCAGGGGAGGGGGAGGAAACAGGAAGGGAAAAGGCGTGGAGTAGGGGCAGGAAGGGGTGGGGTGGGGGGGGGGGGGGGGGGGGGGGGGGGGGGGAGTTGGGGGCGCACAACAAAATTTTAAATCAAAATAGGGGTCCTCGGTTTACTAAAGTTTGAGAACCACCGATCTAGCCCTAAGGGGCTCAGTTTCCCAGCTTGTCTTTCCTGCTTTCTTGCCTGCAGCGTTTCTCTAAGCAACAGCTGTTGGGAACACTCCACCACACATTCCCACGCTGCAAAGCACATGCCATCTGACACAGCCCCTCTTCCCCTCGAAACCCACCTTCCCCTTCCCCTGCTGAAAGTCCAGTTAGGTCCTTGGGTGACTACACCAATTTTGTTTTTAGGTTAATTGAAGACTCCTCTTAGGAAAAAGTCACCCTGAAGTGCCGACCAAAATGTGATTGAAAAGCAGCCCTTGCCATTGCCATGCCAGAATAATGTGGAGCTCCTGTAAATGCTAGTGGTTTGGGGTCTCCTTGGGGAACCCTTTTTCTGTACTGATCACTCTGTCCAAACGAAGTGACCTGTGCAGTAGCAAAATCCCCAGGGAAAGACTCAGACGAGTCTCTCAGCACCAAGACATGCCTGTAAAGGGACCCTAGCAGTGTAAGTCATAATGCTTAGGAAGTAAAAGCTGTGACAGACCCAGACCAGTGGGGTACAGGAGTCTGGTAGAGGGCAAATATACTGGTCACTGGATGAGTAGTTTTCTGTTCCCTGAGTGACCAGAGCAGGAACTGCACTAGAGTAATCAGGAACCTGCTAGAACCAGTTAAGGCAGGCAGGCTAATTAGGACACCTGGAGCCAATTAAGAAGAAGCTTCTAGAATCAATTAAGGCAGGCTAATCAGGGCACCTGGGTTTTAAAAGGGGCTCACTTCAGTTTGTGGTGCGAGTGTGAGGAGCTGGGAGCAAGAGGCGCAAGGAGCTGAGAGGGAGAGGGTGTGCTGCTGGAGGACTGAGGAGCACAAGCGTTATCAGACACCAGGAGGAAGGTCCTGTGATGAGAATAAGGAAGGTGTTTGGAGGAGGCCATGGGGAAGTAGCCCAGGGAGTTGTAGCTGTCATGCAGCTGTTACAGGAGGCACTATAGACAGCTGCAGTCCACAGGGCCCTGGGCTGGGACCCGGAGTAGAGGGCGGGCCCGGGTTCCCCCCAAACCTCCCAATTGACCTGGACTCTGGGTTCTTCCAGAGGGGAAGGTCTCTGGGCTGTTCCCCAACCCACATGGTGAATCTCTGAGGCAAGAAAATCCGCCAATATGCGCAGGACCCACCAAGATAGAGAAGGAACTTTGTCACAAAACTTCATGACATAGCTCAAAGGGCACAAAGCCTTGGTCTAGAGGCACTGCCTGTGTGAAGTGAGTTTATTGATTCTAAGATACTTTGACATGATCACTGCTTTATTTTCCTGTTTGCCTGGAGCTTCAGAAGAGCTAACACCATAGAGTGGGAGTACCATAGGCGTTTAAGCAGGTGAGACTATTGGACCAAATCGAGCTTTTCCAGTCTATAGAAATTACATCCAGAAAACCATGTTAAAAGAACGTTAAAGTTGCAAAGTCAAGAGCTGCATATTTAGGCGTTTCCAGAATTAAGGCTGCCCGTGCAACTTTAATTCAGCCCCCTTGTGTGTATGCCTTATGAGAGTCTTTAATTACAGGATCACGTCCTATCCTTTTCCACAAGAGCCATGGCTCCGCCCACTTCCTTCCCCATCCTACCCACCTGCATGGGTGTCGCAATGAAGCAGCTCTGTAGCAGTGGCAGATTTAACGGTCAGCAAATGATGATACCACTCCCCACCCCCCGTCTCCTCCTCCTATCTGCCAGTAGCAGAGGAACAAAAAGATGGGCCCTGATGCAGGTTTTTATTGTGGATGAGCTACAAACCGACAAAGCTGAATATCCCATAGATGATCTTAAACACCCCCAAACCCAAAGACCCTGTAAATGAACTTGAAAGGAACAAAATCAAAGGCCCTGTAGATGAACAGATCAACAATGAAGCAGGTCAAAACAGTCTCTTTGCTGGAATAGGTTTGATGTTCCCATCTGATAAAAGTTACTTTCAAGATTCAGTTTTATCAGCTGAGCAATTGCATATGCTTGTACAAATTGGTCCTTGCTAGCCCACTGAAAGTAATATGCCAAATGGATCGTTTCTTTTTTTTCCCTACAAGACATCATATTTTATCTTCATTTTACAGAATGAAAAATGCACCGCATGTGGGTTTGCATGTCAAGTTGCTT
>NW_020664409.1:99835765-99870263 GCF_002925995.2 Terrapene triunguis | reverse complement strand
ATTAGGGGTGACATTTTCAAAAGCGTTCAGCACTGGCCTGACTGTGCTCCTATTGACGTCAATGGGAGTTTTATCAGAAACTTCAGTTTTAGGCTAGTGCCGAGAGCTTTTGAAAATTCCACCTCAAAAGTTGCCATGACATTTCTGACGAGAGTGGGAGTGTGAACCCCAGACCATGAACTAATTCCGAAGTGGATAACATTTCCTTGTCTAAATCACCCCTTTATTTTCAAGTGGACTCAATAGTTTTACCTCCTCTTCCAAGCTATTGCGTAGCGATGCTAGTGCACTGTTAAACAGCTCCCACGGTGCACCCTAGATGTGGCTACATTTCAGTCATGAATGAAGTGATTCCTGGGCACATAAAGTTCTGAGGTCTATTGGGAAGAAAGCCACTTGTGTACGTGAAGGCAGAATTAAATGTAGGGTTACCATATGTCCGGGTTTCCCCGGACATGTCCGGCTTTTGGGTCTTTAAATAGCCGTCCGGGGGGAATTTGTAAAAAGCTAAAAATGTCCGGGATTTCCCCCCGGACGGCTATTTAAAGACCCAAAAGCGAGGACAGGGCAGCCGCGCTGGGGGAACCGCGGCAAGCCGGCGCCGCCGGCACCACTCACCTTTCCTCCCTGGGCCCTGGGGCAGCGTGCAGCTGAGAGCTCCCGGCGCGGCGGCGCCAGCCCACGGGGCCCCCTGCCTGGCCGGCAGGAGCCTACAGAGCGCAGCCCTCCCCCTGCCCCGGCACACAGAGAGGCAGGGAGGTCTCACTCCCCTGCGTGCTGCAGCGGGGCGGGGCTTGTAGACTCGGGCAGAGAGACCCCGCCCCTGCCCCCCTCCCCTCGACCCGACCCAACCGTAGGAAGGGGCCAGAGGGACTGGGAGGGACCTGCCTGCTGGATGCTTCCTGGGAGCCGCTCCAGGTAAGCACTGCTGGGCTCACCTGGCCCCCTGGCAGGTCCCTCTGGGGGGGCTCCCCTCAGGCCCCACCCTGACCCTGTTCCCTCAGCCTCCCCCGCAGGCCCCCTTGTGCCCCCCACCCTCAATCCACTGCCCTCAGCCCCCCTGATCCTGTTCCCTCTGCCTCCCCCACAGTCCCTCCCCTCCCCCCATCATCTCACCCAACCCACTGTCCCCAGCCTCCACCCTGACCCTGTTCCCTCAGCCTCCCCTGCAGTTCCCCCTGTACCTCCCACCCCGAACCCACTGCCCTCAGCCTTGCCCTACCCCAAATCTCTTCTTCAGCCTCCCCCGTCATCCCACCCCCTCAACTTCCCACCATTCCAGTACTGCTCCCCTCTGTCTCATCCCCTCCAGACCCTGTCCCTCTCCCCAATCCCCCAACCCTCCCCAGCCCCATTGTCTCCCCCGCCCCACCCCACTCTACACCGCTCTCTCTACCCTGTCTCATTCATGCTCCCCTCAGCCCCTACCCTACTCCCCCCATCCCAGTCCTGTCCCATCCCCCTCAGCCCCCCCCCAGTCCCAGTCCTGTCCCCCTCAGTTCCTCCACCTTGCTTCCCCCGGTCCATCCCCACACACCCACCGACTCCCTTGACCTCCCTCCCCCCAATCCCACTGCCTGGACCCACCCCCGTCCCACTCAGGACATGCATGAAAAAGAAGCAATGGGCTTAAATTGCAGCAAGGGAGAGTTAGGTTAGACATTAGGAAAAACTTCCTAACTGTAAAGGTAGTTAAGCACTGGACAAATTACCTAGAGAGGTTATGGAATAGCAGTCATTGGAGTTTTCTAAGAGGTTAGACAAACACCTGTCAAGGATGGTCTAGTTGTTATTACTCAGTCCTGCCTCAGTGCAGGGGTTTGACTAGATGACCTGTTGATGTCCCTTCCAGTCCTACATTTCTGTGATTCACACTGAATTGCCTTGTGCCACTGTCTAGTAGTAGTGGCACACAGTTCTCTGACATGCAGGTTTATAAAATTGTAGTTAATATACAGTTTAGAGTATAGCAATTTTAAAGCTCTGCATGTTCAGACCAACTGAGCTGAAAATTGTGATCGTGTATTCAAAACTATTAAGATGTGGGCTGAAATAAAATCAGCATGAATTGCTCAACAATATCAATGGAATCAGCATTGCGCTGCTATATATTGTAAAACATTACAGTGAAATCTTGCAAGTATTACATAGCACGCCGCCTTGCCCAAGTGGTAACTAAGCATAACATCTTCCTGTTTCAACATTCTTAACTTGTATCCCTCCTAGAAGTTGTTTTTTTTCAAACACTGAATGCTGCTAAGTTATGAGTTTTAACAGGTATTTTTTCTTTTAAACCACAGCACTGAATGTTATTCTAAAATTGTTTTCCAAATATTCTTAAACTCCCAGTTTATCCCCCGCTGATGTTCATTGTGAAAAGTATTGCAGGTCTAATAATAATATTTGGCACTTTTGTAATTCACTGTCCAACATGTGTGTTGTGCCCTCCTGTGGTGGATTTTTAGAGGATAACTGTATAGCTACCAGCTAAGGGAGTTATAGCTTGAACTCAAGTAGTAGAAGCTCATGCTTTTAAGTCTGGATGGCTCGGGTTCAATCTTTGGTGACTAGCTATGATGGAGGTTGCTATGCTTATAATCCCTTTAATCAGAAGTTCTGAATATGCTTTGTTGTAGGCAGAACTAGCCTATAGTTAAGCAACCGAAAATTTAGAATGGGAAGTGTTGAAATGTTGGGAAGCCTTATAATTTTGCCAATCTGGAACGAACATCCCATCTGAGGGATGGGGGCGGGGAGAGAGGAGAGTGAGACAGGACCAGGAAACTGGGACAAGGAATCCAGAGCGGTAGTGGGGGGCAGTTGAAATCCGATGAGGAGCTGGGGCGGGTTAGACAGCAATAGGATAGACATAGACTGGAGGGGACGGGGAAGAAGGGTCTTTGACTACTAGAGACCACTCCGTTCTCTGAACATTTGATTCGCGGGAAGCAGGGGAGGGGGAAGAGTAGGGGGCGGAGCGTTCAGGGGAGGGGGCGGAGTCGGGGCAGGGACTTTGGGGAAGGGGCGGAGTTGGGGCAGGGCCGGGGGCGGAGTTGGGGCGGAGCCGGGGCCCCTTGGAGTGTCCTCTTTTTCCAGGACTGCAATATGGTAACCCTATTAAATGGCTATCTTTTAAAGTACCGTAATTACACTCCTTCTCCACCAAAGGGCTGCAGGAAAGGGCAAGGGTATGGGAAAGTGCCACACTGGTGAAATTCTGTCCTGGAATGCACATTTGTATCATCCCAAACTTTCCAGTGGGAGCTGTACAGTTGCACCTGAGATTTTAGCTCAAATGTTACATCTCCTCTGCTATCTTTGTGTCGAGATAATGCCTGCTGCTGCTTCTGAGATCATCCCTGGTGCTACTAGAGTTAACCAGACATGAAATTCAGTAAACTGGGAGTGTATCCTGCCCCACTGGGTCTCGGGATGTTACTTAGCCATTTTTGCTGGGGATGAGTGGTCTGCTGGGGATGAGTGGTCTGTTGAGTGAAATGTCTTGCTATTGTGATACACCAGATAGCCAAAAGTATTCCTCACCTCTGCAAACAGTCCCCGAACTGTGAACTGGCATCACAATCCTGACTTCATAACCAATGACCTACGGACAGTGTTCTTCTAACGTCTGGTGTACCTTTAAGATATGGGACAAACTGCAGCCCTGGTGCTGAATGCAAATCCTATTGCCATCACTCGAGCTGTGCCTGATGGAGCTTGGTTCACGGACTCTGTGATCTCAGCCTAGCACTCCAAAGGCAAAAGCTTTGCTTTTGTATCTGGGTTGCCTGATTTGCACACTGTTTTCTTTTGTGTTAATTTTCCTACTTTCATAAACCTGTGGACTACAGCACAATTCCCCATTTTTTTTAAATAGGGAAAATCCATTTTGTACCGTATTAATTAAATCTTCTTGTGCTAATCTTGCCTATATGAGAAAGGGATACTTTGAATTTCCCTTTGAACCAGAAATCCCTTAAATATGCAAAGAGCACTGGCTGCCTTAACATTCTCTCTTGTATTTTTAATCATGTAAGAAAACTGAGAAAAGGTGCTGCAATTTTTTTTGGGGGTGGGGGGTGGGGGGTCCCTCTGGCTTTCAATTATCAGTATCTACACAATTCACTATTAACATTTTAATGCGCTTTAGATTGCACAGTCCAGCCACCGTATATGCGCCTTTGATATATGCAAATCCTTTTTGTATGCAACTCTTGACATATTTTCATATTCAGGATTATGTGAAGCCCTTTTCTGTGCCTCTAATGTTTGCTAATCTTTGTTTCTTTAAAAACACTTTTCTAAACTCCAGATGTAAAGCTGCAATTTGTGCTTTGCTGGAATCCTTCATCTCTGCAATTCCTCTCCTGGGTCCAGGCTGCTCTGTGGGTCCAGGCTGCTCTGTGGGTCCAGGCTCCACTGCCATTGAGTCAAAGGCAAAGCTTCCATTGACTTCAGTGGGGCAGGAATGGGCGCTATGTGCTGAACTTGACTTTGATCATGTGGCCTTCATAACATTTGGAGTGGGAGGAAATGCATGAAGCACATAGCAGGCCAGACTGGTCACACTTGAAATGAAGGGTACATTAATCAATCATGCATAAAAATGAATACATGATTAATAGGTGGTTCAGTAAATTTTTAGTCAAACTGTCATAGTTTGTTATAGACTTCAATAGATCAACAGGTGGCATATAACATCCTTGACTGATATGGATTATAGATGGTTATGAACACACTATTTATGTCTGTAACATGCTGTTATTTGTTAACACTTTACAAACTATTTAGTGTGCGACCACTAAATTTTCAAAAGGATGTGTAACGGATTGCCTGCATACTGTTTTGCACACACCCCCTTGCACAAACGCCAGCTCCAATATATATGCAAATGCCCATGTGTGAGTGCACACCTACTGGAATTTGTGTGAGGGCGGTGTGACACGTGCGTTTCTGAAACTGGCTCGTAATATACAAAATTCACATCTCCATAACATAAGAAGTGCAAAAGTGAAATCACACCCAGGATAGTGAAGGAACAAGTCCCTGTGGTGATACCAAGTTTTCCTTAGAGAAGATGCAGTGCAGATAATGAATAAATGTTTAATGCTGCCTCAGGGTAGATGGCGTAATTATTATAAGACAAGAATTGTCAGTTTACAAAGAAACAACCCTGCAAAGAACTGTTTGTCCTCATTTCAAATTAGAGATGTGCAGGGAATCCTAGATAGGATGGTCGGAGATGAGCACGTGGGCCAGACAGTCTGACTCCTTGTACGGTTAGTCACTACAAAAAGACTCCCCCAGCCTTACCCATTAGTGGACAGTTGCCCGTATCAGAGAAGCTACTCCCTAGTTTATCCCAGTTCAGGCTTATAAACTGTCAGCGTGCAACCCAGCTTGCCTGCCTAGCAGCACGTGGGGAGGTTGGGGAGGAAAGGTATGTACCTCAAGAGCTTCTAATGACATATGTACTATAGTGTAGGGTAGGAAGAGATCTGCTAACACAAGCCTAGTGGGGAGAAAAGCATGATTTCTTCATCAAGCTGAGGACGGTTAGCTGGATGACCTGATCTGAAAGTAGCTTCCCAGCAACGCACGTCTGTAAGGGACAGTGCTGCCGATGCTTTTTCTTCCACTGCCGTGTTATCAGCACATTGCTGGTGAGCAGTGTCAAGCTGCGAAGCGTCCAATACATCAAGCTGTGAAGCAATCCAACGCTGCTCATAATACGTTGGCACCAGTGCGGCCAAATTGGACCATGGGCTTTTTCTCTCACAGGCTCTCGAGTTTATCCCCAAAACCCTTTAGTACGTAAAGATGCCGAAGCGACATGTACTGCAAATGGCTCAGCAGGGGGGCGCACCATGCTACATTACCCAGCATGCGAGCATGTTTTTAAGATGGCATAGCTTCCCAGGAAAGACAGTCACCCACTAGCATTAGTTAATCTCTCCTGGGGCTGGCCTTTTGTCAGATTTTTGTCAGGGCCTGGAGGAAGAAACAGTGGGCCCCTGTGGAGCAGTTTGCAAGTGGTGATTGGTGTCACGCTGTCTGGAGTGCCAACCTCTGAGCACACTGTCAAAAGCAGGGCAAACACTCCAAACTGGTGGTATGTTATAGAATTAGATTTCACCAACCCAGCCCCAATGTGAACTCCCAAAGTATTATAATAGTCTTATAGTGGAGTCACAGTTCAGTCAGCTTGCCTGATTGGCAAGGTAGAAATATGTAATGATCACTTACACCAAAAATCACAAAACATTCAGGTTACACCCAATTCCAAGAGACCAGTCACTCACCTGGGTCCATTTGCATCCTAGATTTCACGCCAAAGACAACACTGGTAGCCAATTCTATAGTAAACTAGCTACAGGTTTATTAGCTTAAAAAAAAGGAATGAGAGTTATCGAGAGGTTAAAGCAGGTAAAAATATTTATATAGATGAGTCACAGACTATAATTTCAAAAGATAGCAGAGA
Organism: Terrapene triunguis; assembly: GCF_002925995.2. NCBI lineage: Eukaryota > Metazoa > Chordata > Testudines > Emydidae > Terrapene > Terrapene triunguis. The sequence continues at coordinate 99,863,782 of NW_020664409.1, read as the reverse complement.
TGTCGTAATCTGCCAGTTTCCCAAAAGTCTTTTAGGGCTACCCAGATTAACTGTGGATTTGCGTTGTCTCGTTCAGTTATTCTGCCCTGTTCAAATCCAACCAGTCCAGAGATGATGAATATTTCCTTGGGTCTATATTTATAGCTTCTTTTCACAGAAACCAAGCTGACAGCAACAGTTCTCACTCAGATCCCTTCTTCATGGAGGGTGGGGGGAGGAATACACTTAACAAAGTCTTTGATCTCACACACACACACACACACACACACACACACAATGACCATTTGCTTTCCATGCGCAGGAATTAGCACTTTCCTGTTAAAGTTCTTCATTTGCATTACACAAGGCTTCTTTCTCGTTTGATGGGTTACTTAATTCCAGGGGTCTATACAATGCAACTGTTTGCTATAACATTATAACTGGGTACAGATAAGTGAAAACAATGCATGCAACATCCGACCAGTTTTTCATGAAGTGTAAACACTAAACACGTTCTTGCACATTTTAACATCTACCTCGAACTATCCTAACACACAAGTGACCTGGCCTGTCTTCCAGCTGTGTGTTTGTCAGTTTTCAGCTGACACCTAGGCTTTACCCAGAGCTGGCACTTGGCTTACCAGCATCACAGCTGGTTCCTGAGACTGACACGTTGGCACACAAATCATGTTTGCATGAAAATGTGCCAACACGGGCTGCAGACTTAGCTGCGTCTTGCTCTGTTATAGCCATAATGAGCTAGGAAAGGTCAGCTGGGGAGGTTTATTTTGGTTAATTACCAGACGTTAGTCATTTTTCCACATAGGCTGGAAGGGGTTGCAGTGTGGTTATAGTCAGTAATTGGTATCAATCTAAAATGGCCCCTTACTTAGCTTATCAACTTTCTATAAATGACGTAGATCCAGGGTGTAACTCCAGTGATTTCAATAGTTCATGTGTCTTCTAGTCATAACTTGTTATTCCACTGACTCCTAGCCTGGCTTGGTGAATGGAGCTCAGTGAGGGAGATGGAGTCTGTCCTGCCTCATGCATTATCAGGACAATTATTAGCTACCTGAGGGGGAGGGATAGCTCAGTAGTTTGAGCATTGGCCTGCTAAACCCAGGGTTGTGAGTTCAGCCCTTGAGGGGACCATTTAGGGAGCTGGGGCAAAAATCTGTCTGGGGATTAGTCCTGCTTTGAGCAGGGGGTTGGATTAGATGACCTCCTGAGGTCCCTTCCATCCCTGATACTCTATGATTCTATACCTTCTCAAGGCAGAAGTTCAGCTACCCTGAGAACAGGAGTACCTGGATGGGTGGTGATGAGTTCAGAAGCAGAAAGGCCACAGGTGGATTTTAAGATCCTGGATTGAGTTTGAAGCACCAGCAGCTAGAAAAATCCATCTTTTGACTTATACGTAGTGATTTGGGATCAGGGAGGGAGACTAAATATGTAACGTCGAGAGTCACTTTTACTGAGTCCTTCTTCACTTAGAGTCTGATCCAAAGCCTGTTGACTTTGCTGGCTTTAGGTCCGCCCCCTTAAGAACATGTGATTGCCATCAATGTAGCTTGAGATATATCCCCAGATGTTGATGTGTTAATTACTTATGCTAAACAATCTGTTCCACCTTGTATTTAGCTGTGACACTCTCGGTACCTTTCTGCAAGTCTGGGAAGAGCTCTGTGTGGCTCGTAAGCTTGTCTCTCTCAGCCATCTTATGTCTCTAACTTCTTTCATGGTATTCCCAGCTCAGATGGCAGCAGCAGGAATTTGGTCTAGAAATTAACCTGGCACTTTACCTATGGGGGAAGGTATAACCCTACCTGATCCTTTTCACGTTTTGCTCCTTAGCACTGCGAGTTCACAAAGGCTATGTCTACACTGTAGCTGGGAGCATGCCCCCCAGCCCGCGTAGACCGACACGCACTAGCTTCGCTCAAGCTACCGCACTAAAAATAGCAGAGTGGACGTTACAGCAGGGGAGACAGCATGGGATAGCCACATGAGTACGAGCCTGCTTGACCCCCGGGGTCTGAGGTTGGGTGGTTAACTCGTGCCACAATGTCCACGCTGCGCCTTTCAGTTGCTAGTGAAAGCGAGTCTGTCTAGAAGAAACCACTCCTTGAAGTAGCTGCTGAGGTATGCAGGGGCAGGGAAAGCCTCTATTTCTCCTCCTCAACCTATTTGGACAGAATGTGTCTGCACTCCCCAGCCGGTGGGGTGAGGGAGGAACGGTGACAGTTGCTGTTTGAGTGCAGATAGGCACCCAGACTCTTCTGGTCCAGACTTTCCCTGGAAAGCCGCAGAGGGGGGTTCCCTTACAACCCTGTTCTGTGACATGCACTGAAGTTTGCCAAGATAAATATTTATTTTCAGGGACCAGAATCCAGGTTTCCCCTTGCAAGTTCCTATTAACCCTGTGCAGAGAGCTGGGCGAGAAGGCCATTCACTTAACTGACTTGCGGCTCCGTTATGCATATCATTAAGCAATGCCAGCACTCAAGTGTAGATTAAATCAGCAGGCAGAGAAAGCGCCTATCTAGCTGCCTGGCCTGCCTTGGAAGTCTGCAGGCTGATACGGTGAGATAAACATTTATTTATTCAGACAGTTAACCTCCTGAGATGCTTAACTCTTACTCTGCAGAAACTGCTTCCCGTTCTTTCCCATGCATTATGATGAACGAAATGATGCCAGCTCCTCTTCCCGACACCTTTCTCCATCTTGGAATAATCCCTGGGAATTGCTGCCTTCTAACCAGGCCGCCATGTGCATTTCCTCATAGGGTTTGATGCTTTGAGAATATTTGGCTTCACAAGGCACCTTGGGATGATGAATTGGTGTCCCTTGGGGTTCAGTGTTTTAATAAATCTAGGGGTTGCACACTGACAGTCTAGCCTGCTTTATAAGCTGTGACCCAGCTTCACAGTAACCATTGTTGTGGAAAAACGACCACGCGTTGTGTTTGGATCAGAATCGCCTGAGGCCTTTTTATTTTCATGCATGCACGGGGGGTACCAGTGAACTAGCAATCCCCCCGACTACAGAATTTTGCATAGCTTATATGGCATAAAACCACAATTAGGTAATGCATACTTTCTTATCAACATTATTGCCATATTTGGAATACACTCTCCAAAAAAGGAATATCGCTTAGCAAGCTTTCCTGTTTTTCACAGTCTATCCTATTGCGGTTCCTAAGCTTCCCCAAAACTGTTAATGAGCCATTATGAATCATAGGCCTTGTAATTATAGATAGTTCTGCTTTTCTACTTTTCCTCTATTCTGCCTCTAAAAACCCTTCTCCTACAATAGACTTAACTAATGTTCAGGTCTGAACCAAAGTCCAGGCCCGAGCCAACTAAAGTTTAGGCCCTAGCAAACTTTTTCCTCCACAATTTCCCCCCTTTGGCGCTTCTAGCGCCATCTTTGGCCTAAACTTCCATATTCATGAGCCCTCTAATTTCCGTCTTTTCCTTTTCTCTTATCTCATCCCAACTTTTATCATAAACCTCATTAACAATCATTAAGGCTACCTGCTCCCTTGCAGTGGGCCTAGCAGAAAAATTACAAGCACAGCAATATCCCTTGCAACAGCAATAGCAAAAACATAATCCTAAAACAAACAATCCCAATACAACAATCAATCCGCTTATAGCAGCAACATGGTGTGGTTCATATATAATTTTGGTCACTGCACACAGCACGTCTCGACTAGTGCACAAGGAAGACAGTCGATAGGCGGTCTGAAAGGCACCTTTTTCTATTGGATACACATTTTCGAGGATATGAATTTGTCCCTGTAAGTCAGAAATTTTTTTAATCTTGGGCAACAATAAAAGCAAATTTTGGAAACGGTCAGGTATTAGAGAAGTCCAGTTAAAGGGCATCTAATACCAGAGAGGGGATTGAAATATTTTATCCGCCGGCCAGTAAATAATCTGGTTACTGGTGATCGTGGAGAGGTTAAAATGGGTGTCGTGCATGATATGAGCTTTGACAATCACGCAGCTGTCATTGGCCTGGAAAATCATCTCTCCTGTTAAGAGGGTCCCCAATCCCTTACCTTCCCAACAAACATTGTCATGAACAATGACTATTTCCCCTGGTTTAAGTTTACGCATGCATTGAAGCTGTGGGGGTTCCGATGGCCAGAGTGTCCATTGATTCCCCAATCCAATCCAAATATTGGGTGTTATTTCAGGGGCACCGACTATAAATCGGCTAGGTAAACCAGGTGGTTTTATTTCCCATATGTCTCGGTGAATCACCCAGTCCCAGATGCATCCTCCCCATGGATCAGGCAGGATTCGTTAAGGAACCAAGGGCGGAAATGACATGTAACTCACCTACCCCGGCTTGCACCTGGGTTAGTTGTGCCCCTATAATAAATCCTGTGCCCTTTTATAATTGGCCCAATTTTTCTGCATGCTGTTGATTTTTATAGATATTCCAAATTGCAGCTACACTATTAGCTCCATCCCACAGATGTCCAGTCAAATCTCTTTTTCGTTTGGGGAAAGCCCACGCCCGTTGTTGAGCTATCCGGAGAGCAGCCCCCCTTGAACAGTTGTAATATTTAGAGGTAATTTGGAAACTAGACAAGGGCAACATAAATCTTATGGTTCCCAGGGTGGCATTGATTACGGTCCATCGATTTCCATATATATCTCTTTTAGGGTTAGTCTTATACCACATTTGCTGACTAAACACCTTCACATATTTTTGGAAATCATTAACTCTAAAAACATAGGGTGGGGCATACTGCAATAGGGTACAGGTTACATTAATGGTCACGGGGATTATTTGAATACAATTAAAATTTCTTGAGGTTGAACAGAGTCTTTGGGTATATATTTGGCCCCCTTTTAACTGGGTGACTAAATAACAAAAGGGACCTTTCCCTGTTGAGGTGTTACAAACCCTGGGGATGGCCATCATGTCTACCCCCCTATAAAAAGCAAGAGAGGGTCCTGTGGCACCTTTAAGACTAACAGAAGTATTGGGAGCATAAGCTTTCGTGGGTAAGAACCTCACTTCTTCAGATGCAAGTAATGGAAATCTCCAGAGGCAGGTATAAATCAGTGTGGAGATAACGAGGTTAGTTCAATCAGGGAGGGTGAGGTGCTCTGCTAGCAGTTGAGGTGTGAATACCAAGGGAGGAGAAACGCTTCTGTAGTTGGATAGCCATTCACAGTCTTTGTTTAATCCTGATCTGATGGTGTCAAATTTGCAAATGAACTGGAGCTCAGCAGTTTCTCTTTGGAGTCTGGTCCTGAAGTTTTTTTGCTGTAAGATGGCTACCTTTACATCTGCTATTGTGTGGCTGGGGAGGTTGAAGTGTTCTCCTACAGGTTTTTGTATATTGCCATTCCTGATATCTGACTTGTGTCCATTTATCCTCTTGCGTAGTGACTGTCCAGTTTGGCCAATGTACATAGCAGAGGGGCATTGCTGGCACATGATGGCATATATAACATTGGTGGACGTGTAGGTGAATGAGCCGGTGATGTTGTAGCTGATCTGGTTAGGTCCTGTGATGGTGTTGCTGGTGTAGATATGTGGGCAGAGCTGGCATCGAGGTTTGTTGCATGGGTTGGTTCCTGAGTTAGAGTTGTTATGGTGCGGTGCGTGGTTGTGAAACAAAAACAGACTCGATTGAAGCCGGGGACCCAGAAAGGGCCACGTACTTGGCAGTAGCGTCTGCCAAGGCATTTCCTTTAGTAACCTAATCATAGAGCTTTTGGTGAGCAACACACTTCACAACTGCTATGATAGAGGGGAGTTGCAGAGCAGAGAGAAGAGCCTCAACATAAGGTCCATTACAAATTTTCCCCCCTTTTGATGTGAGAAACCCTCGGTGTTTCCAGAGCTGTCCATAGTCATGGACTACACCGAATGCATACCGGGAATCCGTATAAATAGTAACAGATTTTTTCGCTGCCAGTATACAAGCTCGAGTAAGAGCAATCAATTCAGCAACCTGGGCAGAGCGGGCTTCCGGGAGGGAATAGGCCTCCACAGGCTCATGTTGAGAGCAAACAGCATAACCAGCAACAAGCAAACCTGCCGGATTTCTAAGACAGGACCCATCTACATAAAACAATAGATCGGGGTTATGAAGCGGGGTATCCTTTAAATCAATTCGGGGGGTAGAAAGCTCGGCGGTTACAGTAAGACAATTATGTGGTTCCCCATCAGATGCGTTAGGGAGAAGAGAGGCAGAGTTGAGGACAGGACAACGAGAAAGAGTTACATTAGAAGCATTTATAAGCATCATTTCATATTTAGTAAGTCTAGAGTTAGAAAGATGCTGGGTACTCCCCTTTAAAAGTAGGGCCGTCACTGCATGTGGAACAGCAACGCACAAAGGGGATCCAAGAACAAGAGTGGCAGAAGTCTCAACCAGGACTGCAGCTGCAGCCACCGCCTTGAGACAAGGGGGGAGTCCAGTCGCTACTGGATCCAGAGGGGAGCTATAATAAGCAATGGGCCTCTGAACAGAGCCATGGGTTTGAGTAAGGACCCCCTGAGCTATTCCCTCTCTTTCATGACAATAAAGAGTAAAGGGCTTTTGATAATTTGGAAGACCTAGGGCAGGGGCCCTTGTAAGAGCCTTTTTAATTTGGGTGAAGGCTTCCTCTGTCTAAGGGGTCCACTGAAGGGGTTCTGGAATCCTATCAAGAGTCATCTTATGAAGAGGTTTAACAATAGCTGCATATCCAAGAATCCATTGCCTGCAATATCCGGCCATCCCCAAAAACCCTCTCATCTGCTTCTTTGTGGTTGGCCTAGGTATCTGGAGAATGGCCTGCACCCGTGCGGGAGACAGGTGCCTCTCCCCAGCCGAGATGTCATGTCCCAAATAATGGACTCTGGGTAGGCATAGCTGTAATTTTGTCTTAGAGACCTTGTGACCCTTTCTTGCTAGTGCTTGTAAAAGCACAAGGGAATCGGTCTGGGAAGCTTCTAGTGATGGGGAAGCTAAAAGCAAATCATCTACATACTGGACCAAGGTGGACTTCATTGGAAACACAATATCATCTAAATCCCTTTTGAGGGCTTGAGAAAACAGAGCAGGTGATTCAGTATAACCTTGGGGTAGTCTGGTCCAAGTATATTGAAGTCCTTGGTAGGTAAAGGCAAACAAATACTGACTATCTTCATGAATCGGGATAGAAAGGAAAGCTGAACAAAGATCAACGACAGTAAAATAAGTAACCGAAGAGAGAATAGAGGAAAGAATAGTTGCAGGATTAGGAACAACAGGAAAAATGGGGAGAACAGTTGCATTTACAGCACGGAGATCCTGGACAAAACGCCATGTCTCCCTGCCTGGTTTTTTAACCGGTATAATGGAGGTATTACATTCGCTAGTGGTTGGTACAATAATCCCCTGTTGAATTAAGGAGTCAATCACTGGCCGAATTCCCTCCTCCGCTTGTTTCGAAAGAGGATACTGTTGAACCCTGGGTAGAGACCTTGCTGGGTTTAGGTGAATTTTAACAGGTTGAGCCGTTCGAATGCATCCAACCTGGTTAGCGTGATCTGACCACAAGGAGGGGGGGACTTTAGCCAGCAATTCCTGTTGCAACAAGGAAGGGCTGGGATCCCGTTCCCCTTCTGGCATGTCTTCCTGCAGGACTGCCAGGACCTCATTGCGGCTTGGATCAGGAACATCCAAATATACCCCATCCGGGGAGCAATATATGGTACAATTTAATTTACACAGCAAATCTTTCCCCAACAGGTTAACAGGTGAACAAGGGCTGAGGAGAAAGGCATGACGGTCTGACAGAGGGCCGAGAGAAACTGACAGGGGTAAAGAGACAGGATGGGGAATGGGAGTATTACCTACCCCCACCGCATTTACAATTTCAGGAGTCAGAGGGAGGTAGGGAAAATCACTGGCGCGAAGGGTAGACCGCGAAGCGCCAGTATCTACCAAGAAGGAAGTCGATATCCCTTCTACAACACAGGTTACATATGGTCCAGATTGATCCAAGGGAATAAATGAAGCGATGATGTTACCAGTCTCCTGGCTAGCCTACGGGTTTTGGGGAAGAAAAGGAGTAGGGGGAGGAAAAGGAGGTGGAGGAAAAGGATAGGCAGGTTGGTTGGGGCGGCAGTTAGGGCGAAAGGGACAATTCCTTTTCCAGTGACCCTCTCGTCTACAATAAAAACATGTAGTATTACTCTGTTCCACAGGGGCTGAACAGTTATAATTCTGTTTGGGTTGTCCCTTTTTACCTCCCATCTTCCCATGGGCTTCCTGCATTTTTTGGACCTGAAGGGCCAGCAACTTAGTCTCTGTATCTTCCTTTTTCTTTTCAAGTTGGCGATAATAATGCTGGGCTGCCGCTAATATTTCCTTCAGGATTTTTCCCTCCCAGTCAACAATACCTATTTTTAGCTGGTCACCCAGTTTCTGATTGAGTCCTTGCACAAAAGCTGCTACCACTGCTTGCTCTGCGTCCTCCTCAGCATTATTAATGCCGGAGTGTCTTTCAAATACTTGTTTAAGACGTTGCATATAATCGGCAGGATTTTCTCCTTTATTTTGCTTACATGTGTTAATTTTAGTCCAGTCTGCTTTCTTTGAGCAGACCTTTAAAATAGCATCCATTATCCTATCTCTAAGGGCTGACAACTCCTGTCCAGTGCCAGGGTCAACCTCAGGCCTTCCGGCAGTATCGAAAATGCGATCTAAGGTTTCCCTGGGCACCATTCCCCTTAGGAGCTGGTTTAAATCGGCCCATGTAGGATTATAACAATTTATAACAATTCCTAATTCCTCTTGAAATTTCACAGGATCCTCCCTGATGTTGGGAAATGTCTTTTTTAAATGAAATAAATCTGCAGATGACCAAGGTGCATGCACAGTCACCGTGGTTCCCTGCCCCCGGGCATCTACGCCTGGGAGTTCACGTAGGGGATGCAAACCAGTTGCACAGTTAAGTCTTGGGGTAGAGGTAAGAAAAACCCCTCTTCCCTTACTTCTAGTAATGGGTCCTTTAGAACTTGTGCTAGGTACCCCTTCTCCTTCTCCTTCCTCTTCCTGGACTCCTACTAGGTTCAATCCTCTTTCTTGTCTCTCCTGTTGAAGACTCTCTAAGAATTCATTCATTCTAGCAAGGGACTTATCAAGGAGCTCGTTTGTCTTATTTACCATTGTAACTGGAGACTCAGAAGGTGACTGGGGATCAGTTTCTGAAGGCAGTCCGGTGGTTGGGGTCGGGGGTTTCTGAAGGGGAACCTGGACGGTGGAGTCTGCCACCACCCTAAGTACTGACGGGGGCTCACTTTCCCCTTGGACCTGAGCGGGGGCAGTAGATGCCTCCTGCCTAATGGGTACAAAAGATCTGTTTTCTACATAGAAATCTATAAGATCATAGGGAGGGACTGAAGGTTTCTCCTCCTTAGGGGGCCTAGAGGGGTAAAGGGGTGCTTGCTCTACAGCAGGGTTTTGGAGAAAGGTTGACTTCTCTTTTGTCTCTTTTAATTGGATTTTAAGTTTCTCCTGGGAGTCCTTAAGACTCCTCATTTGAGATTCACGGCGCCGTTTTTCTGTTTCCCCATACCAATCAAAATACGCATCATAATGACCCTGCCCCACTTTGTTAACCAATAGTGCACCTCTAAGGTGCACAATTTTGTCAAGATCAAAACTTCCCTCTATGGGAAACTGTAAATTCAAATCATCCCTGGTATACCAATTCCATTTGTCTAAAAACTTACAAGTAAAAGGACTATAATTCTTATACATATAAAACGCTGGTGTGCCTTTTGGCGGGACGGCAGGTTTTTTAGACTCACCGCCCCCCATTTTCCCGGAGTCTACCTGATTGTAGGGTTTTGGTCAGCTATCCCGAGGTTACCGACTGTGAGATCCAATCTCTCAATCCCTAAGTTTCCGATAGCGTCTTCCTGAACCCACAATCCCTTTTTCCCACGATCCTCAGCTCCCTTGAACACTATCAGGACACTCACACGGGTCATAGGGCTTGTTTTAGAGACATTCCTGGCCGTAAGCCTCAAGGCTTCACAGAAAGCTCTGGGCGTCTTCCTATGACCCTCACTCGTTTTAGTCATTCACACTTGCACACAAACGCTGAGGTAAGGCCTACAACCGAGGCCTATCCTTGTGGGAACCCTGACTCCCCGCCACTTACCCATGGCTCCTCCCGGGGAAACCAAAAAGGTTGTCAGGCGAGTCTGGCAGCAAAGGTCCGTAGTTACGGCACCAAGATTTTTGTGGAAAAATGACCACGCGTTGTGTTTGGATCAGAATCGCCTGAGGCCTTTTTATTTTCATGCATGCACGGGGGGTACCAGTGAACTAGCAATCCCCCGACTACAGAATTTTGCATAGCTTATATGGCATAAAACCACAATTAGGTAATGCATACTTTCTTATCAACATTATTGCCATATTTGGAATATACTTTCCAAAAAAGGAATATCGCTTCGCAAGCTTTGCTGTTTTTTACAGTCTGCCCTATTGCGGTTCCTAAGCTTTCCTGTTTTTCACAGTCTGTTCTATTGCGGTTCCTAAGCTTCCCCAAAACTGTTAACTTTTTCCTCCACACCATCAAAGAAACACGTGTGTCGCAATGCAATAGAAAGTAGGGGCAGAAGGGATGCAAGTCGTTTTCCCGCAGATTAGAAGGAAGGTTGGATCCTGAGCCACTTGTTCCAGGTTGTGGGCATTCAGTACGATTGCACCTTATCGTCTGTTTTGACCACACAAAAACACCCCAAAACAGCACTGGGGAGGAAGGGAGGGAATTATTTAGCTATTACAAGCAAAATCCTCTCCGATTTTAATTAAATCATCAAATGGGAAATGGGAAAGTTCTCTGGCAATATTGTGACAGCTTGTTCTTACTGAATGTGTCGGAAATGAATCACCCCCGATTTTATGTAGGTGGGCATAATATTAGCCATTCATAAAAATCTACCACAAAGATTAGAGGTCTTGCAATACATCTGTGGCTCTCCAAGGTTTCTTGCTTTTCATTGTGGCTATGTCTCCAGTGGAACAAAGGTGTGTCCTTAACTCAGTTAGCTAACCCACTTTAGCTAACAGGTTAAAATAGCCATGAAGGCATGGCAACTCTGCTTTTCACTTGGGTTAGCAGCTCACGTTTAAAGCATACAAAGAGCCTGAGGCTGAACTTGAACTGCTAACCCAAGTTAAAAGCCAGATTGCCAGATCTTCAGTGCTATTTTAACCCAAGCTAGCTAACCTGAGCTAAGAACACACTTGATTTTTTTTTTCTCTAAGATGCCACCATCATTAATCAAAACATGTCCATGCTGGCTGGAACTGACCTGTTGTCATCTCCCTCAGCTGTTAGGATTCTAGGATCTGTGGCCTGGTCTAGACTGGGAAATCAGGTCGGTATAACGACATCGCTCAGGGGTGTGAAAAATCCACACCCTGGAGCGACGCAGTTCATAGAATCATAGAATATCAGGGTTGGAAGAGACCTCAGGAGGTCATCTAGTCCAACCCCCTGCTCAAAGCAGGACCAATCCCCAACTAAATCATCCCAGCCAGGGCTTTGTCAAGCCTGACCTTAAAAACCTTTAAGGAAGGAGATTCCACCACCTCCCTAGGTAACCCATTCCAGTGCTTCACCACCCTCCTAGTGAAAAAGTTTTTCCTAATATCCAACCTAAACCTCCCCCACTGCAACTTGAGACCATCACTCCTTGTTCTGTCATTTGGTACCACTGAGAACAGTCTAGATCGGGGTCCCCAACACGGTGCCCGTGGGCGCCATGGTGCCCACTGGGGCGTCTAAGTGCGCCCGCGTACTGGTCGGCGGACAAGCATCCGCCAAAATGCCGCTGAATTTCGGCGGCATTTCGGCTGTGACGCCTCTGCATGACAGCACTTGTCGGCGGCATTTCGGCGGATGCTCATCTGCTGCCACGGTCCTCCGTAGTTCATTGTCTGGCGCCCGCCAGACGAAAAAGGTTGGGGACCACTGGTCTAGATCCATCCTCTTTAGAACCCCCTTTCAGGTAGTTGAAAGCAGCTATCAAATCCCCCCTCATTCTTCTCTTCTGCAGACTAAACAATCCCAGTTCCCTCAGCTTCTTCTCATAAGTCATGTGCTCCAGCCCCCTAATCATTCTTGTTGCCCTCCGCTGGACTCTTTCCAATTTTTCCACATCCTTCTTGTAGTGTGGGGCCCAAAACTGGACACAGTACTCCAGATGAGGCCTCACCAATGTCGAATAGAGGGGAATGATCACGTCCCTTGATCTGCTGGCAATGCCCCTACTTAGGCTAGGTCTACACTACAGCGGGGGGTCGACCTAAGATACGCAACTTCAGCTACGTGAATAGCGTAGCTGAAGTGGCATATTTTAGGTCGACTTACCTGGCTGTGAGGACGGCGGCAAGTCGACCGCTGCCGCGCCGCCGTCGACTCCGCTACCGCCTCTTGCCGCTGTGGATTTACGGAGTCGACGGTAGAGCCATCAGGGATCGATTTTATCGCGTCTTCACTAGACGCGATAAGTCGATCCCCGATAGACCGATTGCTACCCGCCGATCCGGCGGGTAGTGAAGACGTGCCCTTATACAGCCCAAAATGCCATTAGCCTTCTTGACTACAAGGGCACACTGTTGACTCATATCCAGCTTCTCGTCCACTGTAACCCCTAGGTCCTTTTCTGCAGAACTGCTGCCTAACCATTCAGGCCCTAGTCTGTAGCAGTGCATGGGATTCTTCCGTCCTAAGTGCAGGACTCTGCTCTTGTCCTTGTTGAACCTCATCAGATTTCTTTTGGCCCAATCCTCTAAATTGTCTAGGTCCCTCTGTATGCTATCCCTACCCTCCAGCGTATCTACCACTCCTCCCAGTTTAGTGTCATCTGCAAACTTGCTGAGGGTGCAGTCCACGCCATCCTCCTGATCATTAATGAAGATATTGAACAAAACCGACCCTTTGGGCACTCTGCTTGATACCGGCTGCCAACTAGACATGGAGCCATTGATCACTACCTGTTGAGCCCGATGATCTAGCCAGCTTTCTATCCACCTTATAGTCCATTCATCCAGCCCATACTTCTTTAACGTGCCGGCAAGAATACTGTGGGAGACCGTATCAAATGCTTTGCTAAAGTCAAGGAATAGCACATCCACTGCTTTCTCCTCATCCACAGAGCCAGTTATCTCATCATAGAAGGCAATTAGGTTAGTCAGGCATGACTTTCTCTTGGTGAATCCATGCTGACTGTTCCTGATCACTTTCCTCTCCTTTAAGAGCTTCAGAATTGATTCCTTGAGGACCTGCTCTGTGATTTTTCCAGGGACTGAGGTGAAGCCGACTGGCCTGTAGTTCCCTGGATCCTCCTCCTTCCCCTTTTTTAAAGATGGGCACTACATTAGCTTTTCTCCAGTCCTCCGGGACCTCCCCGGGTCACTATTAGTTATACCAGCCTAGCCCCTGGTGCAAACAGTATTAGGTCAAAGGGAAAATTCTCCTGTCGACCCAGTGACCGCCTCTCGGGGAGGTGGAGTACCTATGCCAATGGGCAAACCCATTGGTTGTGTCTTTACTGAAGCGCAACTCTGTCGCAGCTGCAGTGTTTGTAGTGTAGACAAGTCTTGTCGCCCCCAGAGTAAATCTATTCTCTAAAAGCTGGAAATATCTGTGTGAGGAAAAATCTACCCACTGCTCCCATGTGCCCCTTTAACCCAACACATTGCAAGTTGATATCAATCTAGGGAAGTGGCTTTTTCAAGAATAAATGACTATATGTAGCGAGCCCCACATAGGCTGGCACCAGGATTTGAACCCAGGACTTTCAGCACTAACCTTGAGCTAAAAGAATAACTCCACTAAATGGTAGTAGTAGTTGGCTGTTAAGCTCAAGTAGCCCAGCCACTAGCGGGGGATAAAACCTATACTGTACTAGTGTGGGTTATATTTACAGCGTAGCAAGTGACATACAATCATCCAACAGCATAGGGATACTGTATAGGTGACAAATGTCTGGCTTTACCTGCAAACTTGTTGAGAGTTGGTTTGAAATAACATACGAGACTCCCCAACACCATTGTGATTTCATAGGATTAGACATTGCATTAGTTACTGCTGACCCGGCAGAGTAGTTAATCTGCATATCCTTCTTGTGGAGGATTTCTTTATATTATTTACTTCATTTAATCTATGTTGTTTATACTGAACTTTTAATTGTTTAGCTGTGTCCAAGGACATTTGTGAGAACCTAGGTCAGTGATACATAAAAGACAGTCTTCCCTGGAAAAAACTGATTTATGTTCCTGTTTTCTGTAACACATGGGGGGAAAGGGAGACAAACTGTAGCAGTGACTTGAACTATAGAGGTTTTATGAACTGAATAAAAATATATACAGAGGATTAGCTTCTACTCTCCTTTATGTCTCTGCAACCTCACTGAAGTTACTGGTGTTACATGGTGTAACTGAGAAGAATTTGACTTCTGTATAATTTAAATGTGAGACAGGATTATAGGTTTAATTGATCAAATTAGTCTGCTAGAGCACAAATCATGTTACATTTACATCCAAACCATGTAATCTGCACTTTTTTCGTGCACAGATTTTCCTAATCCTCCAGTCTGCTTTGCTAGAATGGAGATTTTAAGATTGAGGATGTGGGGGCCAACCTAAGCTTCACCAAACAATTCTTGGTTCTAATAATTCGTTATCTATATCATCCCCCATTATCTTGATGCAATTCCCTATCATAACACTGTACAACACCATTCAGTCGGAAGGGTTCATATGCATTTTTAGACATGAGAATTATTTAACCCACCACTGAAGTACAGCCACCTCTGGGATGGAAGTTGGCAGCTGAGGGTACAGAAACAGCCCAACAGTTTTGCAGAAAAGGCCCAAATCTCTTCCAGAAAAAATGCAGAAAGACCACAACTTAACATACCAAACAAACCTATTGTAAAGCCAGAATTTTTTTTAAAAAAAACCTCAATTAGTTTAAGAAAAAAAACAAAACAAAAAAAAACAAAAAAAACCCCCACCGGTAATGGATGGAGAAGTAATACGTAGGGATCCAGAAAGGTTAGAAATAAGATCAGAGAGAATAAAACAAGATTCAGTTTGGAAAAATTCAGGCTAATATGTCTGTGATTGGGGAGTGGGAGTAGGCTAAAATACAGATGTTCCACGAGCAAGAGAAACATGCAGAGCAGGATTGCTGGTGCAGGTATAGATCTGTAGGTGATAGTGGATAGCGGACAGCGTGTAAACTGAGTTTTTTCAATACAATCAGCAGTTAAAAAAAAAAAAATACACCCTCCAATACTGTATTGGGTTACACAGGCAGAAACATTATATCCTGAGACAACATAACAGTTCTGTAAGGGTCTGTAAGCAAAGGGACATTTTTTTGTTTTTTAATTCTAGGCAACCAAATAGCATTGCTACTTGTGGAGGGAGCTGAGAAAAGAACAACAAAAAATAAGGGTGGTTTGGAAGGGATTGAGTTATGTGGCGAGATTAAAGCAGCCAAACGTGTGCTGCTTGGCTGAGTGGTGATCAGAAGGGAACATGAGAGCCTGTTGGGGTTGTAAACGCCCAGAAGGGAGAGGAGTCATTTCGGGTGATATCACTGGGAATAATGGGATAAAATGAGCTCTGGCAAATGGAGAGGAGAAGCTGCTAGAATGGGCTCTAATAGGCTGAGGGATAGTTTGCAAAGAGAAGTGGTGGAAGTCCGGTTGGAAACGGGACATTTGAAAGTGAACAGGACAGGGCACTAGTGAGTATAGTATAGGGAACAACCCGGCCATGCCAGAGGAAATGGCCTTGAGTATTTATATAGACACACAAGAGTGCAGGGCTCTTTTATGCTCATCTCCTCATCTTCCACTTCTTCTTTGGGTTTTTAAAAAGAAACCCATGGGAATGCTGCTAGGAACCAGATTTAACCCCTTTGTCACTTCCAACTTTTCTTCACCCCTTCTCTAAAATTGTGGCTTCCAGAGTTCTGTCCTCAATCCTTGTACTAAAGAAAGGCTTGTTGTACTGTCTCTTTCTTGTCCAGATGCTCCAGACTGCTTAAGTTCAAGTGCATCGGGTTGCATGCAGAAAGCTAGAAAGCATTGGCATTAGAGGGAGTTTAAATAGCCTGGCCTAGAGCACAGTACCAGCTAATGCCACACTGGGACAATCACTCAGCACAGTCAGTGGGACATGTGCCACCATGTGAATTAATATTAGTTCCTTGTAGCCACTGAAATTAACTGCCCCATACAAAATCTCTTTGGGCTGTAGACGTCCATCAGCGATGAAAGCATCCTGCAACCACAAAATCCGTTTCTCTGCCTGCAATGTCAATAAAAACAGAGAAGCTGGAAACAGGCCATGTTTTATCTGAAACATTCCTTCTTTTTCCCTTTCCCACCCCTCCCTCCACCCCCGAGTTAAGTGGGTGAGAAGCACACAGGGGCTGAAGCCGATGGAAGTTGATGGAGTTCAGGGGGAGGGGGCTGCTCAGACCACTTCCTCCTGTTGTTCTCTCTCCTCTATATGGTAGCTCAGCTAAACGAGAGCAGGATTAGGCACATATATTCAGCATCTTTAGCATTGCTAGCTCCCTTGTGGCAGACATACCCTATCCTCATCCATCTCCCTTCAACCCTTGACCTTTTGCGTCAGACTGTCAATACTGCCAATTCGTTCCCAGAAAGATGGTGTGTATGTTGGGGCAAGGGGCATTCTTTTGGTTTCATGGACAATTGTCCACTTTGAAGGTGAGACCATCCAAATTCATAGGGAAGAATGGTCAGGTGATGAGAATTTTGACCACCGTATGGGTTTAAATGGTGACCTTGAGGCAAAAGACTGAGCATTGTCCAAATGTCTGTGAGAATCTTTCCATTCACTTCACTGGGCTTCAGGTCCAACAACATCACATTGCCAGTCTCATGAGCCAACTTTTTTAATAGGCATACTCTTAAAAAACATGAGCAAACACAGGAATCAGTAAATAACATTAATTAAAATAGGGTGTCCGGTGTGTATTTATACCAGAGGTGGGCAAACTACGGCCCGTGGGCCACATCCGGCCTGCGGGACTGTCCTGTCCGGCCCCTGAGCTCCTGGCCCAGGAGGCTCGTCCCTGGCCCCTCCCCTGCTATTCCCCCTCCCCGCAGCCTCAGCTCACTGTGCCGCCGGCGCAATGCTCTGGGCGGCGGAGCAGCGAGCTCCTGGGGCAGCGCAGCTGCAGAGCCGGGGCCTGACCCGGTGCTCTGTGCTGCGCGGCTGCCTGTCCTGGTGCAGCCGCGCCACCAGCCACCGGTGCTCCAGGCAGTGCGGTAAGGGGGCAGGGAGCGGGGGGGTTGGATAGAGGGCAGGGGAGTTCAGGGGGTGGTCAGGGGCCGGGGGTGTGGATAGGGGTCGGAGCGGTCAGAGGGTGGGGAACAGGGGGGTTGAATGGGAGCAGGGGTTCCGGGGGGGCAGTCAGGAAGGAGAGGAGGGGTTGGATGGGGTGGCGCAGGGCAGTCAGTGGTGGGGTGTCTGGGGGCGGTCAGGGAGACGGGGTGGTTGGATGGGGCAGTCAGAAAGGAGATTTGCCTCCATACAATTTCAGAAACCCGATGCGTCTCTTAGGCCAAAAAGTTTGCCCGCCCCTGAATTATACGCTGGAAAAGGTCCATGCTAGCTCGTCTGATTTCTCACCTACCTCACATGTGCTATAAAAGGAGATTTGATCATGTCTTTGGAAATAGTGGAGTCAAGTGTGTCAACTAAAAGTCTAAATTTGTATTTAACTGACCGCTGAGGTTTAAAAAAATCCTGGCAAAATCTATGTTTACTCTGAAGGCCAGAGTAGATCTCTTGCTTAAACAGTACTCATTTTACAAGTTTTTTCCAGGAAATTAAATTTTGAAAAGGGGTTTTTGGTTCAGTATTTTTAAGAGTCTGACTTCAGCAGACTAACATGAGAACAATTGAATGATCCACCTGTGCAGTGGTTTCCCCAGGAATTGAAATTGGGTGGGGGTCAAATTTACTGGGGTGTGTGTGTGTCAGGGCCGATGAGGGGTGAGACCGTGAGGGCGAAGGGGGGCTATATGGCACCATAGTAAAACCTGAAAAATGTTTCATGACCATTTTATTAGATTTAACTCATGTTTTAAAATCATCACATACATTAAAGTTGGCTACTCAAGCCTTCTATGAAGCACTACATCTACATCCTTCTTGGTTTATTTTGCACAACTCTGTTAATGAACTTCTTGAATGCAGTGCGTTCCTCTTTGGTGGCTTCTCGTGTGTCCAGTACTTCCCTTCCTTCAATTGATATGCTCATTAGTTCATTCATATGATCAGGCAGAAGGTGACTTCTTTCAGAACATAAAATTCTATTCAATGATGAAAAAGAACACTCAACTGTAGCTATTGTGACTGGGAGTAGCAAGAGATGAATTCCTACTTCTTTCATCCCAGGAAACATAGCACAAAGTTCGGGTCGAGCCACTAGTGATGATAAAAAAGAAGTTGAAGTCAAATCTTCATTCATTCATTCCACTCTGTGTTCAAATTCTCTATTCTGTCCTGATCACATAGCAGCCCCATTGCTGGTAGTGCCTCACTCCACTCAACTTTCGGTGTTTTATAGGACAGGCATCTGTAAAAGCTATGTAGAGGTTGAGTAGAATCTAGAAGTCGCTGTTGTAGATTTTTAAGCATCAAGTCTGTGTACTTTTTCAGTTGTCTTAACAAACACTCCTTGTCCTCTTCACTTAGGGATTCAATATAAATGCCTTCATTAGTCAACTTCTGGACTGAAGTCTTTGCTTCTTCCAGTACTTTTTCAATGGATAGCTCTCTGATTGATCCCAATGTAGCTTCTATTGCTGGACAAAGATCTACTACTGTTGTAGCAGATGCCTGGATGGCATTGTTTAATGACCCAAGTGGTTTCAACAGTAGACTTACGAGAGAGAGAATGGCAACAGTCTTCTCTGAACGTAGTAGCAAAAGTAATCCACCAGCCTCACTACTTAGATCCATCCCATCTTGGTAGATACTTTCCAAAGCCAGTAATAACGGCTGCAGTAATTTTAAGACAACAGCCAAGGATCGCTCATGAGAAAGCCAGCGGGTTTTCCCAGGTAGGACTAATTTGAACTTCAGTTCCAGTGTGTCTTCTATATTTTCCAAGATATTCAGTCTTTTTGGACTCTTGCTGAAAAAAGACTATAATGAAGACATTACATTTATAGCTTTTTAAATGTCTTTTGAAGATTCTGCAGCTCGTACTAGTGCTAGTTGGAGTAGATGGCCTCTGCAGTGTGTATAGGAGAGATTAGGGTTATACTTTTCTCTGAGCAAAGCTTGTACTCCACCATGGCTTCCAGAGAAGTTTGCAGCTCCATCAAATGCACAAGCAGCCATCTGTTTGGTGTCCAATTGACAAGCATTTAACTCTTCTAAGATGTGGATTGTCACAGATGCAGTCGATGTGTCTTCTATAACTTGAACGTCTAGAAATGCATCTACTGGCCTACCCCTGACATCAAGATAACGTACACAATGATTTAATACTTGATGCCCATTTGCATCGATGCATTCATCAGCCATGTATGCAAATTTTTTGAATGTGGTGAGAGAGTTCTTCACTTTTTCAACTGTTGAGTGTTTCACTGTTGCACCGCATGCTTCTAGCCAGTCAGTTGAGTTTCTTGCAGAAAGATAGTGAGCATTTGCTGGTCTTGTTTGGAACCAGTGTTCAACTTCAGGATGAACAAGTGACAATGCACTTAACATTGGCCTCCAGTTTGTAGTGTGTAGTATCTCTTGCTTAAATAGAAAGTATGATGCCACAGCTATGTTTGTTCTTATCAACTGTGTTCTGTCTCCAGCATTCTTAACAGCCTCATTAAGTACTTCTAAAATTGGCTTTGAAAGTGGGCTTCTAAGGCTTTCTGCATGTTGATGCAGTCCAGAGGCCTGATGTTTTGCTGCCTTTTCACGTAGTTTGTCAGCATTGGCTTTGCTAATCGATCTGACAAACCAAGCTCCTCCACTTTTACCAGTTATAGCATTGGGAAGCTTTCCTTCTTCATAAGCTTTTTTGCAATAGGTGCACCAGTAGCCATCTTTTGTAACTTCAATAAATGGGAACACTTTGACCGACAAACATCGGTTTCTTCAGTAGGTAGCTGTATTTGTGCTTCGGGCTGGTTGGATGCAGATACACCACTTGAACCTTCAGATGACATGTTGATATATTCTTGGTTCTTGATGTGTTCTTCACCTTGGTTAGTTTTTGAGGCCTTTGAGTTGAAAAAATTTTGTATTGTTTTTTGTCTTTTCATTTTCACTTTGACCTGCAACATATAAAAGAGATATGAATACATTAAATGTTTTGTTAGGATAATGCAAATTTAACATAAGGATAATGCAAAATACACCAAAACACATAACAGGTCTAGATTTCTAAAAAAATATAATTTTTTTTAAAATGTATTTAATTTAAATTGACTTTTGAAAAGTAAGCCATCATGGGATAAGAGGGAAGTCCTCTCATGGATCAGTAACTGGTTAAAAGATGGGAAACAAAGGGTAGAAATAAATTATCAGTTTTCAGAATGGTGAGAGATAAATAGTGGTATCCCTGAGGGGTCGGTACTGGGACCATTACTGTTCAACATATTCATAAATGATCTGTAAAAATGGGTAAACAGTGAGGTGGCAAAATTTGCAGATGATACAAAACTATTCAAGATAGTTAAGTCCAAAGCAGACTGCGAAGAGTTACAAAGGGATCTCACAAAACTGGGTGACTGGGCAACAAAATGGCAAATGACATTCAATGTTGATAAATGCAAAGTAATGCACATTGGAAAACATAATCTCAACTATACATACAAAATGATGGGGTCTAAATTAGCTGTTAACACTCAGGAAAGAGATGTTGGAGTCACTGTGGATGGTTCTCTGAAAATATCCACTCAATGTGCAGCGGCAGTCAACAAAGCAAACAGAATGTTGGGAATCATTAAGAAAGGGATAGACAATAAGACAGAAAATATCGTATTGCCTCTATATAAATCCATGGTACATGCACACCTTGAATACTGTGTGCAGATCTGGTCACCCCATCCCAAAATAGATATATTGGAATTGGAAAAGGTACAGAGATGGGCAAATAAAATGATTAGGGTTCTGAAACAGGAGGAGAGATTAAAATGACTGGGAATTTTCAGCTTAGAAAAGAGACAACTAAGGGGGGGATATGATAAAGGTCTATAAAATCTTGACTGGTGTGAAGAAAGTGAATAAGGAAATGTTATTTAATCCTTCACATGACACAAGAACTAGCAGTCACCCAGTGAAATTAATAGACAGCAGGTTTTAAAAAAACAAAAGGAAGTACTTCTTCACACAACATAAAGTCAACTTGTGGAACTTTTTGCCAGGGGATGCTGTGAAGACCAAAACTATAACAGGATTAAAAAAAGAACTAGATAAATTCCTGGAGAATAGGTCCATCAATAGCTATTAGCCAGGATGGGGAGGGATGCAACACCATGCTCTGTGTGTCGCTAGCCTGTTTGCCAGAAGCTGGGAAAGGGCAACGGGATGGATCACTTGATGATTACCTGTTCTGTTCATTCCCTCTGACACACCTGGCCTTGACCACTGTCGGAAGACAGGATACTGGGCTATATGGACCATTGGTCTGACCCAGTCTGACCATTCTTATGTAAAAAATAATTATAATAATAAAAATGTTTAGTACAGAAACTTCCCAACATAATGACCTCTCAAGATAGCAACGATGTGAGATAACAACCTTGGCAAATAATGCATTTTAAAAATCTTGGCCTACTAGGAAACACATTTATATAAGTTTAGATTCCCAGTCACAAATCTAACATTCTGGAGCAAAGTCACTAAAATATAGTCCAACAAACAAAAGTTTATTTAACGTGCCCCTCACTTTTCCCTCCACCGCACCCCACTCACCGGTGTTGTCCTGGGTCAGTGGAGACTCAGAGTTCAGAGGTGCTTTCACGTGAGTACAGACACCTCCCAGGTGGGGGGCAAGAAGGCATCTTGCTCGTTCCTCCAGATGCTCACTGTTCGCTCTGGCCACTGTTGTTCGTTGTGCCACTGTTCACTCCACCGCTCTGTTGCCAATGGCCTTGCGCAGTCACCTTCTGCTGCCACCTGGCACTGTGACCTCTGCGAGTTGGTCTCTTGAGGTTCCACCCAGCTCTCAGAGATTTCAGCTGAGCTCTCAGTGGGGGAACCTCGCTGCTAGTGCAGTCTGGGCTGTTTCTTCCACAGAAACACTGTCCCCACAGCAGGACTAAGCACTTAAACCTGATTATCAGTGATTTCAGCTGTAGTGGTCACTTAACAAAACAAAAGACTATCTATGGAGCCTATTCAGCTCTGTCTTTAAACAGTGGAGAGGGGCAGGTCAATAGTACTTGTGACTCAGACAGACCATCAAGCAAAACACCTGTCCCCACCCTCTCTCGTGATGCCCTCAATCAGCACAGGTGAAGTACAGTTCTACTGCCCTTTACTCATACAATAAGAATAACAACATTTCATTACCCCGCACATTCAACTGATTTGTAACCCAACCCCAGCCAAAATTTATCACTTGGGCAACACAGCTCTGTTTGCTGGATACCTAGGTAGATTAGGTGTGAATGTAAATACAATCTGGTCTTGAAGCCTTTTCCCCCAGCTCATCACTAGCTGTTGGGGAGAGCTCATTTAGAGTTTGCTTACAAATCATAATTTGAAATTATTAGGTTGGCCAACATCACCGACATGAATGCACTGACATTGTCATAAAAAACAACAGCTGTATAAGGAAGCTAGTCCTATGTTCATACTTTTCAAATCTATTCTACTTTTTCAGATACACATATTTTGTCATACACTGTATATGCTTTTAAAGTGTGTATTAATGTTTCAATTTCAATTCAGATTTCCAAACCGTCATTAAATTGGCATGTAACTAGCTCACAAAACTGGGGGGGAGGGGTGTTGGGAAAATTCAGGGGGGATGTAGGAGGGGGTGTAGGGAAATCACTGCACCTGTGGCCTCCCTAAATTGAGGATCTAGTTTCAGGATTTGGGTGGAGGGGGTGGTTTTGGGTGGGTTGTTGGTTTTGGGTCACAATCTTCAACTTCTTTTAAAGGTGGATCTATTTATTTGTTTGTTTGTTTGCATTTATTTGGGCCACATGCAAAATTCTCAAGATGGAAAACTTGAAATGGGGATGTTGGCAGTTCTGCTTTGTCTGTCGTAGCTCTAGCCAGTGTTAGACTCTGAAGCCTGAATTACTGCACCTCCCTGAAACTCCTGGGGGCCCCTGATGGGAGCAAGGCTTAAAGGCACAATGGGCCTGATCTAAAGCTCATTGAAGTCCAGTTAGTCTTCCCATTGACTTCAGTGGACTTTGAATTAGAGCCTCAGATACTATGATAGGCACCTTAGACCAATAAAAGTTGCATTAGATAAGGAATGTGGAGTGGATGCAACCCACCTTTGTGCCATGGAGCCTAACTCCACGGGGGAGGGATAGCTCAGTGGTTTGAGCATTGGCCTGCTAAACCCAGGGTTGTGAGTTCAATCCCTGAGGGGGCCATTTAGCAATCTGGGGCAAAAATTGGGGATTGATCCTGCTTTGAGCAGGGGGTTGGACTAGATGACCTCCTGAGGTCCTTTCTAACCCTGTGATATCCTATGAATTATAGCCTCTCCCTGTGCACACTGAGAGCCCAATCCAAAGATTACTGAAGACTTTGATGGACTTTAGATCAGGTCCTGAAGGAGGAAATGAGCCTGCAAAAATAGTAAATGTAACCATCCAAGTAAAGTCTGCATAGTAGTAATGCATATATAAAAGGCGGGCAGAGTTAAGGTTGGGTGCCTACAAGAGTTAAGGTTGCATGTGCAACACTGAGTTAATGATTTCCTGGCTTTTGAGCGCTTTACTTTGCAGCCGTGACATTTTCTTAAAGACGGTTCTCTTTGCCTAGTAATGTAACTTCTCAAAGCTTCAGCCGAGTCAAAAACTGTTCTTCAGTATAAACTTTGTCCCTGATTGTCTCCCTCTTCCTCTGCTGGGGAGTGGCTGCATCTGAATTTTGCCGTCATACAAGTCAAAATGACAAAAAATATTTACACTTCCTTCCCTTAGTATGAAGAATGTTGCAAAAGCAGTATTAGTTCAGGCTGATGCACTGGGAGAGGGAAACTGACACTCTCCAATTTATGGTCAGCTGTCACATGCAGGCAAAGGCAGTGATGCATGAATACGCTGCTAGTGCCACACTAGTACCACTTTTAATCCTCTTATTTTTTTTTGGCACCCCTCCCCTTCTGACCTTTGGCAAAGAAATCCTGTGGGCCTTATTTTTTGTGCTTAGATTCAGGCCAGAGCCTGATTTTTATTTTTTGGAGAGAAGTTTGGAATAAATCAAATGAGTTGCATCTGAGAGAAGGAAAGCTGAGATAGGGAAGGCTTCTACATTTTTGAACAAATGTTTTCAGAGTTTCCTGGGTTGCTCCACTTTGCTATTCAAAACCAGAGAGGGGATCCAGACTGGAGCGCCAACTCCGCATCCCTTAAACGTAAGGAGATGAGTTGAATCCACTGTGGCTTTGCCTCTGGATCAGATCTGGAACTGGAATGGATGGGGGGTGGGCTGATCTTAGCCCGAAATGGGAGAATTCTTGCAAGAACTGACATTATGATTAATTATTTTGTATTGCAACCACAGTCAGGGCCCCATTGTGGTAGGCACTGCACAAACACACACCAGGAGCCAGGCCCTGTCCTGACAAGTTTTTAGGGCTTGTCTGCAAGGGGGAATTTGCCCAGAATCGCTATTCCGCACTAGCTGCCCATGTGCACACTCTTATTCCACATTAAGAGCACCTTTGTGTAGATTAGCCTAAACTGCTTTGGACGTGA
The DNA here is from genome assembly GCF_002925995.2 of Terrapene triunguis. Classification (NCBI taxonomy): domain Eukaryota; kingdom Metazoa; phylum Chordata; order Testudines; family Emydidae; genus Terrapene; species Terrapene triunguis. The sequence continues at coordinate 99,838,815 of NW_020664409.1, read as the reverse complement.
TTAATCTAAACTGCAGAAAGACACTCTCAGTGCAGAATAAGAGTGTCCACATGGCACGTTAATACAAAATAGCAATTAAGCTTTAAATTCACACCTAGTTTCTTTTGCAATAGCTTCCCCATTATACAACTCTTAGTCTAACTAGACAAAAGAAGTACTTGTATTGTTCCCATTTTGCAGATGAAACTCAGAGAGATTAAGGGTATATCTACACTGAAATGTAAACCCAGGATTTGAACTGAGGCTCAGGCCTAACTCCCCTTCTGTCTACATACAAATCATGCTAAACCAGGGCTTAGACCCAGGGTCCCAGGACCCCACAGAAGTGGATGGTCCAAGCCTGAATCAAGCTGGGACCCAGGGTTCAAGCTCTATTGCTTTGCAGTGTAGACATAGCCCCATTAGACTCATGCTCTGGGAGTCTGCCGAAAGTATCCCACAATTCCAAAGGGCAACTTCCTTCGTCCTCTGGACAGTCAAGTTTGTTGGACAGTCAAGTTTTCCGACACTGCACCATGAACAAAGGGCTAGAGCGGCCACATTTTGAGAGGGTGGTTGGACTTGGGCCCACATAATGCAGTGTAGACGCTGGCACCCCAGGTTGGGACCCAGGATTCAACAATTCCTAACCTGGAGTTACAAATGCGTGTAGACACTCGTGATCTAGGTCAACAAACCCAGAGTCTGCAACTTGAATTCTATTAACCCATGGCTTACATTGCAGTGTAGTCATACCCTTAGTGACTTGCCCAAAGTCATACAGAAAGTTAGCAATTGAACTATGACCTTATTAACCAGAAGACCATCCTTCCTCTCCAGGCCAGCTGTGAGATTTCTGAATCAGCTAATCTCCTGGATTAGCCAGGAACCCAGTCTCCTAAGGGCTTGTTTATATGCAGACACTCAGAGTATGGCTTCACTGCAGAGCCTATGTCGGCATGGTTATGTTGGCATAGCTGTGTCAACATAGACCCCTGGGGTAGACCAAGCCAACACAAACAAAAGGCATTTTTCTGTCAGTGTAGGAACACCAGCTCCCTGAGTTGTGTTAGTTCTGTTGACAGAAACCCTTTTCTGTTGACATAGCTTCATGTACGCTGGGAGTTTGTCAGCATACCTATGTCAGTCACAGGTGTGGTTTTTTCACACCCCTAACCAGCATAGCTATGCCAATATAACTTTTAAGTATGGATCAAACCTCAGGAATGTGAATCTGAATTAACTCAAAAGTTTAAATTTTAAGTGGATTATTTAGTTATGAATAAGAGCATCCCCATGGGTTTAATGTGGTTTAACTAATTCACTTTAAATTCATATCTTTAGTTAATTCAGATTATTTTTTCTGAGCATCCTCTGTAGACAAGCCCAATAGCAACTCTAGATCCAAACATGCTTGCTCAACTCATCTCTTAACAGGGAGAAAGTGCTGACTCTCCTAAGGTACGTCTTCACTACCCGCCGTATCGGCGGGTAGCGATCGATTTATCGGGGATCGATATATCACGTCTCGTTAAGACGCGATATATCGATCCCCGAACGCGCTCCCCGTCGACTCCGGAACTCCACCAGAGCGAGCGGCGGTAGCGGAGTCGACGGGGGAGCCGCGGCCGTTGATCCCGCACCGTGTGGACCCCAGGTAAGTTGATCTAAGATACTTCGACTTCAGCTACGCTATTCACGTAGCTGAAGTTGCGTATCTTAGATCGATTCCCCCACCCTAGTGTGCATTGGGCTCTAGTGTGTGTCTAGGGTACATGCTCTCGGAGTGTGAACATTTGATGTAATACTGTAGGTTTCCTCCTCAAGCCCTCCAATCCCCTTCAGCTGCTAGGACATAGAGTGGGAGACCGAGAGCAAAAGCCACACCGTATTCACTAGCAAACGCATTTGTTGTGGAGTATGATTCTGTAAAACGCCTGTAGCCTCTGAACTGTTCTGTTACAGTGAAGGAGAACACTTGTCCTTACACTTCTCCTCTTGCAACAGGCAAACTCATGTACCCTTGTACTTGCCAGTGAACTTTGGGAACACTTTTCAGTCTCTGAAACCCTGTAAGTGTATTTGTTCAGCCCCAACCATACATGGCACACAAAGCACTTTGCAAAGAGTAATTAATTGAGCTGCACAACTCCCTTTTGAAGTCTGTCGGTATTATTATCCCTGTTACACAAATGAGAGAACTGAGGCATGAGATTTTCAAAAGTGGCTGCCAATTTTAGGTGTCTGGGTTTGGGCCAGATGTTCAGAGGTGCTGAGTACTTAGTCTCATTTGAAGTTACTTGGAAAAGCAGGCGTATGTTGTCTCAGATTGAGATGCTCAAAATCGGGGGTTACTTTTCAAAGCATGTTGACCCTGGGTACTTCCCTGAGACCAGACGGGAAGCCTGTAGGAGAGCCAGGAATAGCCCTGACTGCCAGCCCTATGCTCTGGCTGCATCACCATCCTTCCCTACCATCAGCACCCCTCCTATTTTCTTTGTGATCTGAAATATCACTGAGTCTCCCAGTAAGTGTAATACTTCGAGCTGTGTAATAATAGAGCTGATTGAAAAATGAAAAACTAGCTTAACAAAAACAATGAACTTTTGAAGTATTGTTTTCCTTTTGAAGGGTTGGAGGGGGGGGACTTTTCATTAGATCAAAAATTTCAATGAGGTTGGTTTTGATTCCCCCTTCCTTCCCTCCCACCCCCCAAAAATGTACAGGATGCATTATTTAAACAATCCGAGAGGTAGCCGTGTTAGTCTGGATCTGTAAAAAGCAACAAAGAGTCCCATGGCACCTTATAGACTAACAGACATATTGGAGCATAAGCTTTTGTGGGTGAATACCCACTTCGTCAGACTCATGTGGTGGAAATTTCCAGAGGCAGGTATAAGGATTAAACAAAGACTGTGAATGACTAGCCAACTACAAAAGCAGTTTCTCCTCCCTTGGTTTTCACACCTCAACTGCTAGAAGAGGGCCTCATCCTCCCTGATTGAACTGACCTCGTTATCTCCAGACTGATTCTGGCCTGCATATTTATACCTGCCTCTGGAAATTTCCAC